>NC_133774.1:19287296-19324259 GCF_003597395.2 Chelonoidis abingdonii
GAGGAGCCACACCACCTCGCTACAGGGTCATATCACATTTCTATCATTTTTTCTAAAGGAACAGAAAATTGGGGAAAGTAATCCGTTCGTTAAATTTCACTTGGGAAGAAAAAAGTAAAACAATTTGTCTGCTAGGTGGCCCCTCCTAGTGTCTGCAGTACCCTGCCATAGAAGCTGTATCCTATTTGAAAGGAAGTGGAATCTGACACCTGTAAAGAGAGTGATCTCCCACAGCTGATAGGATCCATCCCCACCAAGTGAAAACCCAGAATTATTATATAGTTTGCCTTGGACTGTCATTAATATTGTAAATGTAGTTGGGGAGTAAACCCTTTAATGAGGGATAGAGCAATAGGATGTTTCAGAAATCAAATAAGCTCCTATAGAAAATATTCTTAAAATCCACAAAACCAAATCCTCTGTTGTGCTAAACCAGCATATCTTCCTTGACTTCAGTGGAGCTATGCCAACACCAGCTGAAGATCTATCCCATAATGTTCACTAGAGAATGATACATTTTGAATATTTTTTTAACAATCCTATAGAATTCCACATCAGGGGATATAATTGTCTGGTGGATGGCATAAAGCACCTGTAGAAAAGTTTTCATTTTCTGTTTATTTCTACAGACCTTTCCCACAAGGGTAAGAACAAAGCACAACAAATATACTACGGAAATGTCACTATTATTATTATGCAAAGGAGGTATCATACACTGACCTATGTGTATAAAGAGACACAATTAAAAAGTTCAAAAGCAACCATATAAAGAAGGATAAAATACTTCAGTGGTTTAATTCCAATACGTAACAGCACTTGGTGAACCTTGGAACATGAAGGGACTTCTGACAAGCTTAATATGCAATATAAAGACTAAAAGATACAGAGCTTTCCCTAGAAAGTCTTGCAGGACATGTAAGGCTGATTAATACAGAAAAATAGACAACAAAGCAAGCAATAAGGATTTATTTACAAAGACTAACAAAATGAATCAAAGAAATTACCCTTCTGGCTAATGTACATTCAAAACACAAGGTTAACAAAGGGAAAGGAAGCTAAAACTAATGATGTGTGTCTTAACCACAGACATAGATGCCCAGAAAATCTCTCCTAAGAAATGAACAACGTTTTTTAAGCCCAAAAGAATAAGTCCCAATACAGGAGGAATTATGATTTTGTATGAGCAGGTCAAGAGTCACTATAAGAAGCTCAAATCAGAGAGAAACAGAGAGAGATAAGAAAGGAGATTAGGCAGAAGACTACTACTACTGTGGACCCCTCTTCAGTTATATCAGTCATTCTTCCCTGGATTTATTCCATCTCTCTCAGGATATAGTGAAAAACTCTATTGTTCTGCAAAGATAAAAATTCTAAAACCCTTTTTGTGACATTCCCCACAAAATCTTCACTGCTATTTTTTACCTGAATTAAAAACACACCCTTTTTTTGCAGGGAAGACATATCTTCACTTGCAGCTGTAGTAGAAATGGTCTGCAGCTGGCCCCAGGACTGGGGGAATATAAATGTGACATAATGGGATCTTTCTCTCCCACACCCTTCCCTTAATCTTGCATAGAGCACAGTTGAGCCAGCAAATGGGAGTATTTCATTTTATGAGATGAAGTTATTCTACATTTTTGGTGCAGACCCCTGGGTAGGGTAAAGTAATAGGGGCATTTTCCAAATGCAATTATTGCTCATGATTTTCAAAAGTAACTAGTGGTTTCAGCGTCTTGATTCTGAGTGTCGAGTGGGGGAAAATTGAGATGCCCCAAAGGATCAAGATTTTCAGAGGGCAGGTTCTAGGCACTTCCTGAAAATCAGACTTCTTTAAGGTATCTTAAATTGAGCACTCAAAGCCATTAATGACTTCTGAAAATTTTGGGCATTTGTTTCTTACTGGATATGGTATGCAGATTAAAACAACATAAAACAGCCAGGTTAGCTTAGTGTTACCAGCAGTAAAGTATAGATACAGTGGTCAGGGGTCAGCAACGTATCTGTACACGGACAAAAGTGTCCGTAGTAAAAATGTTGAGGTCCATGGTAATTTTTGAGAAACGTTGAATGACTGAATGACAGAACCCCTGCAATGTCTGTCACTAAGTATGGTAATTTTGTCAAGTATCCGTCATGCAAATGGTGGTGCTGACCCCTGACAGTGGCCTAAAGTCCTCACTCGACTTTTACTTCAGTGTGAGCTTGCCTGAGAACTGCATAAAAAAAAAGTAAGGACCCTCAGGCTTTTTTCAAAATATTAAAGAGTTTTTAGATAAGGTTCTCCTGAGTTATCTATTCCTGTCTGAGGATACTGGAGGAGGTACGAAGTAGGAACATGTGGCATTACGCTTGGCATGTTTCTCAGCCTAATTTGCTGAAATTTATGAGTGCATAACAAGTGAAATTTATCAATTTTTGACACAGCAAACATTACAGAATAAGCCCGAGTATTGTTCAGTCTGCTTTGGTTTATGGAGCTCTTTATAGAATTGACACATAGCACACAAGTGCACTGTGCATCTGCACAGATGCTTGCATTCATTTTACTCCTCTCTTTGCAGCATCAGTGATGTGAACCCACATCAGAATGCAAAGAATTTATACTGGAGGGGTGGGAGTGGGTAGCAATTTCCGAAATTCAGCACCAGCCTTCCACTTTAAATCAAAGTATAAATGGCTTGCACATGTACTGTCGCCAGCAAACAAAAATAACCATCTATTGAAACACCACAAAGAAAAACTCTTTCCAAAACAACAAATTATTGTTGAATTTATATTTCCCCTGCAGTATTTCTTAGCTAATTAAAATTAAGACACTAATCAACAGTGAGCACATAACATCACTGTCAGTTAGCAGAAAGTCTGTTCACTTATTTGCCCTGTCTGATTGCTTGAACTAATGATTTAATATTTTTTGTAGGTCATCAAATAGTGCCAAAAAAATCTCCCTCTGTATTTCTCCAGAGCCCAGTATGGCATTGTTTACAAATAGTGTTGTACTTTGCTGATTCAATAACCCTGTAATTTGTTCCACTGTGCAGCGTGGCATGACTTCCTTGTCGTTTCTGTAAATGAAAGAGAGAGAGATTGGTGTTTGTGTTATTTTTTTAGCCTCACGCTTAAATTGTCGGTTTTATTTTTTCCCCAGTAGAAACAGCTAAAGATAAGAGAAGTTGTAGAAATTGTTCCTTTATTGTAGTATCTCCCTTTGGGCTTGGTATTAGTGCCCATCATGGTAGTATCTGAGCCCCTATACGCTGTAATGCCATTTTCAACTGTAACATTAACAGGCTATTATTTGCTTTATTGGTACATCCCAAAATCTTCTATCAGCTACACTGGCACTACTTCAGTGATTTTTGCATGGTAACTAGACTCTAATATCAGGCCAGATGGTCCCAGCTACTTTCCTGAGTGAAGTGGAACCAAATCATGTGGTGCTAAACACTCAGACATCATAGTGAGAAACCTGGTATAAAATCCTAGACAGACAGACCTATCTGGTTAAGAGAAGCGGAAAAGGAAAGGGGTGGAATGCTGACTCTGTGGCATTGTCCCCCATGGTATCTAAGTGCCTAGGACCACTTAATCTCATTTCCTTTCATTCATGTATTCATGTCTTTGGGGGTGGGGTAGGAGAGGTGACGGTTGCTCAGTGGGACGTTGTCACTGTACTTCCATGGAGGCCAGGAGAACAGTACTAAGGAAAAGGGCCTTCAGCTGGCTGCTCTTGAGCTTGATGGTTCTCCTAAATTCTGCGTAGGTTTCCCATAGAACTTGGGGGAAATCTATGGGTCAGGGACTGAACATCCTGACAATTTGACAGCAAATGTAACCTCTGATGGAACAATTTGATGGGAAGTCCAAAAGCACAGGGTGATTCTAGCATCTCCTTTCCCCTTCATGGGTTTTTATGTGCAGAGCATGCTACATAGCGTCTACCATACCCCGTGTTGTGCAGTAATTGTAGTGTAAATTGTACTCGCCATGAATGGGAAACCCCATCACCACCAAAAGCATACTGATTTTTCTCTGACACTGGAGCTGTCTACATGGGAGCTGGAAGGTGTAAATGCCAGCTTGAGGAGACAGACCCTCGCTAGTTCTGGTTGAGTTACCACACTAAAAACTGAAGTGTAGCTGTGGCAGTGCAAGTGGTGGGCAGGGCTGGATGTCCTGATTATGTATCTATGGTATTGGACAGGATTATACTTGGGGCACTTAGCCCCTCCCACCAGTCACGCTGCCATAGCTGCACATCCTTGAGCTGGGAATTACAAATTGCAGGGTCTGGAATTTATTAAATATTTATTATCAAAACACCAAAAATCCATCATATGTTAAATGTTCTCCTTCCTCTTCCCCCTCTTGTTAAATTCTTTCACCTTCATCTGACAATCACTCATAGGAATTTATTCCCCTTCCTTTCAATCACTAATCTTATACTGGAAGATGTTAGCAGGTGACACTTCTCTGTCATGACATTTTGTTTGTAATGAGCACAAAATTCATACATAATACATCAACAATCTCTGTCTCTCCACTTAGTGCACATAGAACAAAAGGGGTCTTGGGATATTCAGGAAACACTTTGGGACCCAAGGCTGCCTCCCTGCCATATCAGAGCATGATCCTAAATTCAGCAAAAAGCCACTGATTGGAGCCGGGATGTGTGAATGGTGGCTGTGGGCAGAATTTTTCATTGTCCTATGGGACCTTTATGCCCAAGAAGCTGGTCCATATAGTACCATAGCAGCTATAAACTGTTTCCCCACAGGGGAATAGGCCCAGTGCAATAGGCCTGTTCCACTATGCACAGAGCCAACATAGCCTGCTCTGTAATGTCTTCCCCACAGCGGCCCATAGTTCAGGGGGACGTGCTGGGGTCAGGAAAGGATGAATTCTAGGCAACAGAAGTGGTAGCCAGTGATTATCTGGCTGTAACAAAGCCCATAGAGGCCATGACAGCCAGGGCTCAAGTTATAGCATTCCTCAAGACTGCCCTAACTGCACTGGGAATTGGATCAGCCCTTGGGCAGCCCTAGGATAGGAGAGGTGCATGCTGCATCCCTTTGGTCCATTTGATGACTACCATCTTGGCCAACACTGGGAATTAAAGTGGGGACCTCTTCAGCTAAAGGCATGAATCACTGCAGCTTGAGCTGGAGATTCAGCCTCTCAAGCTGAAGCAGACCCATAGCATCTGTGGATTGGGCCAGAAAGAGACATTAACACACACTAACCTGGGGATTATGAACTCCCTCTGGATAGAGAAACTTTTTCTCTGAGCATCTGAGGCCCACAGCAGTTCAACTACTGAACAAGCCTCACTTGGGTGATGACTGGCAGAAGGGGACTGAACCATAAGCTGAACAGATAAGTCTCTGCTGCTTGAGCCTAAGAGCCACACTCTAGACACAGGGGTTCTGACAGACTCATGTCTTCTGCAAATTGGACACAAGGAGGCGATGTAACATTCTCACCAGATTGCTCTGCACTGGAGCAGGGATGAATCTGACCTGTACCCCATATTTGGCATGTTAAGGACTCTGCAGCAGCTCCCTCTATGGTAAATGAGTGGGCAGTTGGAAGCTGTGGGGTGAAGCCAGAGGATTTGCAAGAGTGCAGGTCAACTGGCCAAAATTCCCTATGTACCAGGAATTGGGCCCTTTATTCACACAGTAATTCACAACAATGTGAAAGACTGATAGCAAGGGTGACTTGACTACTTCTGAATATATTGGCAGAACTGGAGAGTTAATTTATTTTGTTTGCTGTAGTTTTTACATGTTGTGATCAACACAAAACGTTCGCTAACACTGCCTAGCCATTCAAATCTATACAATATCAAATCCTTTTCTTTGTTTAAAAGAAAATAAAGTGTTTGCCATCCCGTTATATCCACATGCTCCCCAACTATATATATTTAGACTGCATTTAATTCTGCTAATGTTTTTCATACAGTTTCCAAAAATTGTGTTGACAGGTTCTGACTGGCTGCGGTACAGATGGAAACTTCGTGAATCTCCCAAAAACTATGATGATCATATTTTGTTGAAGAATACAGCTAAAAAAAGGCAAGGAGTAGCAACTTGTGTCTCCTTAAAATAAACAAACTTCATGCTTGTTCCTGTTCTGGATGACTTGCAGAGGAACTCTTATAAATCAGATGATCTCTCCAAATACCTTCCCAACCCTGGATTCTTCAAGCTCATACACTTCAAATACATTTGAAAGTGGAGAGAAAACTCTGAAATGTGACCTGCTTCTTCCCCTTAACTCAAGAAAACTTAAAGAGAGAGTGACTTAATAAAACAGTTGTTGTAAGCAGTTGTTTGGAAGTTTATATTGTGATTTACATAAATTCATATTCAGTGATCTCTCAGCTTTTCTTTAATACAAACAAGCAAGTTTTGTCAAGTGCCCAGGGATAGCTATGCTGTGATGGGTGCTAAATAAATGCAATTTTTTGTTGTGGTTATTATTTGCTCTCTTTTCAAAGACCGCCTAGAGCTCTTACAAAGAGCATTTTTTCCTTCAAAAACTCATTTTGACTTAAAGCTCTTTTTGATCTATGCCTCCCTTAACCAACCAAGTTCTTTAGGGACTAAGGAAAATTTTCCAAAAAGGTACCCCGGAGCTGCATATGCAAAACAAAAGGTTCTGAGAAAACACATAGACTTTATGAGAGTTGTGTGTGTATGTGTGTGTGTATAGAAATTGTAGGATTGGGGCTCAAGCATTGCATGGCATTACTTTTTCTGTGAATAATAACTACAATCACTATTTAAGACCCTAAATGAATGTTTAATATAATCAGGGCCACACATTAATATAATCAGAGCCACGCAAATGAATGTAATCAGGGCCACACAAATTAACCTACCTCAAGTCTTGAGATGGCACAGTGTGTACCTCTCTTCTGCAACAGATCGCATCTGAACAGAGTACAAAAGGGCAGCTACTTGCGGCAGGTAGAAAGATTTGTAAACATGTAAATATACAAGAAAAAATGCAATATACAAGAAAAAAAATCCTACAGTTGTATAGCTACATACCACATCGCCTCGGAGGAACAGCATGCAGGGTGCTTCCAAAGATCTGAGGTGCACAGTGACTCACCTCCCTTGTGTTACCTCTGCAAATCCTTCCCCCCCTTTCCCTACATAGAGGGGATCGATATTACCCCTATATCATTTATCACTATTACTTTCAGAATTAAAGAGATGAGTGTAACTGGAACATTACAATATTGAAACAGAGTGGAAACTACTCCAGAGTAATTTCCACCCCCTCTTAACTTCCACAGCTGCATTTGCCCAGGGTTGTGATGTGATAATTGCATATTGTGTGCAAATTGTACGTGCTCTAGGAGCCTTGCTCCCTATACAGCACAAAAAGTAATAACTAAGGAGATGGGGAGAGGGTCTGCTAGCCCTGCAATGAGTGATAAAGGGGGATTTTGTCATTTTAAAAGACATTTCCATGTATTTACAAACCAAGGTTTCATTTTGTTTGTTGAATTGAGTTAAGACAGCTCCTAAAATCTCAGATTTCTGGTAATTACTAGAGATTAACTCAAACTATATCCCTATCTCTGTGCAGGTTTGAAATCTGAAGGCAGATGTGGATATGAATTTTCCTAAGCCTATGCTCTCCACCTCCCATGGGTTGAAACAAATCCGAATATCCAAACACTCGGTGTGTTCAAACTCCAGAAGTGAATTATGTGGTTTGAGCCCATTCCTGGTAATGAACACAGATAAAGTCACTTTGCTAGGTTTGAATTTAAGTAGCTTTCCCCATTAGTAGCAGATTGCATTCTATAATCTCCATATTACAAGGACCTGTGCTCAAGTTTCATTGATACAGTATTAGTATTTTAAAATCTTTATTTTTTCAAAAACCTTTAAAACTATTTGGCAAAAATTGTCGTATGAAGAAGTTCTTTTAAAATATCTCCTATAAAGCTATATTTTCCATTCAGGAATCTGTTTAAACCTATTTGGAGCATTTAAAACACACTAATATGTTGCTAAAATGGTAATTTTGATCTCACACAATTTAGCTCTGCTTCTGACAATCACAAAATACAGATGCTAAAAATAAAATTAGTAGAAGTGTGAAGCATTTATCAAACTAGCTGTTAACTGTTTGAAGCCAGGTGCCAGCAGGTACACAGCTGCTGGAGGTTTTTGCTCTCTGTGAGATGTAGAACTGAGATCATGTCTATTCATGATTATTTAAAATTCTGTGCTTGACTTTTAGGTCCCAAAGAGGTATGCCTTTGCACTCATACTAAACGTGCCTACTTGTGTACATTCATCTGGGTACATGCATGTGTGAGGCCGTGTTAGAATCAAGCCACATTTTTGATAATAGTGTTTATTTTTGCATCCTAGTAGCACATTTTAAATATTGTCATATTGTGTGTTTTGTTCAATTTAAAATTGGAGGTGCACTTTCAAACTGCCAATATCAATCCATGAGGGCTGAAAATGTGTTACCTCACATGACAGCGGGGATGCTAGCCCTAGGCCAGATCTACACTATAAATGTATATGGGTAAAACTACATCGCTCAGAGTTGTGAAAAAACCCTCAGTTATACCCACCTAATCCCCTGTGTAGACTGTGCTATGTCAACAGGAGGGCTTCTCCTACCAATATAGCTACTGCCTCTGGCTGAGATGGATTAACTACGCTGACGGGAGAAGCTCTCCCTCTAACGTACTAGCATCTTCACTGGAGCACTACAGTGGCCACTGCAGCATTTTAAGTATAGACCTGTCCTCAGTGTCCCTGACAAAGTCCAACTGGAGTAATGACTTTCTCTCTCGCTTCTGTTCCCTGTTTCCAGTAGGTGACAAGCTTCCTCCCTTCCTGCCTGAAGCCTAGTTTTAATGGCAGAGAACAACTGCTAGATTCCAGTTTTATAACAAGAGCTTTTATGCAAGCTCTTTGGGACAGGGATTGTCTTTTTGTTGTATGTACAGTGGGCTCCTGGCCCACGACTAGGGCTCCCAGGGGCTACAGTATTACAAATCATAAATCGTAATAGTAATACCATGCTACAGTTTACACATATAAGCCAATCCCTGTATTCAACAGAAAACAATTCACACATGTAGTAGCCAGCTTGACTTAAGCACAAATATATAGTGTAATGAAGTGAAATTTCTGTGGGACTGTGTCTGCTTCTTAGCTGCGGACTAAACAGTGGGGTAGATTAAACCAACAGTCTTAATAGTCTAGCAGTTGAAGATGAGCTTTCTTGGCCACAGCATGTTTGCAAGTCATACGGCACTCACTCTACTGAAGCAGCAGAGAATCCTGTGGCACCTTATAGACCAGATGTTTTGGATCATGAGCTTTCATGGGTGAATACCCTCTTCGTCAGATGAACGTAGTGGAAATTTCCAGGGGCAGGTATATATATGCTAGCAAGCAAACTAGAGATAACGAGGTTAGTTCAATCAGGGAGGATGAGGCCCTGTTCTAGCAGTTGAGGTGTGACAACCAAGGGAGGAGAAACTGGTTTTGTAGTTGGCAAGCCATTCACAGTCTTTGTTTAATCTGCTATAGTGTGGCCAGGGAGGTTGAAGTGCTCTCCTACAGGTTTTTGTATATTGCCATTCCTAATATCTGATTTGTGTCCATTTATCCTTTTCCGTAGTGACTGTCCAGTTTGGCCGATGTACATAGCAGAGGGGCATTGCTGGCATATGATGGCGTATATTACATTGGTGGACGTGCAGGTGAATGAACCGGTGATGGTGTGGCTGATCTGGTTAGGTCCTGTGATGGTGTCGCTGGTGTAGATATGTGGGCAGAGTTGGCATCGAGGTTTGTTGCATGGATTTGGTTCCTGAGCTAGAGCTACTATGGTGCGGTGTGCAGTTGCTGGTGAGAATACGTTTCAGGTTGGCAGGTTGTCTGTGGGCAAGGATTGGCCTGCCACCCAAGGCCTGTGAAAGTGTGGGATCATTGTCCAGGATGGGTTGTAGATCCCTGATGATGATGCGTTGGAGGGGTTTTAGCTGGGGGCTGTATGTGATGGCCAGTGGAGTCCTGTTGGTTTCTTTCTTGGGTTTGTCTTGCAGTAGGAGGCTTCTGGGTACACGTCTGGCTCTGTTGATCTGTTTCCTTATTTCCTCGTGCGGTATTGTAGTTTTGAGAATGCTTGGTGGAGATTTTGTAGGTGTTGGTCTCTGTCTGAGGGGTTAGAGCAGATGCGGTTGTACCTCAGTGCTTGGCTGTAGACAATGGATCGTGTGATGTGCCCGGGATGGAAGCTGGAGGCATGAAGGTAGGCATAGCGGTCGGTAGGTTTTCGATATAGGGTGGTGTTAATGTGACCATCACTTATTTGCACCGTGGTGTCTAGAAGTGGACCTCCCGTGTAGATTGGTCCAGGCTGAGGTTGATGGTGGGGTGGAA
The DNA here is from genome assembly GCF_003597395.2 of Chelonoidis abingdonii. Taxonomy (NCBI): domain Eukaryota; kingdom Metazoa; phylum Chordata; order Testudines; family Testudinidae; genus Chelonoidis; species Chelonoidis abingdonii. The sequence continues at coordinate 19,297,736 of NC_133774.1, forward strand.
GCTGTTGAAATCGTGGTGGAATTTTTCCAGAGTCTCCTTCCCATGGGTCCAGATGATGAAGATGTCATCAATGTAGCGTAGGTAGAGAAGGGGCGTGAGTGGACGAGAGCTGAGGAAGCGTTGTTCCAGGTCAGCCATAAAAATATTGGCATATTGTGGGGCCATGCGGTGCCCATAGCAGTGCCACTGATCTGGAGATATATATTGTCATCAAATTTGAAATAGTTGTGTGTGAGTATAAAGGCACAGAGCTCAGCAGCCAGTTTGCTGCTGGCATCATCAGGGATACTGTTCCTGACAGCTTGTATTCCATCTGTGTGTGGGATGTTTGTGTAGAGAGCCTCTACATCCATGGTGGCTAGGATGGTGTTTTCTGGGAGGTGACCAATGCATTGAGTTTCCTCAGGAAATCAGTGGTGTCACGGAGATAGCTGGAGTGCTGGTGGCATAGGGTCTGAGTAGAGAGTCCACATATCCAGACAGTCCTTCAGTGAGAGTGCCAATGCCCGAGATGATGGGGCCTCCAGGATTATGCATCCGGGTTTTGATTCATCTTCTACAGCCAAGCACTGAGGTAACCGCATCTGCTCTAACCCTCAGAAGAGACCAACACCTGTTCTGATACCACCAGCATTCTCAGGGACTACAATCCGCACGAGGAAATTAGGAAAACAGATCAACAGAGCCAGACGTGGGATACCAGAAGCCTCCTACTGCAAGACAAACCCAAGAAAGAAACCACAGGACTCCACTGGCCATCACATACAGCCCCCAGCTAAAACCCCTCCAACGCATCATCAGGGATCTACAACCCATCCTGGACAATGATCCCACGCTTTCACAGGCCTTGGGTGGCAGGCCAATCCTTGCCCACAGACAACCTGCCAACCTGAAACGTATTCTCACCAGCAACTGCACACCGCACCATAGTAACTCTAGCTCAGGAACCAATCCATGCAACAAACCTCGATGCCAACTCTGCCCACATATCTACACCAGCGACACCATCACAGGACCTAACCAGATCAGCCACACCATCACCGTTTCATTCACCTGCACGTCCACCAATGTAATATACGCCATCATATGCCAGCAATGCCCCTCTGCTATGTACATCGGCCAAACTGGACAGTCACTACGGAAAAGGATAAATGGACACAAATCAGATATTAGGAATGGCAATATACAAAACCTGTAGGAGAGCACTTCAACCTCCCTGGCCACACTATAGCAGACCTTAAGGTGGCCATCCTGCAGCAAAAAAACTTCAGGACCAGACTTCAAAGAGAAACTGCTGAGCTTCAGTTCATCTGCAAATTTGACACCATCAGCTCAGGGACTTGAACAAAGACTGTGAATGGCTTGCCAACTACGGAACCAGTTTCTCCTCCCTTGGTTTCACACCTCAAACTGCTAGAACAGGGCCTCATCCTCCCTGATTGAACTAACTCGTTATCTCTAGTTTGCTTGCTAGCATATATATACCTGCCCCTGGAAATTTCCACTACATTCATCTGACGAAGAGGGTATTCACCCACGAAAGCTCATGATCCAAAATGTCTGTTAGTCTATAAGGTGCCACAGGATTCTCTACTGCTTTTACAGATTCAGACTAACACGGCTACCCCTCTGATACTTCACTCTACTGAGAAATTGTCTAATAGTTCTTTATTTTAAGCAAAAAGACAATCCATATAAAATGCAAACATTCATCCCACATTCCCTGAGAAAGATGCCATGGGCTGTATTATATCCTCCAAGAACAAGATGTTTAGGGAAATAGTTTCCTTTTCTTACACAATAAGCATTATAATAGTTCTCCGTTGACGGAGTCCCCTAAAGAGTGGCATTGCGCACACATTCCATATTATCCACTGTGTTCTGTCCACTGTTTAGGTCTTGCAAGTTCTGATTTCTGTTGAATATGGACTGAAGAGCTAGTGTTCAGATCCAGTGTTGTAGCCTTATGCAGTGCTCTGGGGTTGAGGCTTTGTGTAATAACTCGGCCTACAAATTTACCCTAACTGTAAGCTCCAGTGTAAAAAAAGTGAATGAAAGTTCATCAGCTGTCACAATAACACATAATAAATGTTGATGAGGAGAGCTGCAAAAGGGAGACAGACAGACTGAATTAGTCCAAACACTAAGGGCCCCTGACATAACTCAAGGACTGTGCTTAGATCATCCCTGGTAAACAAAAGGAGGGGAGGACTGAAAATGAATAAACCAAAATCAGTATGTCAGATATTAGATCTAATTGGTGGACAAAATGAGGGGATGGGCTATTCCACCCATCACTCTCTTTGAGGCCTTAAAGAAAAACAATTGGGGGAAAAATTGGTTACTGGAGTGAGCTTCACCATAATGGCTGCCACTTCCATCATCTCTTTGGACCCAGCCTTTGTCATCCTGATCCTGAGAGATGTCCTGGCCAGATGGGGCCAGAGAGGGAGACTCAGATGATACTGTCAACTCTTTTGGCTTCAGCTAAATCCCAAGTATCACCTGAGATGTGAGACTTGGTCACTTCACCCTATACTCCCAGTTGTCCTTTTCCTTCCCTATTTTATTTCTTCTCTTTCTTATCCCTCCCCTTTTGTCTTCTATCTGTTAGACTCTGGCTTTACCAGCCAAGACGGCATATTGTGCAACACTGCTTTAAGCCTGTGATCACAGAGGCAGTGCCCTAAACAGCTCAGTGCTGGTAGAAGTTTGCCAAGTCTTGGAGTGGCTGATAAGACTGCGTGCTGCGCCTTTGTTTCTCTAGCAGTGAAGCCGCAAGGGAAAGCAACAGAGCTGGAAGCTGCATTTTTATCTTTACTTTCTTTTTGCTCCCCTTTTCTGTGTGTTTGTCTTGTTCTGTCTTCGTAGGAAACAGGATCAGAATTAAACAACCATACTAACAAAAGCTCCAGCCTGCCTCAACTCCTCTTTTCCCACAAAAGGATATTTATCATTTTTGATACCATGGAGACTGTCAAACAAAAAGAAATTTTCCTTCTAAAAACTCTCTCCAGCTAAACGGAAAGGGAACAAGGGATGTTGTTCAAATGAAAACATGCCTGATAAACTCAGGACAGACAACTGCAAGGGGGTGCGGGGGTAGAAATCAGTCTCAGAGGGTTAAAAGACCCTCTTCCCTATCAACTGGGAAGTAACTACAAGTCAATCAGGTTCAGCTGAGAAGGGGTTACCAAAGTATCAAATAGAATCAGCTGAGAGGGAGCTATCTGAGGTTAATTAGGATCAGCTGATTCCAACTAAGGGTTGCCTGAGACCTTTTTAAACCCTCCCCTGCGGGGAAGGAAAATGGGAAAGAAGTTGTCCTGTTGCCAGGATGTTAGAAGCAGCAAGACAGAGAGCCTCATGAGGAGGAGAGGCTGCATTCCCTCCCACAAGAGAGAAAAATAAGCTAAAAAGGACTGGTAAAGAGAAGGAATGGACTCCCTCGGTAACCCAAGGGCTACCATATTACCCAAGCCTGTCTTGCCAGGGCCTAAAAGCAGCGGATGCTGGGGAGACTGAGAAGGTGCCTTGCCACACATGTTGTAGAGCTTTATATCTCAAATGCTTTAACTGTTTTCCTTTCTTTTCTGAATCTTTACTAAAAGGTTTGAAATAATTTTAATGGTGTGTTTGCCATGGTATTAAGTGTGCTGAGGTCTCCCTATACCAAACCCCAAACCTTGTTTAAACCAATTTAATATCAGACCATGACAGGGTCCTGTTAGCACCTTTGACTGTTTAGGCCAATCTATTAATATAAAATACATAAAAGGCCAAACAAGGGCTACGGTTTGTGTTTAAAATGAGATTTGACTCCACCAAAATTTCTCAAGTTATTCTTGCATATTTTTGGCCCAAAGTGCAGAAATCTTATGAGCTCAGCAGCTGTTGGGAGATTTCCACAAGACTAGATCATGGAAGTGTCAAAAGATTGGCCTTCATTATGAGATTCCAGCTGCATCCAAACTGGAACTGGAAAATAAGCCCCTTCTGTCTTAAGTTCCATCCATAGCAATAGGGACAGGTACGGATCCAGAGATTTGAATCTGAATCTTTTGTAATCAATTTGAAGCTGAGGTTCTGATTTTGGATCATACCTAGATTGCTGCAGAGCATTCTGGCCAACAACAGATCCCACATTAGAAACAAAATAGTTCTGGGTTTTCCCAAATCTAAATTATTCTGCACATATTTCTGTTATGCTTACACCCACATATAAGTCATAACAGATACAGTTCGTAATGGTATTCATTAAATTTCAACATTAGAATGCATAACTATCCCCCCACACACCTGGTCACTATACTGGTAATTCTGCATAAACTATTAACCAAGAGTTAAAGGACACTACGATTCGGAAATTATTTGATGAAGAAAATAAATTATGCCACAAAAAAAATGGTTTGCTTACTTCCTTTAGACACCACTAATTCTGTTTAGACCTGATTCTTTTGCAAATTGGGGGGAAATGGAATATTAAATCACAAAATAATGAAGAAAGGTCATAAACAATAAGCGTATGACAGGAATCTACAACTCTCCTATCAGAACTTTGAAATAATTGCCAATTTGCTACAAAAATCACCTGTAAAGAAAAATAAATGCAAACTGATGCATAAGTTTGTTTGGGGGATGAGAGGGGCAGTGGGGGGGAAATACATCTGTTTTGGATTAATTTCACCAAGCTCTGCTTTTTTCCCCTCTAGCAGTGAGAGAACAATGGCATCATGAAATAGCCCAGTTCACAATACTATATAAAAAAAGCTAATTAAAATACAGCCTCATTAATTACGTTTGAAATTAAGTTATAGTGGCTATCACCATCTCAGTGCTTCAGATTCTTCAAGCATACATAAAAGGAAAATTATCTTACCCCTGCAATATGTTTAAAGATTAATAACAGGGAGCAGCAAATGCCAAATTCTAGTAAGATACGCTATGAAACAGAATCAATGCATGCAATATACTTTTTTTTTAAAAATGAATAATTTTGAAATTATGCATTTCAAATGCATAGTTAGATAGTGATACGGTTACCAAAGCTCCTTGTTCTGAAAGTGCCTATATATACACACACACACTCATTAAAGCTTGTACCAATTATACTAATAAATCTCTTTGTTAATCAGATCAGAGGAGCAGAAAGACCCACATTCTCCTATATGTGAATTACATAAGTCAAGGTCCATATTTATGGGGTTGTAAAAACATATCTTCATCAGTTTAACTTGTCAGATGGTCATCAGGTGTATACTAAATGCTGAAAATTGGAAGTGGCCTCAGTCATTAAGGACTTTAAGACTTCTTCTGAGAGGAGAGGGTTCATTTGCTGATTAGTAAAAGATGGAATAAGATATTCCTCACTGCTGTACCAATCTTCACCTTCAGCATCAGTCCAGCATCATCTAGAGGCTGGTACCATCTTGTGATTTGAAGTCTAATGCCTTCACTGATGGGTGAAGTTAATGTTAGCAGAAAAGGGGGTTTTCCCTCACTTCTGTTCTTCCTAGATTAAGTTGTGGCTGCTATTAGATGGGCATCATTTTCAAACTAACTTGTTTGAACTGGTCACATATCTCAGCTACTAGTTCATTAATGAATTGTTTATTTGGAGTGGTGCATTTTCTCTCCAAAATCTTCTGGAAGTTTTCCACGACCAAGAGCTTTCAGACAGACTAATTTGGTTGGTTCATTTGTGAGGCAAGAATGGATCTGTTTAATCTCTGTTTTGAGACTATACCCCAAAGTCTTCTCTGTTGTCTAACAACTGTATTTTCTTGATGTAATAAGACTGCAATAGCATTTAAGTACCAGAAGATAACTTATCAGAAAGACTCAGAAGAAATATTTGAAATTAATATTTTAATGGGTACAAATTAACAGTTTTTGGATCTTCGCAGTACATTTTCAGTTCCAGGCGATCAGTTTGAAGCAGTTCTTTTATTATTGATTTATTGATCACACATGCTAACAATGTAATATACCTAGATGCTACAGCAATAGGCTCATTAGAAGCTAGATAGATAGATAGATAATCCATTGTATCCTTATATGATCGATCTATCAATCTATAAATAAGCAACATTTTTATGTCAAACTATATTTTGGGTTAATATTTGTAGGAAAGAAATTCTCTGTGAATCTCTTCTTAAAATATTGTTTACATGGGCATTTGCAATTTTTAGTAAGTTTTTTATTTAACAGTAGTTAAGGTGCTTTAGATGCACCCAATTAAAACAAGAAAATTGATAAAATTAAACGTCTTAAGTGCTGTAGTGCATTAACTATGAATAAATAAAGCATTTTTGGTATAATAAATACAAGTTGATATTAATAGATTAATGGTCAATTTGTGTCCTTTGTAGGAATTATTCATCTCTTTTGCTGAATTTTCCCTAGTATCATTCCACTGCTGGCTAGTGGGGTCATAATTTCCCTCACTCCATGGAAAAAGCGGAGTATTGGCCCCGCAAATGAGAGGATCCTCCCAGAAATCTTTCTTCTGTGGACTCACAAAAGGGATTTTCTAGGTTTCCATCTTCCTTACTCATGGAGGCAGAAGACAATCTGACATCTTTTCTAATAATAATGTCAAATGTGGGTTCACAACCTGGGAGTGGCAGACAGGTGTGAAGGAGACATGACCACCTACCCTTCCTATATAGCTAAATGAGTGGAGTGGGCTAGCTACATACAGTCAGGGTCCCAGGTGATTCCAGTATGGAAAAGGGGCTTTCAGTATGGAAGAGGTTAAAAATCATTGATGCAATAGATATCTAATACATAATTGCAAAAGTTTATTAAAACAGTTCCAAGTGTTCAAATATAATTTCTTGTAACATTTATACTTGAATCACTCCATTCTTTCCTCAGAGAGATCTTAGCATATTATTGAGCAAATGCATCGCTGTCTTGAGGGTTATGATATGTGGGTGCAAATCTCTTTAAAATTTGCCCTACATTTCTTTGTCTTGGCCCTTAGACACTGCAGCTTCTCAACAGAAGGTTGTCAACTCTGGAACTCAGTTCCTCCAAGGGGCTTTCATAGCAAGAGTTTGTAACAATCAAATCTTTCACCTTCTTGTTCAATGCATGTGTGACTCCCTTAGTGAAGACAATGGAGCAGTTTGCTGCAGTTACAGTATTATGTGAATGATACTTTCCTCCGCATCCTTCTCATTGAATGTGGACAACCAATCCTCTTTAGTTTCCAAATATTTCATCAAGATACAAGCCTGGAAATTCATCTCATGCAAGACAGAGGTGAGGTTAGTTGGCTGAGTGAAACATTCAGAAGAGGTGGACTAAATTAATGTTGCCCCTTCATTTGAGGGACTATCCCACTCTGATAACCAAGTGTGCATCCTCATCTGTAATTATGATGAGAGTGCATCCTCATCTGTAATTATACTGTCAGGTAACAGAAGTGGCTGAGCATGGTTTTCCAGCCTCTGGTTTGTTAGGTGAGGATACTGCAGACTTGTCTTTGGATTAAGCCCTCTCCATAGCTACTGAAGTGTTTGACACCAACAGTTTGGTTCATAGATCATGAGAAGTCAGAAGAGCTTAACTCCCATTTCAACACCCAAATAAAGCCCAGGTTTTCAAAAGTGCCTTTGACTCCCTATTGTGAATTGTGGCCAGATTTTTTAAACAGTTCAGCACTACTGTGCTGAACTGTTTTGAAAATCTAGCATTAATTATGGGTGCAGATCTCCTGAAAATTTGCCCTACATTTGTATGTCTTAGTTTTTTGGACACAGCAGTTTCTCAGCAGAAGGCTCTCAATTCTGGAACTTGCTTCCTGAAGGAAGGGGCTTTCATAGCCAGATTTTGTTGCCCTTTCAGGCATGCTATAAAGTCTTGCTAGTTTCTCAGGCTTTTTCCTGGGAGCATATTTTTGAAGAGGAATTTGAATAATTTGTTTGCATTTTTTTTCTTTTTTTCGCTCAGAGGTCCTTTCTTTGGAAGTCTCATAATTTGACATGTTTTGATGTAAAAATTTGACTATTTGATGTTTAAAAGATGATACAGACTTGCTAAGAAGTGGAAAGAGGGGCATATTATAAATAAATATATAAAAGTAAGTGAGTGTGAAAAAGGATAAGCATAATTTCACCATGTAAAGTACATACAGAAATTCTCATTAGTTCAACACTTGATTTACAAAATGGCTCTTATGAGTAGGGCAGTTCCCTGAGTCTGGCACATGTTGAGGATAACTAATGATTCTACCTAGGATTTCATCAGCATTCTTCAACAATACATAATATAAGCCCTTCATTTTTCAGCATCATTCTTATATTCCTACATTAAAATACATCACTGGAGTGATGGTACCTAGAACTATACATCACTAGAGCTTGTCTCTTCTGTGATGAATTGCACTGAACACCATCACTCTTAAGCCTTCTGGGTCAGATAAAAATAATAGTTAATAGCATAATTAAAAAATAAAAGATTTAAATATAAAAAATGTATTTAGATGTGACTAAGTGACGTGGGGAGTTGGAAGGTCTTGGAGGCTTTTAAAAACCATGAAAGATTTGTTTTATTGCAGGTTTTGTTTGCACAGGAATACAGAAGCTCTGCCAAAGCCTATTAAAATTATTGAATGCTAAGGATTGTACACACACCCCCAGTTGTACTGTAGACACAGCCTTTTGCAACTGTGTGTGCTCAACTGGTCAGTTGTGCATACAACTGGCCTATGCATATGCACTTAGTGTTTGCATGTGCAGTAATTATAAGTAAGTAGGCATGATGGGCCTTGTCACCTGGGACTGAGGGACTCCACAAAAATCCCAATTTAGCTCGGTTATCTTGGCTGGATGATAACTAATAGGTTTATGTCAGGGGGCAAGGGACTCTCCAATGGGCATAAAGGCCTTGCTTGCTAGTCAAATTCTCTGAGCTACCCCAAGGTGTAACTGGGAACTCCAGGTGGTAGTTTGTTGCCCATTAGGGTTGAAGCACCTGATCCTTCAAAGGAAGGCATTCTGAACCAACTAAAGGATTTTTCCCCAGGAAGGAAGGAAATGAGTTTATGCCTCTAGAGCAAGAGGTCTGTAATGGAAAACGTAGTCCCTAGGCAGAGAATCGAAGGCTACTCAGACAGGATAAAATAAGCTCCCAAGGAATTGGAAGACACACTGAGAAAGAGTATGCTTCCGGGGGAGCAGCTGATTGACTAACAGCTCTGAAGAAGAGATTGGTTACTTCATCTCAGACTGGGGACAACAGCTGGGCCCGGGAGGCAAAGGGTGTTTGTGACCGCTTTCAAGGAATGAACGGTGAGAGTACAAAAAGAGTGGACTAGAAGCTGTTTCTAAACATAAGATTTACTTGTGTTCATTTTCAATGTCAGTAAAGGAAGTCCTAAGGTCGAGGGATTTTTTAAAGCAAATGCTTGTTTGGCCTAATTCATGCCAGGCAAAAAGGAAACAGGCACATTCTGGGGATGGGAGCTTGGACAATTTAACTTTTACACTTTTTTTTTTATAACTAACTGGTTATTCACATGCTTTTTTCTGGTTCACATATCTAGAGAATTGTTAACTAAATCCTCATGCATAGTCTTTTTCTTAAATTGATTGTATCAATAATACTCCTCTGCTAACTCAGCTGTTGATGATGTTCAAGCAAAATATATTGGAAATCCTAAAATACAGCTCCACTTTAAAAAGCGATTCTAGGCATGGCTTGGTGGAAGGTTCATGATTATTGTCTTTCATATATTTTTATTTTATCCCAATAAACTGATGCTGTAAGGGCTTTGCATATATAGCTCCTCTAATTGCTTAACTTGCAAGTGGAAGAATGCAAACAGATCCAGATTCTGAAAAACAAACTGGGTTCTTTTGGAGTTATTGTGAGATCAGGGCCCCATGGTGCCAAGGGCTTTATATGCGTATGATAAGAGACAATCTCGTCCCCTAAAATTTACACTCTAATTAGACAAGACAGACAAAGCCTAGGAGAAACAAAGGATTATTACTCCATTTTGCAGATGGGGAACTGAATTATAGAGGTCAAGGAACTTTTTCAAGATCATACAAAAAGTCTATGGAAGAACTGAAATTTCATTCCATGTTTTATGCGTCCCTGTATAGTGCCTTGACCACAAGACTATTCATTCTAGATGACGCATCATCAAACGCTACCCTGAGTTAGCTGAGATGTATTATTGGTACAATCAACTTAACATAAAGTCTATGCAGGGGAGATTTAGTTAACAATTCTCTTGATGTGTGAACCAGAAGAGGCATGTGAATAGCCAGGTAGTTATACAGGGTCCATTTGGTCTTAGCTGGGAAATTTCAGTTGTCTCAATTGTTTCCACTAAAGGAATTCAGACATATCATGATAAATTTGTTATAGAACAACCATCTAAACGTGAAGTGTAATACAATTACAAAATGTGTTATTTGATTTCCTATCCATAAGTTAACGGCCTGTAGTTTTAATTTCACACGCTATCAAGTTCCTTTACAATACACTTAGAATTTGCATCTTATTATTTCATATTCATGTGCGCACACACAAAAAGCCACGAGTGTTTGAGATATGATAATATGAATTGCTTGGGCCGTTCTGTCTTACTTACTGGTACATCTGTTGCTTTATTTAGAATTGTGTGGTTAGAAAAACATAAGTGGTCTTTATATTTTTAACACTGGCCTTCACTGAACTTTCAGTGCTGCGTGCTAAGCTAAGGCTTCTTAGGGTGAAATTCACTGTACGCAGGGGAACAGCACAAGGCCAAAGCATTATATGAGTCTCACTTCAGCTTTTTAAGGCCATGTGGTGCATTGGCCTAGAGCTGGCCATCTGCACAGGAGTGAATTTCACCCTGAGAGTATTGTTAATGACAGAGAGCATGCAATCAGTTCCAGCAATGAAGCCAGGCAGGTAATAGTTTAATTATAAAAGTTAAGAGAAACACTTATGGCTACATTTTGCAAAAGCAGTTTTGGAAAAGAAGTCTAGATCACACAGTATAGTATATTGTAGCTTTCACTGCACCAGTTGTCATGGGGATGTGTGAATGCATAGGTGCCCCATGCCAGCAGCTGGATGCAAACTCCCTGCAGAGGACAGAGGCTCTCAGAAATGTTCTGCCTGAAAGCTGAAGAGCAGCAATTCTCCTGTGCAGAATGCACTTCCTCCTAATGGTGACCTTGGACTGCCAGTCTATGTGCAAGAGATGGGGATGACCATATCCCCAACCTTGTCCAGCCACATCTCTTGTGAGGTATCCAGCATCTCTGATGGTCCTAACACTCCTGCACCATGTTCTCAAAGGGCTTTATGGAAAGTCCCTTGCAGACAATGGAAAACTTGTATTGACTTTGGGAGTTTCAGATCAGGGCCAAAGAATACAAATTGAGGGATTCTAATTGCCCTTAAGGATGATTCCTTCTCGCCCCTTAGCACACCCATGCAAGGGCATCTAGTGTCTGGTTTATTGACTACAGATGGAAAGATGTATGGTTCATCTAGTTCAGTGCTTCTCAGCTGGTAGGGTCACAAAAGGCAATCAAGGGATCATGAGGCATTGAAAAAGTTGTTACTATTGAAAGCAATCCATTTTCCAGAATAACTTCAGGGCAGCCAAGAAGTCAAAGTTTGTGAAGTCAATTGTAGTAATTGTACTAGAAACTCCACCATTTTCACCACTCTGCAGTTAATCTCTTCCATTATCTCATTCCCCAGCTCCCAACACACTCTAACCTTCAAAGTCAAGTTTTCTTTGTTATATAGGCTTAGCCAGTGCTTAATTTGTAATGCAAGCAATGGCAGAGCAAAAGCAATTAGGTGCCAGGGCTCAAGCAATTTTTTTTATTTCTTAACTGATGCAACAAGCCCAGAGGAGCCAGGGCTGTGAACCGCAACAAATTAAGCACTGGGCTTAGCATTGTTATAATTGAGAGATTTTTTTTATTAAGTGTAAGATAGTCATGATTTTTTTTTCCCATTAAGGGGTCATCAACCTGAAAAGGTAAGAAACACTAAGCTAGTCCCTCACTCACTGTCATGGTATTGTCTTGAGAGATGTGCAAATTTATGCACCAACCTCATTGATGTAAGCCACCTGTGTTATAACAGTAATAGAAGAATGCCAAAACTAATGATTATGTATTGACATATGCATGTATGAATTTTAGTGCTTTTTTGAACAACAAACAGCATCAAGAATCACTATTTATCTCATGCTTTCACATCATTATGAGCTGTAAGCCCTGCAAACTGAAAATTTTGTGCTCTGCAAAAAATATAAAACAAATTCTAAGGATCATTTGGGCCAAAATTAAAAAAAAAATATTAACAGCTAGCATATTGAAATTCATTCCAGCAGACATACAAAGATATATTTGTTCTATAGAGTTTATACATTGGACACGTTTTTACTGTTCAAGATATGAAAAGTTAACCAGAGGCAGAGACAGCTAACATCTTCAGAGTCTACGGAAATGGAGAAAGACATCAGTAGAGCACGTGAATTTTCAACTGACAGAGAAAGAACATTAAAGTCATATACCTAGCCTAATTGTTTTCAGAAAGGTAAAGGAGTTTTCGAGCTTAGTGGCATTCATCCTTTCCAGACTACTGTACCCCTTTCAGGACTTTGATTTTTCTTGCATACCCACTAGTTTCACCTCACTTAAAAACTACTTGCTTACAAAATCGGACATAAAAATACAAAAGTGTCACAGCACAGAATTACTGAAAAATTGCTTACTTTCCCATCTGAGTAGAGCTGGTTCAATATTGCAAAACCCAGTGTTCAAAAACACTGGCATGAACTCCCAGTAACTACTCATTTCCAGCATATTCATACCGTTTTTTATTTGCTGTTTGTGAACGTGTGCATTAATAGGAGTTTCTTTACATAAGTATTTTGAGAATGGTTGTTCTTCATTTGAATGCCTGTATTCACCTATGAATGAGAGTGTTTGTTATTCATTCATCCCTATTTATTACCTCATATAAAATATTTTGCACATCCAATCAGAGGGCAGAAAATAAAAAAACAAGCAAGTTTGGTAACCACGCACACACCACAAATGAGTAACAAACATTTGCAGACAGCCCACAGCTGAAAATGATTCATCCAAACTAGTTAGTGAAAACACATGGTTGTCAGGATTTGTGCAGAAATCAATTGCGTTCTTAACAAAACAGCAAAATCCATCAGGTAATAAATTTCTAGTGAATAATTTGACTAGTTCTGCTCCTGAGCTTGCAAAATATGTCTGGAAATGTCACAAGAGGCAGCTTGCTCAGGAATTTTCCCTTGGCCACTGTTTCTGCTTGGGCCAGAAATACCACAAGAATATATGCCATCATGTGCCAGCAATGCCCCTCTGCCATGTACATTCGTCAAACCGGACAATCTCTACGCAAAAGAATAAATAGACACAAATCTGACATCAGGGTTCATAACATTCAAAAACCAGTGGGAGAACACTTCAACCTCTCTAACCACTCAGTGACAGACTTGAAGGTGGCAATTTTGCAATAAAAAAACTTCAAAAACAGACTCCAAAGAGAGACTGCTGAACTTGAATTAATATGTTAATTAGATACAATTAACTTAGGTTTAAACAGAGACTGGGAATGGTTGGGTCATTACACTAATTGAATCTATTTCCCCATGTTAAGTTCTCCTCATACCTTCTATGGGTCATCTCGATTATCACTTCAAAGGTTTTTTTTGTCCTGCTTATGATAGCTCATCTCAGTTGATTGACGTCTTACAGTTGGCATGGCTACTTCCACCTTTTCATGTTCTCTGTATGTATAAATATCTTCTTGCTGTGTGTTCCACTCTATCCATCCGAAGAAGTGGGCTGTAGCCCATGAAAGTTTATGCTCAAATAAATTTGTTAGTCCTTAATGTGCCACAAGTACTCCTGTTAATTTTGTCATGGTTCTTCACCAGTGCAACCACAGACTACAAGGAAAGCACAAACAGAGGTTTAGAAGAAACGGGGGGAGGGAGATAATGGGTCTTATATTTTGTACATGCAAGAGTCCAGACACCTGCGCTTTGCCATCACCATTAACAAAATTCAGAATAAGCTGATGTTATCAAAACTTCTTGCTGACAAATGTCAGAGCTGAACATGATGAGTAGCTATTGACAAAAGTGTGTGAGATGGAGAGCTTCAAGAGTTGGTACAAATCAGAAGACACATTTGACGGAAATGCTCCCTGAAAACATTCAGAGTAGATGTTTCAACAGTATTTCTACTACTCATCAAGAAGAGAAAAAAAACAAGCTTCAGCTTTCACTAAAAGGATTTCAATAAGACAAGTAAAATGAAAAGGAGGGAAATCCTTCTGTGCTGAAATTGCACCAAAATATTTCACTGAAATGCAGGTAATTGGCCAAAATGTGCTTTCTGCAGCTCATCAATTTAGAGTTTTTTCTCAGATCTTTGAATCGGGATGGAAGGTTAATGATGATTTAGTTGCTAAGGGTTTACAGCATGACATGAAATGAACCTCTGAGTCACATAAAACAGCAGGAATACAAAACAAAGCTAGACATTATATCAAAGTCTTCTATAAAATAGTGATTAGAGGAATGAGAATATGCTCGTTTAAACAATTCACCTGCAATCAATGACTAGGGAGACCACCCGCAGGCATTAAGAATGAAATTGCTTTATATGAATCATATGAGTTCAGTGGTTCCTTACAATATGTGCTATCTACCTATGCCAAACAATCTGTTTCATCGTGCATTTAGCTATGATGCTCAGAGTACCTGTCCCAGACCTAAAGAAGAAAGCTTGTCTCTCACAAGAAGTTCATCCAGTAAAAGATATTACCTCACCCAACTTGTCTGTCTATAAATCATACAGTCACAGCTGTTAGAGATGGGAAAGACCATTTAGGTTTTCTAGTCCACCTTCCTGAAAATGTAGTACAGTTCTTTAAAGTAGATTTTCAAATATTTTGTCCAATCTAGAAAAACAAACTTCCTACAAAGTTTTCCACAATCTCTTTAAGAATGCATTCCTTATTTTTTCTTCTTAATTTTTTTGTGATTATACCTATTTATATCCTCTTCTGTCACCTTAACGATTTCTTCTCCATCTTGGGGCTTATATTACCTTCAAAACACTCACTACCTCCTCAAGTCATCGCTCAGTCAAGCAATAGATCTATAGCTCTTTCATCATTCCTCACAAATGCATCCCTCCAACTTCCTGATAATTTGTTACTCTTCTTTGGACTTTCAACCTGTTGATAAGAGGACTAGAAAGCAACATTGTGAGCTCACTCTACACTAGCTCTTAGTGACATCAACAGAAAGGACTACCACATCATAATCACTGTGATTGTGGTTATAAACATACTGTTGACTTCTGAATCAATGAGCACACACTAAAGTAATTAATACCAGGTGAACCTCTAAAGGTTTACAGGACAGAATAAGTTAGGCTAGGTGCTCAAAAATCTGGATGCTTATCTGGACCATTCAAAACTTTTGATGTTGGGAAACTGAGCTGGAGTTCCCATGATATTTCTAGCACTGTCTGCATCCAGTTCCATCCATGTGACAATGGTGTGCATGGTGAACAAATGTAACATTCATAAAAATCCCATTTAAAGTAACAAAATCTATTCATCAGAAAATGAGACTGGGATTTGAAATAGGAGATAAAACAGCACTTTGCTGATCATTAGCACGCTTGTTATACAGTCCATTATAACATCTCCACCTTCATCTGCCCTTATATTGAGAAAAGAAGCAGTATAAAGGTGATGGAAAAAGGGAAGGGAACCATAATAAACAAACAGTCTGAGGTTCTCAAGTCCAGATTCCTCAGAGATGACCATTTATTCCAAGAGCTGGGCAAAAAAGTTTGGGTGAATAGTTTATTTGCCGAAATATGCAGTTTGGAGTGACTCAAAACTATTCACAAAATCATGTCGAGTTTGCCAAATAGTTTCAACTGAACAAAAATAAAATCTAAATGTTTTGGGAAATGTAAAAACATTGTTTCATTCCAGCTCTTTTTTTTTTGTTTTTTTACTTTTCAATTCACCAAAAATTTGAAAAATATGATTCAGTTTGAACCAAATGAAACTTTTTAATGTTTTATAATTGCTAGCATACCAAAAAATCCAATAGTCCATCATTTCAGCTGCCTTATGCAGGTTTGCTACTACTTGCTGTAACCACAGTGGCCACATATACCACACCTTTCGGAGCTAGGTGATTTTTCTCTCACTTCTATTCAGGTCAGGCTGAGATTTCTAGATATTTCAATTGGGACAATAATCAACAGTGGACAGGCTGAGTGAAAAAATCCCTATTCTATCCTCAAGGCTAAACATCTGTTCACTACATATGTAAGCCCAACTAAGGGTTCCTGTGAACTGATGTGTCAGTGCAACAGAACCTTTGGCCAGACGGAGCATTGCACCAGAGTTCAATTGATCTGGCGGGGGAGTTGGTCAGTTCCCCTTGCCTGAGTTCCATTGAAGTATGGGGTTTGCCCCTGCTACTAGATGAGGTCAGCAGCTCCTGGTGCTCAGGGGTCTGGAAGCCCCCTCAGGTCCTTAAATCTCTCAGGAGTTACTAGGGGAACCCAGGCCCACTCACTCCAGTGGGATCCAGCTCAGGGCTCTTAAGCCAGACTTACCAACTCCTTCTGTATTCTGAGCACCTTTCTACCTTTCCTAGTTTCTGCAGGCATTTCCAGCCTGTAAATCCAGTCGTCCCTTCTCAGAATGTTGTCTCTGTGAGGCTTCTCTGCTGCTTGCTGGCCAAAGTTTCCTTATCCAGTCTGCTTGCTTCTCTGGCAGCTGCCCCATCTCTGCTTTCCAGCTCCTTTATTCTCTCATCTGTTGTGAGGCTGCCCATTGGCTCTGGCCCAGCGGTACCTGCATTAACTCCTTGGCTGCTGGACTGGCATGAAGTACATACATCCATGACAGTCACAATCCTGTCTGATGATCTTTGCAGGAAGACCTGGTAGGAGTCCCATTGCAGTCAATGGGACTCCATTTTAAATGAAGGTCCACTTACACACTTCATCTTGAGGGATTAGGGCCTATGTTTAAGTGTTTTGCGTTGAGAACCCATCTCAAATAATGTTACATATGGGAGACATATCCAAAGTTCTCTCAGGGATTTGGATGCCCAATTTCCATCTTATTACTGGGAATTGTGTATACAGATTCTATAGATGTCTTTGAAAATCTCCCTTTCATTTCTTTAAAAAAATAAAATTGGATAGTTTGTTTCTTTCTTAAATTGAAAATGCTCTTTTCAAGCCACCTTTCAGATGCTGATAATTTTTATACAGTCCATTGCAATACACATGAGCTTCTTGCTCATGTCCCTAAATGTTCACAGTTTGGCAATACTGAAATTGTCTTAAGAGCCAATGTGTCAAAATGAAACACCACCAGAAATCCTATTCTCATTGTCATTCTCATTCTCAATGCTGTATCTTCTCACAATAGTCCCCATTATGGCCCGAGACATTTGTTTCAGAAAATTATGATTATAATGAACTGTAGTTTAGAATGGAAACACCACCTAGAGAATTTGTAAGTTGGGATCACAGCTAGGAAGTTCCCTTTCTTTGTTACTTTTTTCCCTTTCCCCCTGATAGGGTGACCATATTTTCTAGAGAGAGAACAGGACAACCCCAGCAGCTTACCAGAGGCCCCCCGTCATTCTGTTGCCTATCTGGAACCCTGCCCCCAACCCCCATGCAAAGCTGTTGCCCTGTCACTGGAACTCTGCAGGGGCCCCTCATGCTGGAAAACTGCTCAGCCCCCCAACCCTGTCTTCCCCCTGTGTGAGGCTGGCATCCCCATTCAACTCCTCTACACTGCACTCCACTTCTTTGACAAAAGTGAACATCAGTCCTGTTTGCTTTTGCCAACTGATCAAGTCAGCAAGAACAAACAGGACAAATGCATCCTTTTGGGGAAAAAAGTCAGGATGGCTGGGGCAAGGTTTAAAAAGGGGACTGCCCTGACCAAAACAGGACATATGGTCACCCTACCCCCAATCACTTGAAATTCAAATCCAGTGCAACCACATTAGCAATGAGGAACTGATTCATGGCATGCTTATGATTTTCTAGGCATCCCATTATAATGTAGCATTAGATAACAGCTGATGGCAATTTATAGTAATAGTGGTCCACCACCATTTATAAATGATCTCACTGAAAAGGTTTTATATTATTTCCCATGCATTTGATTTCTAAATGTCTGTCTCTCTGGGTATGTCTACACTGCAGCTTGGAGGTGTGACTGCAGCATGCTTAGGAACTTACCTGAGCTAGCTTGAGTAAGCCTGGTCACAGGCTAAAAACAGCAGAGTGACTAAGGTGGCATGGATGGTGGCATTTGCTAGCTGCCCAAGTACAATCCCTTCCAGGCCTCTTGTTACAAACATGGGAAGCTAGCCTAATCTTCCACCTGCACCACCCTGGCTTTGCTACTATTTTTAGGGAGCTGGTTCAGGTGCGCCTAACACATGTGGCAATCATCCCACTCAACTGCAGTTTAGACATACCTCTGAGAGAAAGAATTATGTCCATGCTGGAGGGAGGGGAGAGAGAGAAAGGAATCGCGCACTGATTGAAGGATCACAGTTCCATTTCATGGCAACTTTCACGGTTTCAGAACTTGTTTTTGTTCCACGTTGGAATGAAAACAAAACCTTTCTAACATTTTCACCAAAACAAAATTGCATTCTAGGAATTTGGGCATTGGTCTGGGATGTGGGAGATGCAGGTTCTAGGCCCTGTTCTACCAGATTCAGAGCAGAGTTTTGCATTGCAGAGCAAATCTCTGGATTTCCTAGGCCAATACCCTGACCACCCAGCTATCGAGAGAGTCAGTCTCTCACCTCTGACTGATGAAAATTTTATCCAAAAAATGGTACATTTCCAGGGAATGTTTTTATTTTACCAGAACAGAACATTATGTTGAAAGTGATCTGAACAGCTCTCTCTCTGCACTCACACACATTATATATGTGCCAGTATGTATCTAAGGATATATTATATATTGTAGTTAGAGATAGGGCTAGACAAAGAGAGAAAGAGATCTTGACATAAGCAGGAGGTTACTGTCTTCTGTACTAGCTGTAGGTTTTCAGTGGCCTTCAAGTAACTCCAGGTATGACGCAGGCACGGGTCACATGCATGATGACTATGGCAAGGTCCACATCACAGAGAAGTGTTCATAATCATCATACCTAAAGGGATAGATCAGCAGTTATCATCTGGGGGCCCATAGCCCACTGGGGGACTGCGAACCATTTCAGGGGGTCCGCTAAGCAGGGTCACTCGGAGTCCCAAGCCCAGATTCTCTGGGCAGCTGGAGCCCGGAGGCCCGGGTTTCCCATGCCCCAGCAGAAGCCCCCCACTAGGCTGTGGAGTTTTTATAGCATGTGGGGGTGTCCTCCAAAAGAAAAAGGTTGAGAACCCCTGGTATAGATGACCAAGAATAATCAAAAACTCAGACTTGCCCCTTCATTGATAATCACATAGGCATGTATGGCATGTAATCCTCCTGTCACAGGGTAGCTGGACCTTCTGAGTGGAAATGGTCCCAGCTCCCCTGTGTCAGAGCAGGTGAGCCCAATCTAGCCAATTAAAGGGGGCAGGGCTACACTGGCCTATACAGGCCTGCCAGGGGGCAGGAAATGGGGAGTGGAAGAGAGGGATGGGGACAGGCTGTGCCTGGGCAAGGAAAGCCATGGCAGAGTGGAGCCATGGGAGTGGAGCTGGGAGTGGAGCCAGGAGTGGAGCCAGGAGTAGGGTAGCAGAGACCCAGGGCGGGGGTGGCCCTGAAGTCTGAGGGAAAGGTGTGAGTTTAAAGACTGGTTTCTGTTTATTTAAATGCCTATGTTAAGAGGAAGGAAACTGGGAATGGCAGCGAGTGTTTGGAGCTGGGGAGAAGCCCTGCTCTGTGACACACACTCACTCATAAAGGTTGACAAAATCCTATGCTCTAGCCCTGCCACGAATCCCAAACTATCAGCACTGTCTACCCTACTATGTCTGAACTGAGCCAACTCACGATCATTGAAGCCCCTAGATCAGCCAGGAAATGAAACAGAGATACTATGCCATTCTTCTCTGATGGCTAACAAGACATAGAGTGGTATGGAACTACACAATGAAGGTTCTAGGCCCAAACAATCTCATTTTCCCCTGCCCTCCCATTGGTCTGACATATACAATCAGCAAAAATCTGAGGAGCTCACCACAATGGAGCCCTTTGCTTGTATATGTATCAGGTGCACTTCTGAAAGGAAGGAACTGGCTCACTCAAATGCTATCGCATCCATCCATGCCAACATCCACAGTCTAATTAACAACATGTCCAATGGTATCAAAAGCTGATGAATAGTATCAAAAGCTGAATTACTCCTGACTTATATGGACCTAACTTTTTCCCATGACTAGAAGGAGATTGCTACAATTGAAACCAGTGGAATCTCATACATATCATTACCTGACACCTGGGGTGTCAATAAACATCTGCTTTTCTGGATGATTATCAAAATTGAACAAAACAGCTTGCTAACATTGTTTGGGAAAACATTAGCATAAGGGTTATTGAAACTTTTGAGTCCACAGTAGGTCTACCATCTGAGCCCCACAGTTTGGTTCTCAGGATTGGAAGATATCCAGCCCCCTGCAGTATCACTTGGATTGGTGGCTTCCCCAAGAGGAATGTCCTGCAGAAGGCTATGGTGTTGGTGTGGGATGGGGAATTTCCTGGACTTGTGAGAGTGGAGACAATGGCTGTGGAGGAGAGGCAGCCTGGCCAGAGCTCACAAGGTGCAGCGGTATGAACAATCTCAGTCTGTATTCCTAAACTTCCCGAGAACATGGGCTGAAGTTTCAGAACCTCCAGCTAAATCCAATTTCCAATGAGAATATGTCACACAGCTGTAGTTCATAGCATCATATCAGATACATCATGATTATCTACCTATATGGTATAAGGAATGCCATTCCTTGCCTGTTCTTCACACATTCTCATTTACAAACCTTTGATCTTCTTATAAAAAGGGAACTAAATACGCATTATCAATTTAAACTATATTCCCTGAACTAAATTACTATCTTGATTGCAACGATAGTGTTCCTGTGCTAATGAGAAGGATGAATCCCTTTGAAAATGATGAGGATAATGATTTGGAACTGACACTTTGTACAACTCATACTCATGGATAGACTCACTAGAATGTTTTACTTTTATCCCTTCTCTTATTAAGAAGATACAGCATGGATCTCCAATTTCAAATGAATCCTTCCCGATATGTAATGATAGCAAAACTTGCCCTACTTTGATGCCTTCCATCTGAGCATCTCCAAGCTCTTTAACAGCAATAGAAAAATCAAGCCTCATGGAAGCTGATCTACAGTGTACAGAAATCCTAGTCAACAGTTTAGAATGAGCACTGAAGAAGAGTATGATATCCAATTGAAAACACAGGGTGAATTTAGGATGCCAGATAAAACCATATTCCATATAACTAGGGTTTGTGGAAACTTTAGGAGAAGTTACCCATTTGAGATTAATTGCCTTTTTCCATGCACAGATGCCTAAAAAGTATGCAGAGAGTTTATTTTTGAGAGGTTTAAAAATGTTTGTCTTGTCTACAAATGTAATGGGCAGAAGGTTTAAAACAAACAAAAGGAAGTACTTCTTCATACAATGCATAGTCACCCTGTGGAACACATTGTCATGGAATATTGTGAAAGCCAAGAATATTGGGTTTAAAAAAGTAGATAAGTTCATGGAGGATAGGTCCATCAAAGGTTATTAGCCAAGATGGTTAGGAATGCAACCTCATGCTCTGGACATCCCTAAGACTCTGATTGCAGATGCTGGGATTGGACAACAGGAGATGGATCACTCAGTGAATGCCCTGTTCTGGTTCATTCCCTCTTAAGCATCTGGCACTGACCACTGTTGTAAGCTAGGATACTGGGCTGGATGGACCATTGGTCTGACCCAGTATGACCATTCTTGTGTAAATTATTTGCATAGAAAAATTAGATTGTGGCAGGGCAATGACTTACCGACTCAGCGCCTCCTGCTGATTGACCAGGGAATTAGCTCTTTTCCAGCTCCGGAGCACCCTCTGCCAGCTGATGTCTGTCTCACCTGCCACTGGCCCCTGTGTCCCTCCTGGACCCCGGTGCCCTTTACCCAGGGGTTCTGCCCACTGCAGTACCCCCTCTGCCTGGGTCTCCCTGCCTAAGGGAACCCCCAAACCCCTATCTCCACCTTGCCTCAGTGGCTACTGCCTGTCTCCATTTAGCCCTTGTTCACTGGGGCAGATGGCAGCCAGTAAACCCCTCATCATTGGCAAGGTGGGGTTGGACCTGCTCCCTTTGTCTATATCTGGGCTGCCCCTCTGCAGTCCTAGTATCCTTTTGTAGGCCTTTAACTAGGCCTGCAGCCTGGGGCTTTGCTAGGCTGGAGCTCCCCAGCTCCCTCTGCCCTTCCCCGGCACAGCTTCCCAGGCAGCCAGGTCCTTCTCTCTAGTGAGCTGTGTGTCTTAGTCTCTGGCCCTCAGCCCTCTTATAGGGCCAGCTGTGGCCTGACTGGGGCATGGCCCCACCTGTGGCTGCTTTCCCCCAATTAGCCTAGCTTTCTCCAAGCCTCAGCCCTCTCTCAAGGCTGCTTTAAGCCCCACAGGGCATGAGCGGGGTGACCACCTCACTACATAGATGTAAATTAGTAGAAAGAGTTCTGATAAAATAGACTTATTCCCATATACATTTGACGTTTTATGGCCTGATTCTACAAACACTTAATCACAGAAGTGGACTTATGTACATAAGCATGTGTAAAGTACTCACTAATCTTATGTGTTTGCAGGATCTAGTCTTTAATCTGGTCTTTTAGCCTGAGGTCTGCAGATACTCATGTTTTGAATTAAGGACAGCATGCTGGATAGTAACATTCTCATCATCTAACATATGCATCAGTCAGTTACTGCATGCCTCCCTTTAATCTAGTTTAGAATTAGGAGTGCATCATGGCAGAGGCATCATCATAATTCAAAATCTAATTTTTTGCAAATAAGAGAAACTCTGTATGAGGAATGTGAAATACATCAGAAGAACTAAAATCAGGGAGAGAGGAATTAATTGTCATCTTCTTTTCTCTGTACAACGTAATTCAAAGGACCAGGAGCATATAAATAATGTGCAATTGCTTTTCATGCCTTTGCCTGCCACATAGTGAAGGTAAAAATAATTAAAAATAAAACACGGGTTTAGCAGAGATCTATTATTGCGCTCAGAACAAAATCTCATCACATTCATTTGCAATGGATGGGAACTCAGTTAGAAACACCCATCTTGGTTTGGTGGGTTGATGATCACAGATTAACTGGATGGAAGGGTGGGATTTTACTTCATAAACATTTCATAGGAAACTTAAAATGCTTACAAGAGTCACAAGAGATTTGAGGGGGCCACAGCATAGGGGGAAGGTAGTACACTACTGTTCAGTTAAGGCAAAATCCTTAAACAATGCCTGGCTTGAGTGGCTATGCTGGGAGCTGGAAAAATATACAGGGGCAAAAATGGTATGTGGTAAGGTGCTGGAATGGCTCTGGAACTACTCCATGGAGACTACTTTGGCCAAATGACTACTGCCAAGAGAACCCCAATGGAGCAGGGCTTTCAGATATAGTGCAGTAGTTTTATGTCCAGAAGACCTGTTGCAGTGAAGCAGGATTTGTATGTAAGAGCCATTATTCTCTTCCCCCTTAAAAACCACAAAGGGGAGATTTTAATATAAAAAATCCTCTGTGGGCTCCCCTTATTAGCGAAGGAAGCTTAGAACAGGCAGGGGTGAAGACCTCACTCTCCATGCAATGCCAGAAATCCACAGGCAATGACACTGGGACCCATGTATCATTGATATCTGGCCACATGGTGGCTCTGTGGTCCTCCTAATCCTCCCTCCTACCAGGGCTATGAGCATATGATCTCTCCAAAGGGGTTCACATGGCATGGAGGAGGGACTTCCTGCTGAAATTTATGATGCATATGGAATACTAGATTATGATTCCAAGGGGCATTTAAGAAATTAACCACTATCCAGTCTTGCAACATAAGATACCACTTCATTTTCCACCAAGCACCTTCACGGTGATGATTTTTACAAGCAAAGAGAGTCCCACTGCCAGTGCAATTGAGGACAAGACACTAACTAAGATCATACCATGTGTCCAAGTACCTGATGGGATCATTGTGTGTTCTCTTCCAAACTCAGATGTTATGAAAATCTCAGTGAAACTCCCCATGAACAAATACTGGGGATAACTAGATAGAAGCAGCCAAGGCGTTCATTGCAACAAATGTGCAGGCAGCACAATATATGTCCCAGGCTGAGAATCATGCCCAAAGTAATACTTTTAGAGCAACATATTCAAAAGAGTGTCTACTGATTTTGGATGCCCGGTCCAAAATGACTCAGGTGTCTTGTGCTGGATACTCATTAAGGACCTCATCCAACTTCTCACTGGCAGCCTTTCCACATCCATCAGTATGTATTGGATCAGGTCCTAATTGTGGAACTAAAAATCAGCAGATGTTTTAGAAAAGCTTAGCCTTAATGCTCCTATACATGCGTTCTTAGCTGACTTTATTCATGGCTATTTGTCTAACTAGCATACAATCCATTCAGAGGTTGGTAAAATCATTACTATAGTTTATACATGCAAGACAAAATGGATTTAGAGGTGAATAACTCAAATACTCCTTCAAGTGACATTTCTTGTTCAAAGTCCCTTTTCCGTGACAGCACTGAAGTGTTGGTATGACAGAGAACTGGGAAACAGCAACTGGTGCAGCATTCTGCTCACTGCAGCCACAAATAGTTGCTCTGGAGAAGTCCTGATTAGGAAGAAACTGGTGGATTGGGAAGGGCTGAGGAAGGCCCAAAAGGCTAATTATCCCATCACCCAAGAGGTATAAAAGGCACAGGAAGTAATTGCTCACAAGGAAGAGAGAGACTGACAGGTTTTTCTGAGTCAGGACGAGGAGAGCTCTCTCAGGGGGCAGATACCTTCTGTCTCCCCACTCCTTGGCTGAGCGAGCTCAGGATTGTATGATATTGTAAATACAAAGCTTCATGAGTTGTATAGGTGGTAGGGAGAACATGATGAAATAAGCCACAAGGTGTTTGGCCAGAAGCTTTCTGAGCTGCTTGTTGCTTGAAGAGAAACAGGAGCAAGGCCCCGCCCTGTCACAGTTGGTATGATAGTTTTCTTCATAAAAGATCAGATTTGTTCACATGTGGGTATGTTGACATCCACTAATGATATTTCCCAGCCTCCTTTTTTCCCACATTGTAGCACTGCTAAGCATTTTTTGCATATTAATTGGATTGTAATACACTTTGTGAGTCATATGACTGAAGTTTTTTCATAGCAGTTTGTGAGAAATTATGCAGCATCATTTTGTAACTGTTGCCTCCAAGTGGTAAAATTTCAGCAACAAGTTATGTTATAGAATATTTACCAACCTTCGTATTGTTATTACAGCCAATAAGACAAGGATATTTGTGAAATCTGATTATTACTAACCACATGGCTCATTAACCAATCTCTTACCTACCTCTAATCCCCAAGTTACAGACCATCCCCTCTTTTTAGTTATAGTAAAGAATATGACAGTTTACGATATTTGTTTCCATGAACAGTTGTTATTCTAATAGTATGTCCGTATTCAATTCTCTGAATAAAACAGAGTTATAATACAACTAAATCACTATCTAGACGTCCCTTTATTCCATTAAACAAATGGAAGAGTATATATATAGCTCTTGGGTTCTCCACGCATTTGGTAGACCAACATTTTCCCAAAGTAGCATCTGAACTTTAACAATTTACAGCTGGTTAATTGCAATCACGTCAATGGATTTTATTTCATCAACTATGATTATTTCAGAAAAGGTGACTGTAGTTCTTAATTATTAACATTAATAACTTTTCTAAATTAATTAACTTGAAAATTTCATTGTTATCCCCAGACAATTAAACCCTCAAATCAAAGTCCTACCCAATTAATCTTCACTGACATTAACAGCAAGTTTGTTAATCTGAAAAGAGAATGAGATGGGATTCTCTTCCAGAAATATTTGCAATAAGGATTTTCAGTTCTTCCACTTCACTTTACTTCAGTTTGTAGTATGCTGAGGTTTCAGGTAACCTCAAAACTGTGTAGGAAAGTTGATTTACAAGTTAAGCAGGCCAGGTCTACACTGCGACTTTAAATCGGTTTAATGGCCGATATACCGATTTAACGCTGTATCCGTTCACATGACGTCGTCATTAATATCGATTTTACCGCCTTCTTAAATCGATTTCGGAACTCCTCCCAAACGAGAGGAGTAGCGCTAAAATCGATAGTGATAACTCGGATTAGGGTTCGTGTGGACGGAAATCGACGTTATTGGCCTCCGGGCGGCATCCCAGAGTGCTGCA
>NC_133774.1:19337326-19442319 GCF_003597395.2 Chelonoidis abingdonii
GGAAGTGGGAGGGGGCTGATAGGGGGCAGCGACCAGGCTGATGGGGGAGGCACAGCCTTCCCTACCCGGCCCTCCATACAGTTTTGCAACCCCAATGCGGTCCTCGGGCCAAAAAGTTTGCCCACCCTTGTTTTAGAGCATCTCTAATCTGAGTTACAGTATATCATTCCAGTCTAAGTTGTGATACTTGTGATCTTTTACTCAGGTAAATCTGCAATGCATTGGGAATAATTTCTGTGCTAGAATTCTCAGACTCCCTGGCTCCCTGGGAACAGTGAATGACAGTCAAATCATAAAGCTTAAGAATGGATTCTATCATGGGTGTTTATAACTGGATGTAGCGATTTCAGGGCTTACAACACAAGCTTCTGATGAAGCTAATATATTGTCCTCCTAGTTGAAAGTTGTAGCAATGTCTTGGGTCAGTGACCAAAGAGCAAGTTATGAAAGAGGAAGGAAAAAAAGAGAACCTTCTTTGCATTGATTTTGTTCCATGAGGACAAGTAACACACTGGGTTTAGTGCACTAGCAGCTTTCTCTGGATATCTAAGTTTAGTTATGCTAATATATTAAGATTGCTCATTTGGGGGAGTGGGAGAACTAAACTCTAGCACCCTCACACTGCTATTTACTAGTGAGTAGCCTTGAGCCCAGTTTCTGGATTGCACTCCAGTCAACACTAATAACCTGATTCTCCTCAATCTTACAGTGGTGTGAATCAAAACTAACTCTAGCAGAGTCAATGGAGTTACACCAGTGTCAGTGAGAGGAGAATCACACCACCAATATTTCAAGATGAACTCAACCCTAACTTGGAGAAATACCTGAAACCAACTGCAATGCATTACAGCTCTTGGCTTGAGAGGCTAGCCCTTTATTTCAAGCTGTAGCAAGTCACACATTTATCTCTGGAGGTCCCATGTTTAATTCCTGGTGTCAGCAAAGATGGCAGTCACATAAGGAGGTCTTTCCTTGCCAGAGATCTGAACAGTTGTGGGGCTTGCAGATGAGCTTCCTGAAGTCCACAGGAAGCATGTAACCCACTGATCAGAATGTGTTACATCTCTCACTCTGTGTCTGAGCTATAGAGGATACTAATCTGTTCCAGAACATAGCTGTAGAATCAGACTCTTTAGTTCAAGCTGTATGGGAATCATGGTATCAGCTCTGGAGGTTTCCGTTAAAAACCCTGGTGTCAGCTAAGATGGCAGTTGTCAAATCATAATAAATTGGCTTTTGTGTATATTTACTTTAGTCCTCTAATAGATGGAATACATTGGACCTGCTCATGTTTTCATCAGTTTGGAATGGAGTCCGTTTCTAGTGGTGTACCTGCTTTTACTAACATAGAATCATAGAAGATTAGGGTTGAAACAGACCCAGGAGGTCATCTGGTCCAACCCCCTGCTCAAAGAAGGACCAATCCCCATTTAAATCATCACAACCAGGGCTTTGTCAAGCCGGCCTTTTAAAATCTCTAAGGATGGAGATTCCACCTCCTCCCTAGGCAACACCTTCCAGTGCTTCGCCATGCTCCTAGTGAAATAGTTTTTCCTAATATCCACCCTAGACCTCCCCCCACTGCAACCTGAGACCATTGCTCCTTGTTCTGTCATCTGACACCATGAGAACAACTGAGCTCCATCCTGTTTGGAACCCTCCCTTCAGGTAGTTGAAATATGCTATCAAATCTGCCCCCACTCTTCTCTTCTGCAGACTAAATAAGCCCAGTTCCCTCAGCCTCTTCTCATAAGTAAGGTGCCTCCGCCCCCTAATCTTTTTTGTTGCCCTCTGCTGGACTCTCTTCAATTTGTCCACATCCTTTCTGTAGTGGAGGGGTCCAAAACTAGATGCAATACTTCAGATGTGGCCTCACCAGTACCAAATAGAGGGGCATAATCAGTTCCCTTGATCAGCTGGCAATGATCCTACTAATGCAGCCCAATATGCCGTTAGCCTTCTTGGCAACAAGGGCACACTGCTGACTCATATCCAGCTTCTCATCCACTGTAATCCCCAGGTCCTTTTCTGCAGAACTGCTGCTTAGCCAGTCGGTCCCCAGCCTGTAGCAGTGCATGGGATTCTTCTTCCTAAGTGCAGGACTCTGCACTTGTCCTTGTTGAACCTCATCAGATTTCTTTTGGCCCAATCCTCCAATTTGTCTAGGTCACTCTGGACCCTATCCCTACCTCCAGCATATCTACCTCTCCCCCAGCTTAGTGTCATCTGCGAACTTGCTGAGGGTGCAATCCATCCATCATCCAGATCATTATAAAGATGTTGAACAAAACAGCCCCAGGACCGACCCCTGGGGCACTTGCTTGATACCAGCTGCCAACTAGACATTGAGCCATTGATCACTACCCGTTGAGCCCGACAATCTAGCCAGCTTTCTATCCACCTTATAGTCCATTCATCCAATCCATACTTTTTTAACTTGCTGGCAAGAATACTGTGGGAGACTGTATCAAAAGCTTTGCTAAAGTCAAGATATATCACATGTCCACTGCTTTCCCCATAACCACAGAGCCATTTATCTCATCATAGAAGGCAATCAGGTTGGTCAGGCATGACTTGCCCTTGGTGAATCCATGTTGACTGTTCCTAATCACTTTCCTCTCCTCCAAGTGCTTCAAAATGGTTTCCTTGAGGACCTGCTCTATGATTTTTCCAGGGACTGAGGGGAGGCTGACCGATCTGTAGTTCCATGGGTTCCCTTTCTCCCCTTTTTAAAAGATGAGCACTATATTTGCCTTTTTCCAATCGTTCAGGACCTCCCCCAATCGCCATACGTTTTCAGAGATAATGGCCAATGGTCTGCAATCACATCAGTCAATTCCCTCAGCACCGTCAGATGCATTAGATCAGGACCCATGGACTTGTGCATGTCCAGCTTTTCTAAGTAGTCCTTAACCTGTTCTTTCACCTCCTCCCATACTGAGCTGACCTTGTCTGTGAAGACACAATAAAAAAAGAATTGAGTACTTCAGCTTTTTCCATATTATCTGTCACTAGGTTGCCTCCCCAATTCATTAGGGTCCCACACTTTCCCTGACCTTTTTTTTGTTGCTAATATACCTGTAGAAACCCTTCTTGTTACTCTTCACATCCCTTGCTAGCTGCAACTCTAGTTGTGTTTTGGTTTTCCTGATTAGACCCCTGCATGCTTGAGCAATATTTTTATACTTCTCCATGGTGATCTGTCCAACATGGTGACATATTCATTATAGAGCCTGAGCAGAATGGACTGAGCATGAGCTTTTAGAACAGGTGGTCATCAGTAAGGTCTGGTCCTGACACATAATGTGGTTGACTGGTGACAGTGTGTGTGCAAGCAGCTGTAGATAATGACAGAAGCATAATTTTAATCTCAACTCCAGTGGAAACTAATATAACTTCTTGGCTACAAAAAGAGAATGTCTTGCAGTGTAAATAGTTACAGTTCTATATCATCTTTGGTTCAGATTGACATATGCAATATTTTTACTCTGTTTCTTACAACATCTGTTTTAAGGATTTTATGTTTTACACAGAGAGGAAGCTAGAATAATAGAGAATTGTACAACCCAAAAATGGAATAGAAAAACTTTCAAAAAGCCTCTTTATTATAATGTGTCAACACTAAAAGGGGATTGCTGTATAACTAGTTATGATCGCTATTTATATTCTTTATCAAAATAACATTGTTTACATGCCATGAAATGTATAACAGCAGGTTGAAGTTAAGGAATCATAACTGACAGGGAAGAATTTCTTTATTTGATTGTCTGCTATTTGGAGCTACAGAGAATTATATCTACAGTGAATAGTCCCTAAAAATGCATAGCTGTCAGAGCTTGATGGAAAATGAGTTTTTCATCCTGCAGAGAATTTTGACGTTTCATTGTAAGCCTTATGGCCTGAAGCCTCAAGACAGTACAACTGTTGGTGAACAGGGAAAATGAGCAATTCTGTCCATCTAGAGTTCACAAGCAACTCTGAAGTTCCACTGGGCGTGGAGGGGCTCTCTGCCCTATTTGTTCATGAGCAAGGGGAAATAACCAAATGGGACAGGTCTCATTCAAATTTCTATAATGTAACAGACTTTGGCATTTTGGTTAAGTTTTTAAGTGTTGGCATAATAAAATATTATTTACCTGTTGAGTAATGGAAGAGCAAGAGAATTGGGATGAGAGGTTACCGCGACCAAAACTGCAGTCTGGAATAATTAGGTAGCAGAGCATAGGCAAAGCCAGTGATAGGAGGTCCTTTCTTCCAATCTTCTGGTAGGAGTGTGTAGCGGGGTGGACCCCTGCTCCTGCCCTGAAGGGGTAAAAACAGCCCTGGGAGGGGACTGTGGCTGGAGAAAGCAGCTTTTAGGCTAGGTTGATTACGGGAAGTGGCTGCAGCTGGTGCTATGCCCCAAACAGACTAAGCTGGCCCTATAAAGACTGAGAAGCCAGGGGCAGACAGTCTTTCTCTGCTTGTAGAAGGAGAAGGGTCTAGCTGCACGGAGCTGGAGATAGGGTACCTGAGTGGAGCAGGGCTGGGGAAACGCAGAAGAGCTGGGGAGCTCCAACCTGGAAAGCCCTAGGCTGCGGCCTAGCATTGGGCTAACAGGTACTGGGGGTTGCAGGGGGCAGCCCAGGGGTAGGCCAAGGCAGCAGGTCCAAACCCAACCTTGCTAGTGATGAGTGGCTGATACTGCAGTCTGCCCCAGGGTGGGGGGCTAGACAATGACTGGCAGTAGCTTGATACTGAGGTGAGGTGGGGATAGTGGGTGGGGGTTCCCCAGGGAGGGGAAACCCTAAGACTGTACACCCTGGAAAAGCTACGCCCATACGTTTGGGGACAGCGGTTCCAGCTACAAACTGACCATGCTGCGCTAAAGTGGCTTCATACAGCCAAAGGGAACAACAAGAAACTTCTTCGTTGGAGTTTAGCTCTCCAAGATTTTGATTTTGAAATTCAACACATTTCAGGAGCTTCTAACAAAGTAGCTGATGCACTCTCCCGTGAGAGTTTCCCGGAATACACTGGTTAAAAATTTTTCCTTAAAATGTAAAAGTCTTGTAGTTTACATGCTTAGTAGTATATTGTAAAGGTTCATGTGTTGTATTACTCTGTTTAAAGTTCTAGGAAGAAATCACCGCCAGTGAAATTTTCCACTGTCTTGATTTGGGGGGCATGTCATAAATAGATAGCTAAGGTTAATGTTTCTTTTACCTGTAAAGGGTTAACAAAGGGAACCAAACACCTGACCAGAGGACCAATCAGGAAACTGGATTTTTCAAAGTCAGGGAGGGAATTTTGGACTCTGAGTCTTTGTTTGTCTCTCAGCTATGAGAAGCTTCTTTCTATCGTCTTATCTTCTGTTTCCAACTTGTAAGTACAGGTAGAAAAACAATATAGGCTTTTATGTTGTTTTGGGGTATTTACGTGTGTGTAACTTGCTGGAATGTTTTCAAATTGGATATCTTTTTGAATCAGACTGTTTATTCATATGTTCTTATAAGCAATAGCCCTGTATTTGTCATCTTGTTGCAGAGTTTATATTCTTATGTCTTTTTCTTTCTTTTTTTTATATAAAGTTTCTTGTAAGACTTGTTTTGAGTTTTTCTCTCTGGGCAGGTTAAGGAACAAAGGGAGGGAATTCTCTTTGTATTAGATCTAAGGAGGGTAAGCTCGGCAGCACCAGGGAATTTGTGGAGGGGAAAGAGAGATAAAATCATCTCTGTTTCCTTGTGTTTGAGGTTTGTCTCTTTGTGGAAGAGAGGGGACAGGCTTCTTGGTATGGGATGTAAAGAGATTGCATCAATACTCTCAGGTTAGCCCAGAGAGGAAAAGTCTGGGTGGGAGAGGGAGGGGGAAGGGAAGTGGAGTATTTCCCTTGCCGGTAAGATTCAGAGCTTCTGGGTCTTGGGGCTCTCTCCAGGGAAGGTTTGGGAGACCAGAGGGGGCCAAAACCCTGGAAATTTGGATGGTGGCAGCGAGATAAGATCCACGCTGGTAATTAAGCTTGGAGGTTCATGCTAAGCACCCAGATTTTGGACGCTAAGGTCCAGATTTGGGACAGAGGCTTATTACAAATGCAAAGATGGCTCTGTGACCCAATACAATGCTCAAGTGGCTTTCATTGAAGCCACA
Organism: Chelonoidis abingdonii; assembly: GCF_003597395.2. Classification (NCBI taxonomy): domain Eukaryota; kingdom Metazoa; phylum Chordata; order Testudines; family Testudinidae; genus Chelonoidis; species Chelonoidis abingdonii. The sequence goes on from NC_133774.1 coordinate 19,343,453, forward strand.
GAGGGCAGCAGCATAACGGAGTGACTGTGGTGAGGGTACCCCTTCCCAGAAATCAATAACGTGTAATTGCTACACCTGAGTTAGGTGGTAGAGTCCCTGGAGCAGATCAGGTAGCACATCTCTTGGGGCTGGGCATGGATCTGCCCGAACTCTGGACTCCATCAACCCAGAATAACGGACAGTGAAGGAGCCAGGGAGAGATGCAGCAGAGGAGTGGAAGCAGAAAGATGGCTATTGCAGGGAAATATTGCCTTATGGGATGGATACTTACACTGACATAGAATACTATATGTAAGTCTATTACCAGGGTGCCCTGGGGTGTGGGAGTTGATTAATTATTACTGGTTTTCCCAAAGTTTACTCTGTGCCCCTTTTTTGCCCCTCAATACAGTTGTCATTATTTTATAGAACATTCACTGCTTATGTGGGGGAAGTATTGCCAAGCCAGGCCACCAGGGGAAATAATTTAGTGTACCAAGATTTCTGGGTAGAAGATTGAGCCAGTGCTGTTTGATACATTTTCAGAAGGAACTCCTAGATAATGGAACCTGGCCCATTCTTTTTCGGCTGACAACACGTGGCAGAAAGGGTACATCATCAAAAAAAACAAAAGAAAGAAAAGTAGGGTTGCCAACCATCCAGGATTGTCCTGGAGTCTCCAGAAATTAAAGATTAATCTTTCATTAAAGCAGGGCTGGCTCCAGGTTTTCTGCCTCCCCAAGCAGTAAAAAAAAAAAAAAAAAAAAAGCCACAGCAGTGTGATTGCGCTGCTCCACTCTTCGGTGGCAGGTCCTTCGCTCCAAGAGGGACTGAGGGAACCGCTGTCGAATTGCCACCGAAGATCCGGATGTGCCGCCCCTTGGTAATGGCCGCCCCAAGCACCTGCTTCTGTAGCTGGTGCCTGGAGCCAGCCCTGCATTAAAGATTATGTCATGTGATGAAACCTCCAGGAACACAGTGATCCAAGCCAGCCACAATCTTAGCCTACATAACCAAAAAGAAGACCAGGCGGTAATCACTAGAGCTCATCAATAAATTGTCCTGTCTTCCAGCCAACTCTAGTAAGCACAGGATTATATACAGGATAAATTGGTGTGTAGAATATTTTTTTCCTCTGCGCCTATCCTGCAGGAAATTATGCTTATTAATCATTCTTAGTCTATGTGGTTTCCTGTGCCCTACTGTGAGATCAGTGTGTATTTGCCTTTCCAACATTTAATGTTTTCATCTCCTTTCTTGTAAGTTTCTCTTTGGTGTTTTAGTTCTTACCCAAAAATGTTGCAATAGCTGCTGCCAAGACAACTGCCCCCACTTCAGCCTTCAATTACTGCATCATTATCAATGCCTATTCATTGTTACCTCTTAGTCTATTGATGGACATATTGCATCAAAATACAATTTTGCACCAGTTTCATAAACAGATTTGCATTTTCTCCTCTGTACGTCTTCTTTTATTATTACTGTGGACTCGGACATGCTTTTTTGTTATTAGCAGACCTTGCCAGAAAATGGAATTTCTCTACTACAGAAAATTTAGATTTTGAGGCTGCAGGGAAGTTGCCTTAAATTGAGATAAAAAGTAAAAAAAAATTACATTTTTTTCAGGTGGAAAAATTCTGTTTTTGAGAGAACCAAAATGTCTTTTTTTTGGCTTGCTGCCCAACTTTCCAAGGAGCTGTCTGGGGGAGTCAGAAAGGCCACGAGCCCGATATCTAAGCAGTCAGGGGCCAGTTGTCAAAGCAGCTGCCTCCCTGGACAGCCCACTTCCACAGTGAGCAATCAGCTGTAGGAAAGAGCTGCCCAGGAAATTAGGCAGCTGCCTGGGAGTCAGGGGAACCAGACCTGTCAGGGAGGTGAGCTGACCAGTCTGCCGATTTCCATAAAAAGTTTTAACAAACTGACACATTCATGCAGAACATTTGAATTCCCTGTAATCAGCAATTTCCAGTGGGAAAATGTTTCTGTTGGAAAATTTTTTGACCAGCTCTCTTTATTAGCTCATTTGTTCTTCTTGATCAGGTAGCTGACCATATTCTGATCCATTTACCTTACTCACTCTCAGAAACATCCTTGGCCTGATAAGAGGACTCTGCACTAGTCCCAGGTTCCCCCTGAAATGCTTCTTTAAATGACTTTCAAATCTTTCTTTGCAAATAGAATTGCCCATATCATTTGCATTTGCCCATATCACCCTATTCCCTCTTGGAACATGCACTGGATTCCAAAATTCATTACCAAAATACTTATATTTGTGTATTGCCACTTTAATATTCCACCATTGCTAAACTAAAGACCATCGTTATTAGTTAGGGGCTTTATTTCCCATTAGCATTGATGGGAGTTATAGATGTACCACAATAAGATCACCGATTCCCTTCATTATGGTCTGAATCACCTATCTTCCTCTCGCTGAGCATCCAGTATGAGTGACCACAAAATAACACTGTATGATTGTTTGTAACTATCATTCGTTCTCTGGTTACAAGTTCCCTGTTAGAGTGGATCAAATTCTGTCTTCCGTTACACTCCAGAGGGCCCTGCTTATTTAAGAAATTAAAAACTAAAAATGAAAAATATTTCTTAATGCTTCCAAAAAGAATCTTAGGCTGCACATTTAATCCGAAGCAATTTAATTCAAATTTATAGTCTGGCAGTCATACATAAGACAGTAGCTAGTGCAGACAGGGTGTATTCTTTTTTTGGTTGTTTTTTTTTTAGTGTTGCTCACACCATCAATATACCCATCCACAGAAAATGCAGTGAGTTGAAATCTGGGAATTTGATAACCAAGGGACTAATAGCCACAGCCAAAGTGAAGCCAGATGCTGTGAATGCTTTCATTTTTAATGTGGTGAGACTATTAATTGCATAGTGTTTTTGTAACAGGGACTAGGATGAGACTACTAAACAAATTTCTATTTGTGACCGTTATGGAAGTAGAACTCAGGTGCCTTGCACTTAATGTCAATCTTAGCACACAAGCCCACTGCTGCACCCAACCACACATGTGTAGATACTACAACAGGGGTCGACAACCTTTCAGAAGTGGTGTGCCGAGTCTTCATTTATTCACTCCAATTTAAGGTTTTGCATGCCAGTAATACATTTTAATGTTTTTAGAAGGTCTTTCTATAAGTCTATAATATATAATTAAACTATTGTTGTATGTAAAGTAAATAAGATTTTTAAAATATTTAAGAAGCTTCATCTAACATTAAATTAAAATGCAGAGGCCCCCCAGCCGGTGGCCAGGACCCAGGCAGTGCGAGTGCCACTGAAAATCAGCTCACGTGCTGCCTTTGGCACCCGTGCCATAGGTTGCCTATCCCTGTACTACAAATGATGAGGGCATATGAAACCTACATAGGTGATACCCATTTCTCTGACATAGTAGCCTCTTGCCTATTCAGATTCAGGTAGGATGTGTCCAAAAGTAAAGCCTGTGGAACCTAGCAGGGAAAAGAATAAACAAACTGGTAAAATGCCTCTCGTTATAAAAAAATTCTTTTCCTCTGAGGGAAGAAAGAATGTTTGTATTGCACAAATCTAAAGTGATTTCAAGTCCAAAGTCAGGGTTGTAAATAGAACCATTTTTTAAAATGTTAAAATATTTTTCATAGAAAAATGGCCTTTATCTAAAAAAGATTTTTTCCCCAAAACATTCCCATTTTCAAATTATTTTTCTTTCTGTGAAAAATGAAGAGCTTTTTTAATAGCTGGAGTGTTTGTACATGAATGAGGAGACCTATTGAAGTCAATAGGACTATTTTAACTGTACTTAAAGTTAAGCACATGCTAGGTGCTTTGCTGGATCAATGCAAAACACCTGATCCTTTTTCTGGGTCTACACTTTGTCTGCTCTGTAGGAGAGGTATTTACCTCCAGAGGTGATATTATGTCTACATGTAAAGCTACAATTTAGTCATGGGTATTTTTAGTAAAAGTCATGGAGAGGTCACTGGAAATAAACAAAAATTCACAGACAGTGACCTTGTCCATGATTTATACTATAAATACCCCTGACTAAATCTTGGGCTAGGGTCGCTGCTGGGGGCATGTCCTGGGGGTGCCATTGGGGGGCTGCTGCTGATGGGGATGGAGCCAGTGGCACCAGCTGCTGGGGGCTGCCAAGCAGCGGCTGCTCCAGCCGCCCTGGGACCACTGCCTGGTGCCACTGACAGCAGCTGCTACAGCTGGCCCAGGACCACTGCCAGGGGCCAATGACAGTGCTCCATCCACCCCAGGACCGCTGCCATGGGGGGTAGTGGGAGGCTGCTGCTTATGGGGGCCGGAGCCAGCAGCATAGCTGCCAGGGGCTGCCCCAGGACTATAGGTGCTGGAATACAGGGGACAGGGGTGTTGCTGCACGTCGCTGGCTTGAAGTGGTGCTCCATGTCTGTCACAGGTTCCATGATTTTCTGTGATCTCCATGACTTCTGCAGCGGCCAGTATGGCTGACCCCAGGGCTGCCCAAGCAGCTGGCTCCAGGGCCAGCTGCTCACGCAGTCTCCAGAGCCAGCCACATCAGCTACTGCTCAGGCAGTCCTCGGAGACTGACAGACCCCAAGCTAAGAAATGTCACAGTTTGCAACTATAAACAACATGGGTTTCAGTGCAAACCCTCAGTGGTATTAAATACTGTTCAGAAAAACAAAACATTATTAAAATAATTAGAGGTCTAATGAGGTTGGACTAAAACAACTTGAACACGTGACAAATTCTCTTAACATGGTGTCAAGTATCAGAGACATGCATATTTAGAGACAGGTTCTAAAATTATAGTTATGATATTAAATGGTATATTAGTAAATATTCTTTGGTATACTTCATAAATGTATATGTAAATGAAAATGTCTTTGTAAATGGAACCTTACTACAGTAGTCAGTACCTACTACTACTGCTGTTTATGGTGTGCAGACTGTGGGTTGTGTGGATCATCAAAGTGTGAGTTAACAAGGCTTTGCTCTTGCTACTGTACCGAACAACTCCGCAGAAGGCAATTATACAGTAGGAAGTTATCCAGACACATGCCTGACCAGTTTACCACATAGACAAACAAATGAGTAACAGGCAGTCTTTGAAGATTAATTTAATTTCTTGGACGGATTTAATGTGCTGTACATGAAATATGGTGTGTATTAATGAGCTCTATTTTACAAAACTTCAGATTGTTCTGGCTATGAAAACCATGTCTGGGGTACAGTTAAGAATTTAAGTGGGATTTAAGGACCAAAATTATCCATCCCTTTTCACTCTTGCCTTTGGCTACACCTCTCTTATTCACAGCAGTGAAGAAAAATTAGTGGTTAGAATATAAAAGACAGTCTATCCTTGGTTCTGAGAAAATTATTATTGTTGTTGTTTTATCTCAAACTTCCATATGTAAAAACAGTACTGCTGGGACATTTAAAGTCCAGCTGTGGAACTTTCCATTTTAGAAAATTATCAGCAGCCCTGTGGTTAGAACTTGTACAGTAATTAGAGGGAATAATAAGAATGACTGGAAGGTGAGGTAAGGCCTCTGTGGGGGAAGTGGGAGAGTAGTTCAAACAAACAAGAGACCTCTCATATTGTGCGTTCTCATGCTGAAAGGCTGTATAATGTTCTTCACTGAACAGTGCCCCATAAACTCAGTCTGAATTAGGGTGACATGCCTGATATTATTGGGAACTTCCTGATATTAGGGCTTTGTCTTATACATGCAGCTATACTCCTCCAAAAAAAGTGTGTCCTGATTTTTCACACTTGCTATCTGGTCACCCTAACCTGAATGCCAAAACATATCGGGTTTTTTTCCCTCTGACACAGCTCAGTCACTATTTTTTTCATTCTCATTTTCCAGCCCCCTGGCAATCAGAGAGGCATGATTGTGCGTGTGTAAGCATAGCACCAAAACTGTAGTGAAAGTATTTGACAGCATTCAGCCAGCATAACATCAGAGAGGCTGTTTGGCATTTTTAATTGTGGCACTGGGATTCATGGAAATGTAGCAGAATATTGGATTTATATACCAACTTTCTCTGAGTATATTTTTCCGTAAGGAGATATATGCATTTCATCGATATTAACTTTTTTTTGCTTACTCTCATGTATTCTGATTGCCTTCCGTGCATCTTTTTCTTTTGAGGGAGGGATAATATACAAGATTTAACAACCAATATCCAACAGACCCACCGCTAGAAGTAATTCTTGGGGTTCAGCTGACCTTTGTGAGCTAAACTACTCTAATGTTTTATGACATGTGCCCGACCACTTGCGGGAACTAATAACGTACTATCTGACTTGAATTAGAAATCTCCTTTTCTTGATCTACATATAGCATCTGTCCATTTGTCTTTCCATTTCTCTGTCTGCCTCTCTCCTGATTTGTGATTGGGGTGTTAGGTTTTTTTTTTGGTTGGGGGGGCTAAGATTTATTTTAATCAGGAGAAGAGGACTCAAGAAGTACTTGAAAATTAATGACACTATCAATCTAATTAGGGGTTCTTGAGTGCTTCTTTAACATGCATTTTCAAAATTGATTGACAGATCTAAGATATACAGCATTAATTAGACTGGGGACCACAGTCTGCTCTGTCTGACGTAGGTGGAACTCCCATTGATTTCAATGAGACTTTTACCTGTGTGAAAGAGAACAGAATTTGGACTTGTTCAGAGCTAGAATAGCAGCTGTTTATTTAGCACACCAGCTAGCCATTCAAATTTATCATAGAAGATTAGGGTTGGAAGAGACTTCAGAAGGTCATCTAGTCCCACCCTCTGCTCAAAGCAGGACCAACCCCAACTAAATCATCCCAGCCAGGGCTTTGTCAAGCCGGGAGTTTAAAACCTCTAAGGATGGAGATTCTACCTCCTCCCTACGCAACACATTCCAGTGCTTCACCATCCTCCTAGTGAAATAGTTTTTCCTAATATCCAACCTAGACCTCCCCCACTGCAACTTGAGACCATTGCTTCTTGTTCTGTCATCTGCTACCACTGAGAACAGCCTAGTTCCATCCTGTTTGAACTCCCCTTCAGGTAGTTGATAGCTACTATCAAATCCCCACGCGCTCTTCTCTTCTGCAGACTAAAAAATCCCAGTTCCCTCAGCCTCTTCTCATAAGTCAGGTGCCCCAGCCCCTTAATCATTTTTGTTGCCCTCCACTGGACTCTCTCCAATTTGTCCACATCCTTTCTGTAGTGGAGGGGTCCAAAACTGGATGCTGTACTCCAGATGTGACCGCACCAGTGCCAAAAAGAGGGGAATAATCACTTCCCTCGACCTGTTGGCAACGCTCCTACTAATACAACGCAATATGCAGTTAGCCTTTTTGGCACTAAGGGCGCACTGTTGACTCATATCCAGCTTCCCGTCCGCTGTAATCCCCAAGTCCTTTTCTGCAGAATTTAGCCTGTCAGTCCCTAGTCTGTAGCAGTGCACGGGATTCTTCCATCCAAAGTGCAGGACTCTACACTTGTCCTTGTTGAACCTCATCAGATTTCTTTTGACCCAATCCTCCAATTTGTCTAGGTCACTGTTAGGGTGCTTATTCCTTCACCCTCTCACTTCACTGGTCCTTCTCACATGAGCAGAGAGCAACAATACCCGAAGTCCAAAGGCGCAAACAATTCAATGTTTATTGGAGTGAACTTCCAGCAAGCATGATTCCAGATTCCTTGCTTAGTGTCCCCCTTCCCAGCTCTGACACCACAGAGCCTTGCCTGTGTCCCTGTTCCTGTTCCCATCCCCTGTTTCCATTCCCCCCTTTAGCAAAACATGATCCCAATTCCCCCATCCCCAGTCCCTGTTCCCATTCCCCCCCCCCTTCCTGATTGACTGCAGACTATACAGTAAAACTTGAATTTTGCTTAGCTGTACCTTAACCAATCGTTTTACTGAAACTTAACTAACCAATCCTAACAATTATATTCCACCACCTTCTTTGGTTTACACCCAACAAAATTAATTATACAGCAGATGGAAACAATTACAGAACCAGACAGAAACCATGCAAATAAACATACAAAACAATACATAAGTGAGGATTTCACAACTACATCTATACAGACATAAGGGCTTTCCAGCTGTGTCTATTGATAAGTAAGTTCTTGCCAGACAGGATGCTATTAAACTAAGTTTTCTTTTACATCTTCTAGGCTCTTCCCTTTCTCTGGAGGTGATAGGAAGATCAGGACAGGATTGTATTCCTAATAGTCCAATAGCACCTTATTTCAATGTGACTAGTTTGGAATGTGAGGATGTGACCACACACTTCCCAGCTTATGGCTGCCTAACTACATCTTAGCTGAAGGCCTTACTTAGCCTGTCACAGTAAAAAAAGGCCATTAGACAGTGATTTTGATTCTCTTTTATACCTCTATAGCTAACTAAGTGATAAGAATACACCTAAATTCTTAAAGTATAGGCCTTTGCAGACAGTCCTGAATATCTATATCCTAACAGTCATTCTGGACCCTATCCCTACCCATCGTATCTACCTCTCCCCACAGCTTAGTGTCATCCACGAACTTGCTGAGGGTGCAATCCATCCCATCATCCAGACCATTGCTTTGATATAGAATACAGCTTGGTATATTTTTTTTTAAAAATGTACCACCATATGCATTCAAACGCACTCTCGCAACTCATTCCTCATGTTAGAATATAGATATGCAGGCCTGCCTGTAAAGGCCTATACTTTAAGATCTTAGGTGTATTTTTATCACTTAGCTAGTTATAGAGGTTTAAAACAAAGAATCAAAATCAGTGTCTGCCTGTGTATGGGCCTTCTCTCACTAGGATAGTCTGAGGCCTTGTTCATAGGCTAAGGCCTTCGGCTAAGCATCAGAGACAGTCATAAAGTGAGAAGTGAATGGTCACATCCTCACATTCCAAACCAGTCACGTTGAAATAAGGTGGTATTGGGCTGTTAGCAATACAATCCTGTCCTGATAGTGCCTGGCACCACCAGATAAAGAAACAGATCTTAAGATGGTTAAAGAACACTTAGTTTGATAGCATCCTCTCTGGCAAGAAATCACTTATCAGTGGTTGTGAAACTGTCATGTCTGTATTGTTTTATCTTTATAGCCCACACTTTTCTATTGTTAATCTGTGTGGTTTTCTAATTGTTTCTGTCTGATGTATAATTAATTTTGCTAGGTATAAGTTAATTAGGTAGTGGGATATAATTGGTTAGAGAATTATGTTACACTATGTTAGAGAGGATTGGTTAGATAGATTTCAGTAAAATGATTGGTTAAGGTACATTTAAACTGCGAAGTAGGTGGGAAACTGGAGTCATGCGTGCTGGAAATTAACCCCAATAAACATTGCATTGTCTGCACTTCGGACTTCTGGTCTTTTGCTGCTTGCTGTCTGTGTGACAAGAACCAGGGAAGTGAGCGGGTGGAGGGAAAGTCTTCTAATACCTCATGCTGGAGTGCAGCCAGTTGAGGGTGCTGCTGAACAGAGGACAGAATTAGGCCAAAGGAAGCCTGTTGTTGCTATTGCCAGAAAAAAGTACTGGCTTCAGGTAATGGTGCCAGTCAGCTGTTGGGAAGGGTCTTAGTTATACCAGCCTTACAAGGTTTTCAGGCCTACGTTCACAAAGGTACTTAAGCACTGTGATGTTCAGCATCACAACACCTAACTATTAGGTGCCTAGAAACTAACAGGAGCAACACCATGATTCATAAACCCTGAATTAGGTGCCTCGGCTCTCAATACAATGAATGGGCAGAAATAGGCACCTTAGTCTGTGATTCGCAAAAGCCAGCACACTAGGTGGGGAGCTGCCTATGCTAGCCAGTGAGAGATGCAATGATCAGGGTGTGAACTAAATTCCACCCCTCTCGCAGAGATAGGCACTTAAGGCTATGTTTACACTTAAACCACTACAACAGCACAGCTGTACCACTGTAGCCCTTAGACACTCACTACAGTAACAGGAGGGGTTCTCCCATCACTGTACACCTCCCCAAGAGGCAGTAGCTAGGTTGACAGAAGAAGTGCTGTCTACACTGGGAGTTAGATCAACTTAACTACATTGCTCAGGGATGTGAAGGATGGATTTGAACAGGGATCTGCCAACTCTCAGATGAATGCCCTAGCTTCTGCCTCTGGGCATACTGGCACATGCCCAGAGGCAGAAGCATACATGCCTAGGGAACTTTTACTGCAAAAATATAGATGCCAAGTCAGTTTAAGCACCTACAGGATTTAGTGGCAGGTTTGTGAATCATAGTGGAGCCTAAAATTGTGATTTAGGCACTTAAACCCAGATTTGGGCACCTAAATCTGGGCTCAGGTGCCAAAGTACTTTTGTGAAAATAGGTCTTAATGACTGCCCATGCTGTCAGTGATTCTGCCATGTAGCACCGCATGTACTCACCTCTGCGGCACCTCCTGCTGGTGACTTCCAGGAATTAGCTCTTTGACCCAGGAGCGCCCTCTTCAGGCCAGTGATCCACTTGCCGTTGGCCTCATGTCCCTTCCAGGACCCCAGTGCCCTTCTCCCAGGGTTCTGCCTCCTGCAGTACCCCACAGTCTTACTGGGTTTCTCCACCCCAGAGGAACTCCCACTCCCTATCCCCATGTCAGCTCAGTCATGGCTACTGCCAATCTCTGTTTAGCCCCTGTGCCCTGGGGCAGACTGCACTGTATCAGCCAATCATCACAGGCAACAAGGGGTTTGGACTGGCTGCCTTTACCCACCCTCCAGCTGCCCCTCTGCAAGCCCAATACCTAGGAGGCCTAGAACTAGGCCCTGCAGCCTGGGGAGTTACTGGCCTAGGGCTTCCCAGTTCCTAAGGCCTTTCCCCAGACCAACCTCTCTCTAGGTCCCCTGGGTGAGTTCCCCAGCAGCCAGGCTTGTCTCCCTCTCAAGTCAGAGAGAGACTGCCCCCTCTGGCTTCCCTGGTCTTCTTACAAGGCCCATTTGTTTAATTTGGGGCATGGCCACAGCTGCAGCCACTTCCCCCAATCAGTCAGGGTTTTACTTCACCCAGCCCCAGCCCTCTGCAGGGCTTTTCTAACCCAGGGCAGAGCAGGTGCTCACCCTGCTACATGCTACAACCCTGCTTTTGTTACAGCTCACCTTGCAGCCACTTTGAAGCTTCTGGAGAGTTTGTCCCCTTCCCTTCCCAATAATAATTCTCTCTTCCTCTCTCCTCCTTGTCTTTCTTTAGTGGAGGAGAGGGAAAGGTCACATCTCAAAAAGAAGTGTTCTATTCAGTCAGACAGGCCCCTACCAATCAGAAAATGGAGGAAAGACCAGAAAGTCAGGAAACTATTTAACTATGGGCCAAGGCCTACTCAGGCAAAACAGCCATTGACTAGAAGGGGTGTTTTTCCTAAGAAAGAGCTCGGTTTAAAGATTATAGAATATGGACGTATCTAATTAAAAGATGCTTTTATGTGATTACCTCATTAACATTTTGTAAAATGTATTTGCATATTCAGTCTCCTCCAATGAACTACTTATTTTCAAGTAACTTTGAGGAAACAGAAGCAGCTGAACAACTGCACCTAAAGACTATCAGCTGAAACAGCTATCTTGACTAGAAAGTCATGCTCCCTAATAGTAACAGAGCAACAGGTAAAAGAGGCCCAGAGCCAGTCTCTCCATCATTGTCATTCTTGAAATTTAGTATTTCCCATTACTGAACACACTTTAAGTAATTTTTCATATATCCCTGGAAGGTAGGTAAATAGGTAACATCATCCCCATTTTATAGATGGGGAAAGCGAGACACAGTAAGGAATCATGATTTGCTCAAGCTCATAAGAATCATATGTAAAACCAGGCTTAATTCTCAGGAATTTCTGACTTCAGCCCAATCCATTAGACCACAATGGCTCCTCTTCATCATCTGCCACAATTTGAGGATTACAATAACTCAGCCAGAGGGGTCTATTACAGGAATAGGTGAGTGAGTGAAGTTCTGTGGCCTGCAGTGTGCAGGAGGTCAGTCTAGATGATCAGGATGGTCTCTTCCAACCTTAATGTCTATGAGATGGATGATAACTTCTCTCCTCCATTCACCTGGAAGAAGTTTTGAACCTGATCTGAAATACTTGACCCAACACGTCCAATGGACAATTTGTGCAGCTAATGGCACATACTGGTACACACTCTCTGGCACATACAAGACTCGTCCTTCACTAGAAAATGGTATTGTGTTTGAACACAACTAGAAACACTCGGATTAGATTACATTGTGCTGACCAGGAGTTTGTGATCATTACAGACAAGGAAGCAGCAGGCTTAGTGAAGACACAACACTGAACGTGACTTATTGTCTAAACCAATTGCAAATTCATGCCTAGCATCACGTCAAAATCATATTCCTAAAGAATCCCAATCACATTTGAACAAAGTTGTCTAATGAAAACCATTCAAGCCCTTGGAGTGCATGCTCAGGTTTGGAGATGTTCTGAGTATCGCCTGTAGTAAAGCTTATCAGGTGACTGAGTCCAAAATGGTCAGGGGCAATGGTGCTCCTCTCAGCTGCTCAGCTGTCTATTCAAAGTATCACTTTTTCTTTTACAATTGGTTGCTGAAACTGGTGCTCAGCTCTGCACACTGAAACCAATGAATCAAATATAATAAGTCTGACATGTCACTGAGCAAAACACAGGGAAGCTTTAGCAAAAAACATTCTTGGTTCCATGCTATTGCCTCACTCAGATTCAGGGTTTGAATTTTATTGTTTTGTTGCGATAGACTTTTTCACAGATGAATGGCCACATTGCTCTAATAAAAGCTTTCTTTGTGCCTCTCTCATCTCCACAGTACTTTCTGACATAGTAGACACTTGAATGATTTGTTAACAGCCAGCAGGAGCAGCAGTGCTGGAAACAAGCCTAGTTCAATATGGTGTATTTGTGTGTGTATATATGTACATATATATATATACACACACACACACACTCCCCCCACATAGATATAGATACACACACACACACACACCACATAGATATAGATACACACACACACACACACAAATACTTAAAATTCTTTGATAACTAAAAAAATTATGACTAACACCAAATTAAAAATAAAAGTATATAAGTAGCTTTCATGCATCTGAAATGTGCTACCCAGATTCTCCCATGTGAAAAGATTGCTTTATTCTCCACCAGTGGCACAAAGCATCCTTACAGATGGTGGATCTAACCCCAAGATAATTCCTCCTGACCTCAGTTCCTACATCATCCCATATCTTTTTGCCTGTAGCTGGGTCTCCCTTATGTCTTAGAAGTCCCATTGCTGCACTGGGCCCTTGGGGCCATAGACAGCTGGCACAACTTATAACAGCCAGAAAGCTTTTCTAAATTCAACCAGAGACCAGCCCAAAATCCAGCCAGTATCAGGATTGGAGGTCAGATAGGTGACTTACACTCACCTTTAGCTGTACCCTTCTTGGCCACAGCTGAGGGCAGGTCCAGATTAACCTATGTGCACTACCTGCACTTCCACAGAGCCCCTCTCAGAGGGGACCGAACAACTGAGGGGAAGACAGAACTGACCATCACTGCAACCCTGTGCGATGCAATGCACCTCCACTCGTTCAAGTTTGGCCCAGTGCCATGAAAGCTCAGGGCAGGCAATGGGAGCGAGAGGAGATGGGAAGCTGGTATAGGGAGGAGCCCCTCTACTCCTGAGCCTGGAGCAGATAGCTGAGCTGGGGGTCGGGGGGGAGAGGCTGGTGAGTGGCTCAGGACATACTAGGGGCAGTGAGAGAGCAGCTGGGGGTTAGTTGTTGCCAGACTATGAGCTGAGTGGGTCGTGCTGCTGGGGCACTGTGGGGCAAGGGATTGAGGGAACGGTGGTTGTTGGGTGCAAATGGCCAGTGAGGCTGATGTGTTGGGGGCTGTGATAAGTGGGATGCAAGTCAAGAGTGCTGGGATGCATATTGGGGCTGTGAGGATAAATAGGGGTTGGTGGTGAGTTGTTGGTGTATAAGAGGGGTCAGAGGAGCATTTCAAGGTCTGTGTGGGTGGAGTATGTGTTGGGAGGGGGACAAGAGATATTTGGGGGCGGGGTCTGTGTGGGGTGGGAGCACTTTGCTCTCCAGTTTATGGAAAGGGGGCAATTTCCATAGTGCACAGGAGCCCAGAGTTCTTTAACCTGGGTCTGGCTGAGCATCTAGCCCTTATTCGGGGCCCTGACCTTGAAATGATAAATTCAGAGTCATTAACGGGTTGAACCCAAAACTAGGTGGAAATCAGTTTCACATTGTTTCCCGTTGAACCACACTTTCAGATGAAAACTACAGGGTGCAAGTTAAAGGTGTGCAAAAATATAACTGAAAAGTGACACTACTGGAAATTTGAGTGTTCTTGCATTTCATTATGAACCTGAAAATGGGTAATTTCTCTGAAAAAATTGCTATATTTCATGATTGCCTCATTTAAAAATAATTACTTTTGCTAGTGAAATGGGGTCTATCATTACTGTATTTATACTAATTTACAAATTATACTTGCCATAAATATCACCACAAATAATTACTATTCATGTCAGCCACATTGTGTCAAACATATATTTCCCACTATCAGTCCAGAGGAAGGATGGTCATATGGTTAGGGCACTAGCCTAGGACTAAGGAGTTGTAGGTTAAATTTCCTACCCCATCATATACTTCCTATGAGAATTTAGTAAAGTCACTTAGACCCAGACCCACAGATGCATTTAGGTGTCCAAGTCCCAGTTTTAGGCACTACTGCAATCCACAAAACCACATTCAGCTGCAGCCTAATCTTGTAGGCATCAACATTTCTGCTGCAAAAGTTCAATAGCTGTCTAAGTTTCTTCTGGGCATGTGCCTTACTCAAGGCATCTGGATGCCTACCTCCCGCTTAAGTCCCAGTGCAACCCATTAACTGGGAGAAGATAGGCAGAGAAGCACCTTTTTCACCAACAGGGCCCAATCTGGCAGGCACTGTCACAGTTTCAGGGTAAGTGCATATATGTTCTCCACTGCCAGGTTCCACCCCAGGAGTTCTCAGTCAGGTCTCTAGTCCTCTGCCATCACCTTTCTCTGGGTAAGGATCCTTGTACCACTCCCCTCTGGCAGGGGTTTTTAAGGCTACACAGATCCCTGTCCTGCACTGGGATATGCCCTGCAAGTCAGTCTCCCTAAAGACCAGCACCTGTGCATTGCTTTCTCCCTTAGAGCTATGAACAGCATATTGCCATCCATTACAATTTACCACGCAGTTCTTTCTAGGCAAGCAATATATTCTTAAGGTAAAAGGATTACAGAGAAAAAACACTAAACATACCAGGAGTCACCCATCAATCTTACTGGGCCTTAGTAGGCCAAAGTTTTTCCAACCATTCTGCAAGATTTGGCCCCACCCTTGGACAGTAAGTCCTGTCCATTTGCTGGATCAGAAAGAAGGCTCTGAGTCAGTTTAAATGAAGCCTTTTCTTTCAGTCTCTGGGAAACCCAGTTTGAAGCAGTATATGCGAGCCTCCCCAGGTACTTTTCTGGAGGGGTTTACAACTTAAGTGATTCACCTTAATAACCCCTCACTGTTTTTGGTTTCTGGAGAAGTTCTGATAACCCTCCCCCTGGAGTTGCATATAATCCCAGGCCCACCGTGATGCATACAGCTAATATCATATGGCCCCAAAGATATGGCATGGGATGTTCAGAGCCTGCCTACTGGATCAGATCCTATTTAAAATCTGTCCAGAGGAGGAGAAGGTGGTGAGGCTCACCTTATAACATTTAGCCCAACAACTGGAGCACTCCCCTGGGATGTGGAAGACCCAAGTTTAATTCCCCAACTTTGCCTGAGGGGGAGACAAGATTTGAACACAGGTCTCTCTCTTTTCAAGAGGTACACCAGCTTGATGACAATCATGGAGGCCAAGGGTTTGATTCTGGCCTGATCTCACACTAAAAGGCTGCCTCCAGTTCAGCCAGCTGTTACAAAAAAGGGTACCTAATCCACAGGGTTACGGAAGTCAAAGATGGTTGGACGTAATGCCAGCACACCATTCCTTTGGGTACTGTTGGCTTAAATGACAGCAGCCTGATGAGTCATCTATGGCTCAGGGAAGACTTTTACTTTGTTGACTACTCCTCTTGAGAGTAGTACAACCATGATTTGACTTATGCCTCTTCATTCCATATGGAACATAGGGTCTTCACCGCTGCCTTCCATCTTTGGCAGTCTCTCACTTCAGTCTTAGCCTCAAGTTTCTAATGTGGGCCTCCCCCTAGTCTCTCTTGTTGAAGCTGTTCCAGTTCGGCTAAACAATTAAAGACTTATTGGAGCAGGGAGACTGGATTCTGGGTCTCCCACATGGATTCCTAACCCCCAGGTAAAGAGTCATTCTGATTTTCTCATTGGCCCAGTAACTTGAAGTGAAACAGCTTCAATGGGGAAAATTAAGGAAGCCTCACATCAAACTAACCCAGAGCTCAGTGGTTAGAACATGCTCCTGAGAGTTGGGAGATCCCTGCTCAAATCCTCCCCTGTCCCTCATGCAGAGGAGGGAATTGCACCTGGGTCTCCCACATTCCAGAGGAGTTCTCTAACCACTGGGCTAATAGGTGAGATTAAAAAGATTCAGCCTGGAAAGAAGACAGCTAAGGAGGGGATATGATAGGTTTATAAAATCTTGACTGGTCGGGAGAAAGTGAATTAGGATGTGTTATTTACTCCTTCATGCAACAGGAACTAGGAGTCACCCAATGACATTAATAGGTGGCAGATTTAAAATATACAAAAGGAAGGACTTTTTTGCACAATGCACAGTCAGCCTGTGGAACTCTTTGCCAGAGGATGTGGTGAAGGCCAAGACTATAACAGGGTTCAAAAAACTAGATAAGTTCATGGAAAAACAGAAGGATTGTACACTTTCAGGAAAAATATACAGGAAGTCTTTTGGGAGCCAAGGATGGAATCCACAACCAAGTCCATTGCTTTAACTATAAAACCAGTCTTTGTCTCATACTGCAATACAAGAGATTTATATTGGTCCCAGGTATAGAGAGCTAAATCCATCCTTGATGTAAGCAAGTATAACTCCATTGATCTTAGTATTGAATTTGAGCCACAGTTCTATTCAAAACACTTTCCTCCTCTCCATTTTCAAAATAAAAATCAACATCTTTTAAATGCAAAAAAATGAACACTTCAAAACTCATATTCTAGACTACTACATGACATTTTTCATATCAGCTTCTTGGATGTTATAGAACTGACTTAAGGTTTCCAGATATTCTCCCCAATCTTGCCCTTCTATAGATTCTTCTGTTTTCCCCATATGTTCTCATTTTCATGTGTGAAATGTACCAAACTTGGTATGTCACTATTTTATGGTTTTTCAACAGCACAGCTGAAACTCAGTCAGATAGTACTCTTGAGTTATAATAAATCAATCCCTTACTGACTCTTGAACTCACAAGTTATGCAGTGTGCTGAATTTCAAGAGCAGTCAAATAGCTAGAATACCAGCAAGGTTTGCTTTGAAGATTCATGGCGCAGGTGCACTAACTACCCCACTCCATTAAAGCGCTAATCATATAGGATCAGAGTTACACAGGACAAGAAGGAGCTCATTCTGGTGACACATTATGATCCACTTGATAGAGCACAAGTTCAGGAGTTAGAAGACAGGGTAGTTTTTTTATTTTTAGTTTTTGTTTTTCCCCTTGTCACTACCGTAGACTCTCTGTGGGACATTCGGCTAGTCATTTCAACATGTCATTCGGCATGTCCCATTTCGTCACCTGTGAAATAGGCTTAACGATACATAGTCTCATTTCAAAAACACTTTAAAGTACACCTCTACCCCAATATAACACAACCTGATATAACATGAATTCGGATTTAACACAGTAAAGCAGTGCTCTGGGGGGGCGGGGCTGCACACTCCAGCGGATCAAAGCAAGTTCGATATAACGCGGTTTCATCTATAACGTGGTAAGATTTTTTGGCTCCCAAGGACAGTGTTATATCGAGGTAGAGGTGTATATGAATGAAAAGGGATAAAAAATATTAAGTGTGATTAATTCTTAGAAGAAAAGCATTTATTTAAAAAATGTGGCTTGGATTTTTAAGAAAAGGTGAATGTAGGTAATGTTTTTATTTGTTCTTTAAGCTTATTTTTTTCTTTCTTTTTTAAGTATACCTGAATACAACGGAATGTTCCCTGTCATCTTATCTATCTATTGTGTGAAGCATGCCCATGTGAACAGAGCCCGTAAAGCTGGAAATAAAACTAGAACCATACAATTCATTCAATGCCCCTTAATCCTCGCCTGCAGCATCTCTGCCATTTCAGAACAGCACTGGCTTCTCCAAAGCAGAAACTGTCCATTGTGTTGAATTATGTCACACTGTGTGTGTTGTTTTGTGTGCCATAAAGAGATCTGTAAAGAATGACACTGAGATCACCTAAATCATCACTGTCATCATCACTGGATTAAAGTACTTTGCTAATAATAGAAGCAATTAGAAGCAAAGTGCTTTCACCAGCTTGCCAAAAACAAGCAGCTCCTTATTTTTGTTAGTATGTTGGATGATACAGCTTTCACAGTTAATTTGCTACCAATTTCACAATAAAAGAATTCTTAGCTTGGTTATATTTAACCTAATTAAGATTTATTCAAGAAGAATTAAAAATTGGCATATGACTTATGTTACTCACTATTTAGTATACACAATAGTTATGTTCTTGAAGCGTTTACTCATGTTGTAATCTTATGGTATTCCAAAAAAAGAAAGTAAGCATCTAGGAGAGTGTTAAGTACTTTGTGTGTGTTCATTTTACACATATGAGTATCCATAATTAGATTTTCTCGGTAGTAGTAGGCATCCTTCAGTCTCGAGAGTCCATGGGTATGCGCTCCTGAAAGGAAAAGAATTTACTCAGCTGGTTTTATGGCAGCCGCGAATGGGGCTGAAGAGACCCACTCGAGAGAGACAATCTCTGCTGCATCTATCACATTTAAAGGTGATGTTTTGACTGTTTGAGCTCTACCTTCTGCAAGCTCTTTTCTCCTCAGCTAAACAGGACAGCTTCCTCTCGTAACTCTGGAGACCTCTGTTAAGCTCTTGTTTCCAAAGCCTGCGATCCTGAGTCTGATCTTCCCATTTGTTCATATCCAGTTCCATTTCTTTGAGGTCTCGCCAGCACACATCCTTGAAACACAATTTTGAGTGTCCTTTGGGTCTTTTTCCAGATGCCAATTCGTCATAGAGTATGACCTTTGGAATGTGCTCATCATTCATTCGGCACACATGTCCAAACCAGCAGAGGCATCTCTGTTGGAGGAGTGTTCGCATGGTGGGTATTGCTGGCCCATTTCAGCACCTCAGTATTGGTGACTCTATCCCTCCAGGAGATTCCAAAGAATCAATAAAGCCAACACATATGAAAGCTGTTTCTTTTTCTGATGAGAGTATAAGGTCCATGTCTTGCTCCCATACAAAAGTGTGCTGATAACACCTGCATGATACACACAGATCTTTGTGTGTTTGTTGCTTTGCCAGACCCTCTTGTTCAGTCTAGACATTGTTGTGGCAGCTTTTCCCACGCGGATGTTGAGTTCTGTTTCAAGTGAGAGATTGAGTGCAATAGTGGTCCTCGGGTATGCGAACTTGTTCACCACTTCATGTTCATAGTTGTTGATCTTGATGGAGGGTGCTTCCTCAACTCCTTGGCCCATTAAGTTAGTCTTTTTTAGTGTGGCGGGGCAATGACTTACTAGTGTGGCACTTCCTGCTGGTTGTCCACCAGGGGCAGGTGCGTACAGATTCCAGCTAACTGCCAGTCATCATCTAGCCCTCACCCCCTGGGGCAGACTGCAATCAATAAATCACTCATCTTCAGCAAGCGGGTTTGGACCAGCTGCATTTGCCTATATCTGGGCTGCCCCTCTGCAGCCCCAGTACCTTTGTGAACCCTTAACTTGGCCTGCAGCCTGGGCTTTGCTAGGCCAGAGCTCCCAAGCTTCCTCTATCCTTCGCAGCACTGGTCCACCCTAGATACACTTCTCAGCTTCCCAGGCAGCCAGGTCCTTCTCTCTCTAGTAAGCTAAAGAAAGTGTGTCTCTCTAGGTCCTGGCCCACTTCCCTCTTATAAGGGCCACCTGGAGAGACAGACTGTTTCCTTAATCAGCCCACCTTTTCCAGTTGCAGCCAGGGGCAGCTCCAGGCACCAGCGCAGCAAGAGCATACCTGGGGCGGCAAGCTGTGGGGGGCGGCCTGCCAGTCGCTGTGCGTGTGGGGTGGCAGTCAGGCAGCCTTCAGCAGCGTTTCTGTGGGAGGTCCACTGGTTCTGTGGTTTCAGCGGTAATTCGGCAGCGAGTACACCAAAGTCACATGACTGGTGGACCTCCCACAGAACCGCCGCTGAATCCGCGTGACCAGTGGACCTCCCGCAGAAACGCCACCGAAGGCTGCCTGACTGCCGTGCTTGGGGCGGCAAAAAACATGAAGGCGCTGCTGGTTGCATCCCTCTCCAGGGCTGCTTTTAATCTCTGTTTACTTAGGCTGATAGTAAGCCTAAAGCCTTAGCAGGCTTTGGTAAAACTGTCCATTAGGCTTTGAAGATGACCTTCTGTGTGGGTTGTCACTGCTGCATCATCAGCAGAGAGAAGGTGTTGGATAAGGGCCTCCCAAGTTTGATTTTAGATCTGAGTCTTGCAAGATTGAACAGTGTTCCATCAGACTTTGTGTGCGAGCAGATTCCCTCAGTTGAAGAATCAAAAGTTTGTTTCAATAGCAGGGAGAAGAAGATCGCAACCAGAGTTGGGGCAAGTACACAACCTTGCTTAACTCCACTACAAATCTGGAAAGCCTCAGACACTGAGCTGTTGTATTGGACTGTGCCATGAATGTTTTCATGGAATGACCGAGCCTGAAAGGACATCCAATCTTTTCTAGAAGTGTGAATAGTCCACTTCTACTGACAAAGTCAAAATCTTTTGTGAGATCGGTAAAGGCTACTTAGAGGGGCTTTTTTTTTGTTCTCTGTATTTCTCTTGTACTTGTCTTAGCGAGAAGATCATGTCTACAGTAGACCTTTCAACTCTGAATCCACACTGTGATTCAGGACAGATTCTGTCTGCCAGGGTCTGAAGTCTGTTCAGGACAACTCGGGCAAAAGCTTTTCCCATAATATTAAGACGGGAAATGCTAAGATAGTTATTAGTCGCTTATGTCACCCTTGTTTTTATAGAGAGTGATGATGTTGGCGTCTCTCATTTCTTGTGGTACTTCACCTTCTTTCAGGCACAGGCAGAGCAACTCATGAAGATGTTGCACTTTTAATTCACATGCCTAATGTAGTTATGTGAGGACCAGTTCCTATGGAGGAGGAAAAAATCTAGAGCATTATAGCAGAGCAAATTTTCTGTTATAGTTAAGGTTAAGGTCAGCTTTCTGTTTAAAGCTTGACTGTTCCAAGTGCTTTGAAATCCATTTTCCATTTTATTGAAATTTGTTGAAATTTGGTATATCTTGTGGGGATATGAGGTACCATTTGGGGCCATTTAATTCATGAGATACACCCCATGGGGAAAAGATAGCTTTTCTTAAAGTTGACACATTTTTTGCTGACAGAGATCAAACCATGGCTCAGATCATTGTATCAGGGTCTGAGTCTCAAGGGTTACCCCAACAGAGTGTGTGGTACTCACCAGCCTTTGAGGGAAATCCAATTAAGATGTTGTTTCAAAAAGAGTTTGCTTCTCCAGTTAGGCAAGCTAAGATTCACATGCCTCGTCTCCCACCTAATGGATTACAGTGAGCATGCGCAGAGAGAGGCTAATGCTCTGAAAACTACCTCTCCGTCACAGGATCTGGGTCTCCAAGCATGTGTTACAGTCATTGAATCTGAGCACTATCCCGAGCACTCTGAGTTCAGCTGGATTTGAAGTTTTTTTTTAAAAAAAGCAGGTGTATTGTTCCAATCTGACTCTGTCAAAGGAGGGGATTCTTATTCTGCAGAAATGTAATCTCAGGACAGCAGAATAGTGAGAAACTGGTTTTTGTGGGGAAAAATCTACACAAGCAAATGCTCACTGCAGGAGTGTGATTAGGAGGTGGAAGACTAGATGGGAATAGAGAAGAGGAGTTGGGGGATGGGGACTAAGTAGAGTGTGAGGAGAGGCATGGGACACTGGGAAAGGGGACATGGATGTCAGTGATGGGGGAGTGGGGAAGAATGGGGCAGAGGCACCTGTCAGCCTCAAATTCCCCTCCCATGTGTGTATCATGATCTGGGGCTCCTCAGCCCCACACTTAGGCAAGCCCCCTCCAGAACCTGGTTCACATATCTTAGGTTGGACCCTCCCCTCACACACATCTCCTTGTCTCTCATGTGAGCTGGAATCTGGGCGTACCTGCCCCCCAGTGGTATGTGAGACCTGCACCTATATGTATGTGCCAGAATGTGAGAAGCCCCTGCATTTTCTAGGTAGCAGCTGAATTTTGGGAATAAGGGATTTTTGACAGTGTCTTTGAATGCAATAAAGTGCTTTTTCCAAGCATTTGTGCGCTATACTGCACTGTTCCTGTGCAGTATTTTGGCTAGCAACCCTCCCTGAATCTCTTTCTAGCATGAAACTGGCAAAGTACCAAGTTGGCATTTGAAATTCATAGATTGCAATTACTATAATGTAAGAGCTGTATCAAAACATATTTAGGTGGAGAGGGACAGATTACAACTCTGTTTAAAGAAATATTTATTTAAATTTAATTTTGGCAAGTCATTATTCATTTTAAGAGAAAAATCTACTCCTTTACTGTAGATTTATTAGTTGTGGAAAAAAGGCCTATATGAAGATCTTTACCGAGGAGGAGCAGATAGAACTCAATATTTAGCCTTCAGATTTACTGTATGTACTAGCACAGATTCGAAAATGCGGGGAAATGCTTGAAGTTACTTGGAGGAAGAAGGGGTTTATAGTTGTGAGGGAAAATTAACAGGACATAAAACTCAAGTCAAGGTCCTGACTTTGGTCAAGCTTGCCTGCAGGCCATAAACTGAAAACCTGCTTGCTTATGTGTGTCAAAGGGTAGGAGAAGTCACAGTGGAAAAGTCCCCAGACAGAACAAATTTGTAATAGCCCAAGCTTAGGAAACATATAACCGCAATAGCATTGTTAGAAAAGTCAAGCCGCAAACGAACCAGACTGTGAGTAATAATGGCAGGAAAAGCCAAATAAGGAGGGTGATTGTTGTTTTTGCTTTTGGCCTGTATTGATTTTGTAGTGTATTCCAAATAAGGTAATTAATATGGAAGTATGTGTAATCTGTCTGTGGTTTTAAGCTTTAAAAAGCTTGTGTGTTCCTAAAATCAGGGGGCAGATACTGGGAGCTGCTACACTCCTGTGCTTGTATCAATCAAGGAGCCTCAGGCTGATCTAATCCAAACTCAACGTGTGGTCAATTTTCCACAACATAGTTAAAATCATTTAGTGGATCGATTACATTAACTCAATCACTCAACACTAGCAGGCATGTGGGAGAGACAGAGCTGAGCAGGGGTAACAGAAAAAAAAATGGTGAGGTTGTAAAAGCCTTGAGATGTGGAGGAGAAGCACATGGAGGCTGAACCAGCAGCTTAACTGAGGCTAGGAAAGTTTAGGGAAGCTGAAGTGAGAGTAAAGCCTGGAAAACACCGAGATGTGTGGAGTTTGGGACAAATTTTAAAGGGGAGGCTGCATATGGCTTTCCCTTTGGTTTCAACATCACTTGGGGCTGGATCCAAAGCCCCTCAAAGTTGATAGAAAGACTCTTATTGGCTTCACTTACTTTTGGATCAGCCCCGCAGCAGAGGGAACAAAAGTCACTTTACCAAGTGAGCAAGTGAACATGATAGATTTTGCAATCCTTGGAGGAGGAGAGGACTTTTAAAAACTGACTTGAAATAGGAGCAGTGCCATGGTAACTCCCAAGCCAAATCACTATGTCATCAGCTAATTTTGCCACAATTAAATACACACCGAAGAAACATCAGATGTCTGACAGGTATGAAGCAGCCATGCTTGGTACAGAGACTAGGAGCAGGAAGCATCACCACTTGGAATGGGTCATATCTTCAGCTGTAGGGTTAGCAGATAGCAACTGTGAAAAAACAGGACGGGGTGAGGGTAATAGTCCTCCAAAAAGGGATGATCCTTTTAAAGATAGGACATCTGGTCACCCTACTCAGTTGTGACAGAAGTGGCTCCACAGACCACATTGAAATTGGTGATCCATATACCACAGTTTGATAAACACTGCATTAGACTCTCTGGTTAAGTGTTTTTCACTGATCAACTAATATATATACCCTAGTATTTCTATTACATTCCTTGCAGTCTTCTATACTAGTTCAACATTTCACACAACAGTGGGGCTATATAGATATAACTGTGAAGAACTGGTCACACTGCTTTTGGTTGAAGGAAGCTTGAATTCAGTTGCAGTTACAATAATATCTAAACAGCTGATTAGCTTAACCTCACCAAAGGTTTGATTTTATTGTCATTGGTCAGTATCATGTCTGTCAATCTAATTTTCAGGCTGAATTTATACAACAGATTTTAGCATACAGGTCATTATATAAAGTAAATGCCTATACATTAGATAGACAATCCTCTTATACAAAATGGAACAATCTGATCTTGAAACATAGCTGCTGCTGTCTCAAAAGAATAGAAGAAACATAGAGGCAAGCAGAAGTTAACAGTTTCATCAGCTGAAACTGAGTTGTAGCCACGTATACAGCCAGCATCCATTTTTTAATATTATTGATGGCGTTTTAACAACTTTTATGGCCAGTCCTGCTCTACCTGATGCAAGTAGCAGTATTGCCATTGACTTCAATGGGAAGCAGAGTTGGGCTGTTACCTGTAAAGAATTTTGTCTTATGGCTCTTGTGGTTCTGCTTGGCAAATCAGGAGTTTCATGTAAGGATATTTTTGATTATGGTCACTTTCAAAGGTTTATTATTTTTAATGATGAACCATAATATGTTCTTCACACATGCTAAACTGGATTAGGCAGCGAGCTTTCCAGGGATCCTTTGATTAGTGCATATTAAAAAGACACCTGAGCTCCAAGCTCCAAACTGTAGGAATTTATTATGCATATCTAGCTTTACCATTTGTATTCATTAGTTCCCACAAACAGCTTTGCAAGCCCCGTGTTGCATTGATGCAGAGTTCAAACTGTAGCTTATATTCGTCTGAGCAGACTGCATTGTAGGAAACCTGAATAACACCATCTGTATTTTAACTTAATTGTTTACAGCTCAAAGGTACTGAAATAACACATTTGGTAGCTTTTCAGGCTAATTGATAAATTATGCAGATGAACTTTTCAGTTGTAAAACTGAGAATCAGAGATTGAGTAATGTTATGAACTGCTTTTAAAAACACCTATTTTCTATGGTTGTTTCATCTTCTGGCTTTTGGGGACCTTGATGGAGCATATTACCCAAGAAACTGCACAATGAACTAGGGGTTTGATTCTCCTTTTACACTAGGACCCTTCTCTTTACACAACTCTGGCAGGATAATGGGCATTAAAGTGTGTGTAAAATACATATACATCTGTATAGACCATTAGTGAGACCATTACTGAAATAATGAGTCCTGTCCTGGTTTCCATACTTCAAAACAATTGTTGAAAAATCAGAAATGATTGAAAAAAAGCACTACAAGGATGATTCGAGGTCTGGAAAACATGCTTTCTGATAAGAAGCATAAGATGCTTAATCTTTTTTAGTTGATCCAAGAGATTAAGAGTAGGGCTGGTCAGAACGTTTTCAACACCATACGTTTTTTCATCACAGTTGAAATGTTTTGCAAAGATATCAGTTTCAACAAAGTTTTCATTGGGAATGTTTTTTGGTCCAGGGCTCTCTGGTCACATCTAGTGAGAGAGGAAGATAAATTGTAAAGCTCAGGTTTTTCATCAAAAACCCAACCCTAGCCACTGCTTCAGCCCTGGGGCCGCTGCTCTGGCAGCTCAAGGGCTGACAGCTGCTCCAGCCCTGCTGCTGTGGAAGAAGTCTCGGAGGTCCTGGAAAGTCACGGAATCTGTGACCTGTGTCAGAGAAAAACATAGTTCTCACTCTCTGGTTGGGTGCAGCAAAGTCAGATACTTTATTCTCAAGCAATTGCATAGAGGGAGAGAGTACACTAGGACACAGGGTTTCCCCCTCCTAGGCAGGTGTCTCACAGGTAAACAATTACAGCAAGCATTTATACCTTTTATTACTTAGAATAATAAGCAACCGCTGCATTTTGTTTATACATAGGTCATTGTGACGAGGGTTGCCAGGGCTCAATCCTCCCTGTGGAGGAGGGGAGCCACACCGGCCTAGTTCTGTCTTCCGAGGGTCCGGTCCCTTGGATCTGCGGCCCACTGTCTGGGAACATTCGGTCCCTGTGGAGAGGACTGAGCACAGGTAAAGTCAACGGGGCCCAGCCTCTGATGCAGGCGGGCACCAACAAACACAGTTGCAGTTTCTATGGGCTCTGGCCCTTTGGGCAGGGCAGAGCGGTGACAAAGTTAGAGGGGGCCCAGCCCTTGGGTCGGGCGGGGCACCAAACACAGCACAAACAGCCCTAACCCTTGTGGAGCAGGGCAGAGCAGCAGTTAAGTCTAGAGGGGCCCAGCCCTTGGGTCGGGCGGGGCACCAAACACAGCACAAAGAGCTCTAGCCCTTGTGGAGCAGGGCAGAGCAGCAGTTAAGTCTAGAGGGGCCCAGCCCTTGGGTCGCGGTGGGGCACAAACGCACAAGCTCTAGGCCCTTGTGGAGAGGGCAGAGGAGTGTTAAGGTTATTAAGGGGCCAGCCTGGGTCAGGGCGGGCACAAAACAGTACAAGGGCTATAGCCCTTTGTGGAGCAGGGCGGAAAAAACTTGGCAAACACAATGGGTCCTTAGGTCAGGATGAAGGGGGTTCTGCCACCCGGCTACGGGTGGCAGGGGGAACGCAGGCCACCCACTCCTCTGCGTTCCAGCCCGGGGCCCTATAGTGGCTGTCGCCGCTAGTGCAGTTAGTGGGGATCCGGACGAAACACACTGACAGAGCGATGAGTGGGGATCCTGACGAAACACACGGCCATAGGCTCGGGCCCTCTGCAGCCTGACTGTAGTCAGCTCCCCGGGCTACTTCCAATCTCCCCTCATTTCTGCCTGGTCCGCAGGGTCGCCCAGCACCATGGGTTCCTCCACTCAGGGCTGGATGGTAGGTCGGGAATACCTCTGGGAGGGCGGCCCAGGTCTGGTCCGATGGTTCCCCGGGGCCGAAGCAAGGACGGGGTAGCTCTGGCAGCCTCGTCGTAGCGGCAGCGGGGTAGCTCTGGCAGCTCCTCGTCGTATCGGGCACGGGTAGCTCTGGCAGCTCGTCGTGGTACCGGCTCGGGCCTCAGCACCTCCAGTGACGGAGCCGGCAGGCACAATCTGATCCCTGCGGCGGCTGGGGCCTGACTGAAGGTGAGGCCCGGCTTTTATCCTTCCGGGTTGCCGCCCTGACCCTCTGAGGGGCGGGACTTCCGCCCAGTGGTTCTGCCCTGGGGGATGATTGACAGGGCTCAACCCTCCCTGTGGAGGAGGGGAGCCACACCGCCTCGCTACAGTCATCTTGATATCTTATTTTTCTCACTTCTATTTAGACTACAGTCTACATTCCATATCTAACAAAAGGTCGCAACTTCTCACACAGTTCTTTCCCATTCACCTCACACAATCCTCGCTTCTAAAAATCTCGCGTTATTAGAATAACAGCTAGCCTAACTCTTTCTCACAAAAGAGACTATTTGCATTGAAATCCCCTTCAAATCCCTGTCAGTTCTTGTTCTACTTCCACAGCTGCATGACAGAATCGTATTCTTAATTATCATCTACAAGTACTTATACAGGGAAGAGATTTCTGATGGTAGATGGGTCTTTAATCAAGTAGAATAAGGTATAATGACATTCAGTGGCTGGAAGATGAAGGTGAACAAATTGACATTAGAAATAAAGCACATTCTTTTATCAATGAGGAAGTTAATCAATGGAATTGGTTGACCACTTGGGTTAACCAATCCCTTACCTAGGGATGTGGCAGATTCTCCATCACTTGAACTCTTTAAATCAAGGCTGGATATCTTTCCAAAATATATACTACCAACAGTTGTTGGCTTGATGCAGGATCGATGTGGTGAAAGTCTATGGCTTGTGTTATGGAGGGGAAACTTAGACTGAATAATCACCATGGTTCCTTCTAGCCTTAAAATCTATTTATCTTAAGCTAAGTGAGAATCAGGCCCTAGTTGTTCAGCATCTAAAGAGTTACTGTGGTCCTGGTGGCTATTACTGATATGCATACAATATCCTCTAACCTGTTTTCACCCCTATCCCCCATACTTCATAAGTCTCTTGTCTTCTTAGGGACAGACTCTGAAACTCTTACTCGTGTTTCATAGCTTCTTATTCCACAAATATTCCCACTGAAGTAAATATTGTAAGGGTGACACAGTCTGGTAGCGTTATTTCCACTAAAGGCATGAATCCTACAGTGTTTTAAATTTCCTGCATGAACCATTTTTGACTCCTTTTTTGGAGGTCTCTGTCACAAATTGTGTCCCACATTCAGACCCGGCAGGTTTACAGATATGCTAGCAAGAAGACTTTCCCCAGGAGAAGAGGGAAGCTTGATTACACAGTTGTGATAGTAAATATAAGGGACTTCAATGAAGTTTTATTTACTGCAATGTATATGGGAATTCTGTGTGAAAGATACATAGGATGTTCTGCTAAAATTCTTCAGGGGAAAAAAGCCTTCATTTCTAGGTAGTGATACACCAGAATTCTGAGATATGGCAGTGACATATCTGGCCACAAGATTAGAGAGGAATCCTATCAACTCACCACACTGTACATAGGCTGGCAGCATCTGAGTATTATCAGTTTTTCTATAACGTGTTTACTCCTCCAAGAGTGAAAACAAATACCAAATTATAGCATTGCTATGAGATATTTAGGTGCCTCACATGCCTACAGTTAAACAAATTCTCATTCTGTACACAAACAGCTATGATGCATTGTTAATAAGAGGACAGTGGTGTGAAAGTCTCCTCAAAATTACTCTTTCTAGCTGTTTAGATATTAGTTGTATCAATGATGTTAACGGTATTGACTGTGCCTATATAAGCTAGATTCACACTGGCAAAAGGAGACGTAAATGAACCTTCCACTCTGCCAACCTAGCTACAGAACACGAACATGTATTTACACAGCCACAGGTACAGCAGTTCTGCAGCTGCCACCTACCCTCGTTTCTATCAGGTGGAGGCAGTTTCACGAGACCTCCAGAGGAGGAGGATGTACCAAATCAGTGTATCAACCAATCACGCTGGCCACACCCTTTCCCCAGACAGCATCACTCATGTTGTGATCAGTGCTGGCCCTTTTCTATAAAGGTGAGATTGCAGTTTCTTTTCACTGCTGAATCTAGCCCTGTAAATGTTCTCAAAGATAATGCTGCATGATAATTAACATCACACCCTTTTGTGCCACCCACTATTTTAACAATCCCAGGTATTTGCAGGGAAGCCATTTAAAAATGAACTACTTAGTCCTATGTTGCTAACTTGTAAACTCTGCCCCTGTGGCTCTACGTGCAGAGAAGAATCAGTGCTCAACATCCTGACTTCTATGCCCAGAGAACCAAAAGTAAGGGTGACACATGTTTGCAAGAGAAATGACATGGAAGGAGAATGTGTACTGATCATGAGCAAACTTCTGCCCCCATTTACATTTCTGTACTGAAGTCACTGGGATTTCACAGGTTATGTACCAGAGCTTTATCTGAATTATATCAAATGGTGCAATTAAGCCACTTCCCTATGAGAAAATGTATCCTAAAATGGGCTTGTTAATCTGAAGTAGTTGGTTGCTGAAGCCAATAACCTCTGAAATCAAGGAACAATTTCCATTGACTTCAATGAGCACTGGATCAGGCCCCATGTAGATACTTAGGGATGACGAGAAGGAAACAAAGGGGGGACAATTGTACCCTCAAGCTCAGGGGCCCTACCCTAATGCAAGGGTGCGCCTGCATAATGGAAACCCCTGGATTGAAGTACTTTCCACTATACATAAGGTTTGGCTCAACGGATCTCAGCACCCCCACTATCAAAATTGTTCTAGCACCCCTGCCTTCACCCACTAGATTTGGTAATGCCAGAATTCTGTTTATTTCAGTGGTCACCCATGGTGAGCTTAAATTCAGCTGCTGGCACAGGAGGGCACCAATCCACTCCTGACATAATGCGTTTATTTCTACAGTAGATGTAACTCTACATGAGTCCGCCTGAGTAAACATTGACTTTTCCCAAGCATAACTTGCATTAAAGTAATGTTTTAAACAGCATCTCACTTAGCTTTAAATGATTTTTCTCATAGTTACAGGATGCAGAAAAAGATAATGCTGTGAACACTGCAATGTATGGAGGATAATAATGTAGGCAGACTCAGCTATAAAACCAAAGCTTGCTTTATTACTGCTTTTGCTTGGAATTTTGTGCCCAAATTCTAAAGCAGATTCCCATGTTTACTGAACATGATGCCTGGGTGTGTCAGGTTCCAGCTAATGCCTGGTGTGTCAGATTCCTTCACTGACAATAGTTTATTGGTGGAACATTTGATACTTGACCTCTTTTTAGAGAACTTCTCTAAAGGAATCATTCTCAAAATGTTCATATTTTACTTTGACAGAATACATCACTGTTTATCTTAAGACTGTTAATCTTCAGTGTACCTCCAACACTATGGGAGAAATCCTCAGCCAGTAGAGATCAGCAAATTGCACTGGCTGAGGATCTGACTCTTGGTAAATTACTGCTGGGTGAATAATTTATAACAAAGAACATATTCAATGAACTTCAGCCTTTGTCTGTGTGAGGACTATCCACAAAGATTTAATTTTCTCTAATGTATTTGCTGCGATTCAGCATATAGTTGGTGGGTGAAATTATGCTCAGCACCGTTTGAGTGGGATGTGAGCAGTGCTGCATAGGCCTCTTACAAGCTCTCTGCAGTGGCCTGAAAAGTCAAAATTTTCCATTCAACATTTTTTCATTTTTGTTCAAATTTTTCACATACAAATCATTTTCCAAGCAGCTCTATTAGGAACAGAAAGAAACTTCTTTGAACTCTTTTTTTAAAAATAGATTTCATGTTGATGGTATCTTTCTAAATTTCCTCATAAGAGTAAAGGCTGCAGGAAGAGGGGTCATTGTGAAGAAGAAAATATTAATCAAATTCACTTTTCTTTTTACTTTACCTCACTAATTGTATTCATTCACATATCTAGAAGTAATTACAGACAAAGAAAGAGGAATCAATGAATTTAAATAATAACTTTTTTCTTACTAGGTACATTAATTTTATGACAAGTCATTTGCCTATGATAATTAGTTTGGTGAAACTGATGTACTTTCTTAATAAATCATATCAAATAAATGGACTTGAAAGTTACATTCTTTCAAATTAGAAATAAGGCAGAATACATAAGTGGCGAAAAAACAGTGACTTCTGGTGTCAGATCAATGAAAATCAGCACAGTATAAAATATTAATATGCAGAGCTTTATATGGTGCTCTGGAGCAATCCGTACTGCATGAGTAGTTCAGAGAAACAGAAAAACAAAGATCCACTGTGGCCTTGCTCAATAGAAAATATGTCTCTAAGAAAGTTTCTGCAGCTGATATTTCCCGTCAAATGCCATTGTAAGAACACCCATGCCACTCCATTGCAGTTTTAGTAGGACCAGAGGGTCCCTATGTGAGAGTAGCCCACCTCCCAGGTAGAATGCACTGAGATTCTTCTTAACGATGTTCCCTCAAGGAAGTGGGCTTTTCTAAAACAGGGATCAGCCCCCACCCAGCCAGGAGACCCTGTAACTCTTACTCCCCACCCCAGCCAGCTTCCTGGCATCCCTCTGCTAATGTAGCCAAGATGCCACAGGGCTTTTCTCACCAGCCACTACCCCTTGAAACTTCCTATGAGGAAGTTCTGCCATATGGGGAAGTGGGGAGTGCTGAAGTTAAAACTGACTCCAGCAAGATTAGTTTATGTGGGGATGGTTGTACGGCAGTGATAGTGGAGTGATTCCATTCCTCAACTGGACAAGCATAACCAAGAAAACCTAGCCCCCAAGGTCCCTACCTATCCCAGTTTCACACATACAGACTGGGAAGAGACTCTCTAGGAAGGAGTATGGCAGAAAGAGATCTAGGGGTCATAGTGGACCACAAGCTAAATATGAGTCAACAGTGTGATACTGCTGCAAAAAAGCAAACGTGATTCTGGGATGCATTACAGGGTGTGTTGTAAACAAGACATGACAAGTCATTCATTACCGCTCTAGGCTCTGCACTGGTTAGGCCTGCAACTGGAAGTAATTGTGTCCAGTTCTGGCAGCCGAGGCATTTTCAAAGAAAGATTGGAGAAACTGGAGAGGAGAACATGACCTATGAAGGAGGGCTGAAAGAATTGGGTTTTAATTTAAGTTGGAAACCGAGAAGACTGAGAGGGGACAATGATAGCAGTTTTCAGGTATCCTAAGAAAAGGGTGGTCATCAGGAGGAGGGAGAAAACTTGTTCACCTCACCTCTAAGGATAAGAAACAAGAAGCAATGGGCTTAAACGGGGCAAGCAAGGGATATTTAGGTTGACATTAGGAAAGTTCTAAACTGTCAGGGTAGTTTAACACTGGAAAAATTGCCCTAGGGAAGCTGTGAATCTCCATCTCTGAAGATTTAAGAGTAGGTTAGTATAAATTCTATTCAAGGGATGGTCTAGACAGTATTTGGTCCTGCCATGAGGGCAGGAGACTGGACTCGATGACCTCTCGAGGTCTCTTCCAGTCCTAGAGTCTATGAATCTATGAATCCCAGTTTGTGACTTTCCCGTCGAGCAGATCCCACGACCCACAGAGGAGCTACCACACCTTTTGAGAAAACGGAGGAAAAGGCCCTAAGCGCAGCACTTTCCACTTCTGTGCTCCCTGCCAGCAGCTGGACCTGATTTTCAGAGTGAAAAACAAGGACAGCTTTGATGTCAGCAGTGGGGGGAAAGTGTATGGGAGTTCTGGCATCTGAACAGTGGTGTGAAAATTTGTGCAGAGAGAAAACTGCTCCCCTGGAGGCTATTAAGACAATATTTAGTGATTTCATTTCTCCACAGCCATCTATTTCCATTTAAAACAAAGGGCTAGCATATCCAGCATCCATTCCTTGGGACTTCACCAGTGCATAGATTGTGAGAACATTGTGCTGCATTTTCCAGAGATCTGTTTAGTTGATAAGAGTTAGGTTTTCTTTAGCAGTTTTAACTACTGTACTATTATATCCAGTCCCCTGCCACTAGACTAGATGACCTCCTGAGGTCCCTTCCACTCTTATGATTCTATGTTGTGCAGTATCCTCTAGCTCAGGGGTGGGAAAAATATGGTCTGTGGGCCAGATCTGGCCCATCTAACATTTCTGTCTGGCCCATCATGACTAACATTCTGTCCTTGCAATCTCTGGGCTGCTAAAAGTCCCGCGGCGCAGCGGGGCACTCAGGCAGGCTGCCTGCCTGCCATGGCCCCTCGCTGATCCCGGAAGTGGCCAGCTGCTGCTGGCATGTCTCTGTGCGCCCCTGGTGGAGAGGGGAGGCAGCTCCACATATTACCTCCACCCCTAGCACCATCCTCACAGCTCCCATTGGGGAGAAACCAATTTGTGGGCACGGGCAGCCTGTGTGCCAGCAGCCTGTCTGAGCCCTGCTGTGCCGCTGGCCAGAAGCAGCCTGTGGTAAGTGCCTCCTGGACAGAGCCTGCGCCTCACACCCCCTACCACATCCCAACCCCGTGCCTCAGGTCAGAACCCCCTCCTGCACTCAAACTCCCTCCCAGACCCTGCACCCCCTCCTGGACCCCAATCCCCTGCTCCAGAGCCCACACCCCTCACCCCAAGACTCTGCACCAGCCTGGAGCTCCCTCCCACACCCAAATTCCTTCCCAGACCGCGCACCCCCTCCTGTATCCTCAGTTTTTGTGTGAATTATTTTATTACGTGGCACTGCAGTGAAGGGGTAGGATTTAAATTTTTCATTAATATAGTAGAAATGTGCGGCCCATGGTGACTTACTAAAATTCGTGGAGTGGCCCCCCTGTGAAATTTATTGCCCACCCCCCTCTAGCTCCATTTGGGCTTCCACACCATCAGTCTGGAGGTCCTTCCTCTACCTTTTCATCAGGCATAAGTAAAGCACTAATCTAAAGACCCCTGTAGCTAGCGGATGTCTTTCAACTAACTCCAGTCAATACTGAATCAGGCCTTAATACTCAGAAATATCATTGCTTTAAACCAGTCTTTTCCCATTATGGTCAACAGAAGCCTTGGGATATCCCCTTAAGGTGTGTGGCTCTATTATTACTGGTATACAGTACACAAGGGCTCATTTTACCTGTACCATGCACTGTTGAGGTGGAGAAAGGAATCCTTAGCTATGGAAAACTGCTTGTACATAAGCACTTTGCCATCAAACGCCTTGGGAATTTAATGCAAATCATCAGACGCAGAAAGTCAACCCCGAATAGTCTTAAAAGCAGTCAAAAACTAAAAGTAGTAGTGCAGGTAGGAGTCAGATGGGAACGCAGAAATATCCTCTGTGCTCTCATGTCATCAGCTTTGAAACAAATTCTGAAGTAGTGCATAATATTTTAGGGACAAAATAGACTTGTACCAGAACAGTATGGCTGAGTAGCTTTTACTTTTTCCGAGTTATTTTTATCATGCCTATACATAAGCTATTTATATATTATATAGTTCATGTGCCCTAAGGAAAGCTTACAGGCTGGAAAGATCATTACTAGGCTGGGCACTTTGCTTTTGTCTTTATGTATAGTCTATGAATAAAAATAAAGACAATAAAACATGTGACATGAATACTAGCAATGTTATTTACACAGCTTACTTTATTAAAGTTCTGCAATCAACATGATGCACAAATAGTTAAAAAACATCACTTTAAATCTCTTTCTCTCATTGATTTACAAGGACAAATTAGGGCTGCATTCTTACTTCAGACTCAGGTTTTTAATTGGTATATTTACATATTTAAGAGGAGAGCTGCATGAATACCATGCAAAATTTTCCATTCTCTTGATTTTAAAAATGATTTGACTTCAGCTGTGCATGCACCTACATGCATCTGATTAAGTTTCACTCTTGAATGCCTACAAAAAATGAATTTTAAGCTCACATGCTCACAGGTATTTGACATAGCATAGGACATTGCATGACACAACAGGGGGACAGATCTCCAAGAGCCTTGGCAGATCCTGGCTTAAAGACAATGAAATGAGCCACCCAAGTATCTAAGCTTGACCTTTGCAACTAAGATCACCCATGCACATGTAAGAACTTTGTGTCAGTAACAGAAGGTTACCAGTCAGTGAAAGTGATGCACTTGGAATGTTTTATAGGGGATGGGACAAAACATGACAGCAAAGGAACAGGATACTAAAAATATCTTATTTGAACACTGGAATATAAGCAATTCAATAAGACGGAGAAAGAGATCACAGCCCTCTTTCACAATGGGGAGTGTACACACACACACACAAATTAATCTGAATGAATGATAAGAAAAAATGTAAACTCTGCATTCTGATAATAAACCTTACAGTAGCCTAAGTTGTCTAGGACGCATCAGACAAGGCCTGTCTTAACCAAAGGAGAAAAGTGAAGTGTTCAAAATTCCCTTAATTAAGTTTATCTGCTACTTCTGCTCCCTAAACTGCGGCCCTTTCCCGAAAGAATCAAATCCTCAGTAGCTTTTGGAAGCCCTTTTGTTGACTGTAAGTTATGTTTGTCCAATCAGGGAATGGAATCACTCCACAATCACTGCTGTACAACTAGCCAATCCTGCTCACTTGTTGAATATTGAATACTTGCTGTGGGCTGTTTGCATCAGTCCTTAGCAGGGGAAAAATGTGTTGAGTAAAATTTGATTAACAAATACAATAGAGAAATTAAGGTCTACTTTGTGGGCATTCCACATACAGAGAGAGAAAAGAAGGCTACATTTGTCAAGTTCATTATTCATTTTAAATTATTTACTTACAATGTAATAGATGTTTATTGCTTTCCACATTTTTCTCCAGCTATAGGTATTGAATTGAGATCCTGTGCCAACTGGTATAATTTAAGGTGCAAAACATCATTATGATTTGAACCTGTATCTAGTCTCTTCAGAGAGGCAGGAATAATTTACATGAGATATTGGGTCAGAAGTGAATGTACTTGAAGATGCCTATCATATTACTTCAAAACCCATCTTCCAAAATGCCCCAGCCACAGGATACCAGGAGTGAAGTACAGTGAAGGTATCCTAATGATCCCCCTCTTGCCTCATTATTTTTCTGCTTATATGGAAAGGGGGCTTGAATTTGATCCTTGGTATCTTTGCTTAAAATAAGAAGAGGGCCCTTTTCTCATGAGTTTTGCATACACAAATGCAAATACTGTATGCTACGTGCAAAACAAGGCCTCATGGAGCATGAGAGATCTGAGACATGGATGTCCGGAGGGAGATGGCTCCAAACCACATTCTGCCCAGACTGTGGAGCCAGCTACACATAGCAACCCATGCACTCATGCAGTGTTCAATTGATGCCTGGAGTCAGACAAACTTTTCAGAACTAATGTTTAATTAATTTCACCATTTGTTCTGTTAGCAAATTATCTGCAGACAGACAGATTTTTCTGAATTTGTTCACACTTCAAACTCTTAGATGGATGGTTTATGTGAACATATTTCAGCCTTTGATTGTTTGCCATGATTGTGTTACCTCAATTATTCATGATTCACTATTCTTGATATATGATTGACTACCCAAGTCACAATGTATTGTTCATGATCTCTGCCTGTAAGACATTCAAACCTAAAAAGAGCTTTCAAGATTTTCAACATACAAATGTGAACATATATATTTGCACAACTAGTTGTGCAAATTTTTCTTCTCATAAACCACTCTACTGAACAAAAAATATTTTCTTCTCCATATTCACGGAAACTAAATAAAAATTGTTGCAAATAATGTTCAAAGGAATTTATGGTTATTCGACTGTTTATACACAAATGTGAATATTTTTGCAATATTTTGCAATATTCACCCATTTTTTTCTGCCACTATATATATTTCCAGCTGCATATAATTCAATAGATCCTGAATAAAGATAAGGTGAGAGCTGAGAAAAATTAGGCCCCAAATATTGCATATTTATTTAAAATCAAAATCAGCACTGAAAGAACTTTGCATGATTTGGCATGACCCAATCAGCTGTGTCCTGCAATACTCCATCCCATTGTATTCTTGCGCAGCTTGCTTCTATACTCCACTTGCCTTGCCACATTGGGACATTCCTCCCCTTTCTTTACATCCCATTTGAGCACAGACCTGGAAGCCATTTTGGGGCATAATCTAATCTGAATACAGGCTAGAACAAACTGTCTCCTGCAATAGCTGCTGTTTTGCCAGATAGATGTCTCTGGCAAGCAAGAACATTCATGCATTTTGGAATTTGAAATACAGTACATGAGTTTCTGTCACTGTCCGCCTCCTTTAGATTCAGAGACATGCAACATTTTATTACAGAGAAAGGTAGATATTTTGGTTTATAGACACATCAATGGCTCTCAGCACTGTAATATATGAGCACATTGCAAATATTAATGAATGAAACTTCACAATAGCTTTGTAACACAGAGGAATTTTATCCACACTTTAGAGATAAAGTAACTTGGATGTAGAAAGGTTGAGAGACTCAGACAGAATCTAAATAGAACATGTATCTCCTGCTTCTTAGTCCTATAGTTTTGCCATAAGACCATCCAATCTAGCTGATGGAACCATGTAGTATAAATATATATAGGTAAAATTGGATTAATTGTCTTTACTTAGCTATTTATATTGATAGCCATTTCCAAAGACAAATAATCAGTTATGGATCAACAGAATCTAACCGACTCCCTCTCCATTTTTCTTATTTGCAAAAGTCCTCAATTTTTACAAATATCAATCATCAGAATGGGGAAAATAAAAAAAAAGTCCTACACTCTGTCCTGAATGTCACCAAACTTGAGTCTTGATGGCCTGCAAAGCAAGACAGAGTAGATTCTCAAAATGAGGAACCTCTAATACCAGTGCCCTGGTGATGTCTGGGGAAAGTTCCAACTCTAAGGAAAGTGAGAGCAACCCAGCAGATCTTTACTCCCATGGCAGGACAAGAGCTGGTTGGGAATTTTTCAATGAAATGTCAGAAAATGCCGTTCATTGAAACCAAAAGGAATGGCTTGATTTCAGCAAATGTTTTGACTTGAACTTCTTTTAAAAAAAGTTTCAAAATGGCCCAAATGTTCAGTTTTGACATTTTCTAAACGAAAAATTCTGGTTCTAAAACAACTGTTTCAAAATTTAAGTTAATTATAGTAAAACAAATAAAAATGAAGCCTTTTAATTGACCCAGACCAATTTTTTATTTTTTTTTCGTTCACAAAGAAACAATTCAGGAGAGAAAAAAATTTCAATATCTTGAAAATGTTCATAGTACAGGAGAAGAAGTTTTCTACATAACTCTATTGATAACCAATTCCTTTAACTGGAAGGAGGTAAAACTTGATACACAAGGTCACAATGAGCCAATGGAAAGAGTCTCTGAGAGAAATTACATGCTCAGAGCATCAGACATTTTCTCAGCATCACTTTAGATAAACTGCAGAAGAGTGGGGTAAAACACAGGCACTAGAGGGGTGCAGTGGACTACATGAGAGCTGAAAGAGTGCATAGACAAGGGTTCATCTGTCATGAAGGAGGGGAAAGAATGACTTCGGAGATGTTTATCAGGAGAAAGCAACAGAATTTGCAACACCCTGAACCTCCTGAAACCTATTCACCAATCTCTCTGATAAACTCACTTTTGACAGAAATTGAAAATAAAAATAAAGTCCCTGCCTGAAGGAGCTTCTAAACTACTCTAGCCCACTAAGATAGTCTGTACCTCAAAGTAGCACCCTGGAACCCTCATATTCACAATGGTGATAGGATTATGAAATGTTTTGTACAATGCATACCTTATGAGGAGTCTTGATCTGTTAAACAATAATATCTTGTTGGATTTTATTTACTATCATTGTATGTGAAGTCATGAAGCATTGCTATATATGCTATTGAAATATGTCATGAGGTTTGCCAGAAGCTGGGAATGGGCAACAGGGGATAGATCACTTGATCATGCCTGTTTTGTTCATTCCCTCTGGGGCACCTGGTACTGGCCACTGTTGGAAGACAGGATACTGGTCCTGATGGACCTTTGGTCTGACCCAGTATGAACATTCTTATGTTGGGAGACGCCCACAGCCAACTTTTCAATTGCAACAAAGAACCAGCCTGGTATGCTGATGGCCCATTAAAGCAGAGGTCCCCAAAATGTGGTGTGCCACCCCCCCAATGGGGATGCATCTGGAGCCCCAACGGGCAGGCAAGAAGCACCACCCAGCTCCGCTCCTGGCCCTGACCCTGGCCCCGCACCCAGGGGCCCAGATGCCGGACTCAAACTCTGGCCGAGGCTCCACTCCCACCTCTGCCCTCAACTTCGGCCCCCTTACACCTGTCTGTGTGCCCCACTCTGGGTAAAAATTTTGAGGACCACGGCATTAAAGGGAATCCACTCTGCCAACAGCCATCCCAGAGACTTCTCAGATAGAGCACATATGCAATGGAGACTGCTTGACCGATGGGGACTGCCTGATCCCCACATGTTACAGCAAAGATCTTTCCAGCAAGCTGGGAGATACTATAAAATAGGGGAAGTGACATTATCACTTGGCATTTCTCCCCCCATCCCCACCTCAACACCTGGAGGAACATCTGGAGGACAAAGATTTTGAACTGGGGAAGGATGGTCCCTGGCTGGAAATGGAGTCCAGTTTGTGCATTGAGGAACTGTAACCTGCTTGTATCATCTGTCAGGATGAGAAACTGCTTGATTCAAAACCTGCTTAATTTGTAGAATTTAAGAAACAAAAATAAATTTGCAGTCTAAGTAAACAACTTTGATCTCTGCACCAGCTACTTATAATCACTTAAAATCTATCTTTCTGTAATTAATAAACCTGTTTTATATTTTTATCTAAAACAGAGTGTTCTGGTTGAAGTGCTTGGGAAATCTCAGCTCAGTTTACAACGGCTAGCATGTGTCCATTTCACATTGAGGGAGTTGGGAACTACTTAATGAACTTACAATGATCAGGCTTCTGACCAGTGCAAGATGGTACATTTCTGAGGTGCAAGGCCGGGAAACTGTGGAGAGTTAGCTGGAACCTCCCAATTGATGCTTCATGAGTGGTTGGGAGAACAGTGATATAATACAGTTGAGTGTGCCCCTGCCTGTGGATCTGTGTGTAAGTGCAGTGCCTGTCAGAGATTTGTAGCTTGACATCAGCATCACAGTGTGAGAGGCAGCCCAGGTTGGTGTGTTTGAAGGGATCAGTGGTCCCACAGTCCACAGTTGCACCCTGGAGATCCTGTCACGACCACCTACTAGCATACCATTGTGCATGGTATAAAACCAAAACAGGCCAGATGTGTTGAGGAAAGAGAGAGTAAGTGGGTGAAAATGACAGTGGGAGCAAGCTTGGATGACAAGATAGATGGAGGAATTGTTGAGACTGATTTAGAAGGGAGATATGTAGGAAAAGACTTTGGGGAATGGAGAGGTGGTGGTGTATTCTGTTCAGTCTGAGATGGTGTCCAGACCGGCAGAATGAGATGCTGAGGACGGACAACTGAACTCCAGTGCACACACCAGAAGAGAGAGATGGATGCATGTAAAGTAGACTTTTTGGAGTGATTTATTCACAAAGAATAATTCTACAAAGTTAGGCTAAGACTCAGAGGAAGAGCAGGATGATTTAGCAAGGAAGATGGTAGAACTGAAGGAAGGAAAATGTATTTAATGGAGGAAGTCCACATGGTGCCTACAAGTTTCTCCACATATACTCTGTGACATGGAAGCAGGAGCAAAGGATGCAAGGACTGAGACAGATTTGGAAATTGATAACATGGACTGGAAAAAAGGCTTTGGAAATTGTATTCTTACTTCAGGAAAATACTCAGATAGTCCTTTCCTCTACAACCTCTCTCAACTATCTGCAAACTTCTAATGCCATTGCTCTTTGTAATTGATCAAAGTACTTTCTCATCCCATACTTTTTTGGGCTCCTTGTCATTTCATTTCCTCCAAATAGAGCTGTTTACATAATAGTTAGGTTGATCCACAATAACTTGAGGCAAAAATGAACTCTAAGAAATGGCCTGGTTTTGTGTTTCCAAGGCTGATTGCTACTTTGAAAAGAATAAGGTTTTGCACCTACTTTTGATTTGTAGACTGGATCCTACAAAGACCGTTCAGCAGACCACGTTCATTGACGCATGTTCGTATAGGCTGCAGAAAAAGGGAATTGGGAACTGTCAGAGCAGGTGTGTACATTCTTGAGACACATGCCAGTCAGGAAAAACAGGCACCAAATGAAAGAATGGGCAGAGCACTGATTTTTCAGAAGCAGTCAGTGAACACAAGAGACAACATGCAGTTTATTATTGATTTCTTGACTGTATTAGCTATTCTTCCAGGTCAGAGCACAGTATTCTAGTGTAGCACAAAAAAAGATGAAACAAGAAGTGCAAATAAGGAGCATGACAGATTGGCAAGTTTACAAGTAATGACTGTGTTCCATTTTTGTTGACGTCGAGGCTGAATATGCTTTGTAAAATTTGAATTCACAATCACGTTTGGCTTAGGAAAACAAACTAAAATGAGCAATGTTTTTCTCATTGCTCGCAGCAGTTCTGAGTTTAGATTAGACAATTATGATCAGTTCTTATCATGGAGGAGCTTGCAATTGTATCATTTTTTAAAAACAATACTCCAAAGTTTTAAGTCTAAAGAATATAAGGAGTCAAAATACAAATGACCAAAACACTCGATTGTATAATAAGCTACATAGTACCCGGTGTTGAGTAAACTATGCATCATTAGTCTTCTCTAGTACAGGAAATAAGCATTAATACGCAACAGTACAATAGAATGAAACATAAGGGCATCATTGCAAACTGTTCTTTTCCATGCAGGAAGAATTGTTGATGTTCTTGTGCTTCATGGATTTTTGTTTTTTTAAGCATTTTGTAACTATCAAGAATTTTGAAGTTTGCCTAGGCACCTGCCACAATAACAGAAAGAATTTGGAAATAAATCCATGTTTTAAACATGTAACTACATACATACAGAGAAAACTCATCTTCCTTTAAAGGGGTAGTGTGATCCTGGAGCCACTCAGGTAACCAGTGCAGGCACAAATTTCAAACTGAGGCTCCTAGGTGGGGTGTGTAGATTCCACATTCCCATATTAAAATGAGGACATCAGCACCTAAATTATTATTTATATTACAGTGTTGCATAATGTCCACAGTCTCAACTGGAGCTCCATTGTGCTAGGCACTGTATAAAAATATAGGAAGAGAGTGATCCTGCCCCAAAGAGTTTACAGATGAAATTGACGTGTCAAAAGGTGGGAAACGAAACAGAAGCAGCACACTGTTAAATAACTTGGCTCAGGTCACAAGATGAGTGGCTGAGCAGAGAATAGGAGCCCAGTGCCCATTTCAGTCGAATGCCATGTTCACCAGACCACATTGCCTCCAACTAAAAGCTGGTTGTCATCGTCTTCAGATTGCAGTTATGATTTCTGTGGGCATCACAGGACAATTGAGTCTTAGGGTCCCCCCTGTTGGCACTAAGTGCCAGTGTCAGCTTTATTGCTTAGGAATAGGAAAAGGTTGCTTTCTATTCCTCTGATGAAACACCTTTTCAGTGTCAATTAAATAACATCTAACATCCAGGCAGCAGTATATTGTCTGCAGTTAAAAGCAGCAGCAGCAAACAAATATATAACTACAGAATGGCTAGCAGATTCATGTATTAACAAGAAAAGAGCCATGTTTGAATGCTTGCTGGTGAAAGGTGCCAACCCCACAGCTTTGGAGATTGAACTCCTCCGTTATCCACAGAACAAGAGTCCTGAATACTCAGTAGTCACAAAAATTCCCTCAGGCTGGAACACTAATGTTTGAATGACAGTCCCAACCTGGAGGGATCTAGTCTAGGAAGAAGTCCAGTTGCCATGTCTATATACTGCTTGGCCTGGTAGCCTCTCAGCTACACACAGCAGCGCAGCTCTCCTTTTTTAAAAATGTATGAATACATGTCATTTAGGAAGTGGACTGAGAATATTGGTACTGAAAATGGTACATGTTTTGGCTATAGTTTTAGACCCTCTCTATGTGTTAATCAAGTAACAAAACATTTCTCCCCAGGAATCAAGATGAACAAAGTTTATATAATGATCTCTTTCTTGGAATTCAGTATCTGAAGGCTTTGGCACTAAAAGCATTATCCTCTCTCAACAAGCTAAGGGAACAATTTTGTTATTTAGCAGCTGTAATAGACTCTTATCCTCCTATGTGGATCAGCTACTAGAGGGCAAAGATTCACATGCTTGTAGGGTGGCTTACAGATACAGAAAACTTTCCCCCAACTACAAAACAGAAAAGAGATTTTCTAGGGAAAGCATCCAATTCTATTCTGTTCTTCTTAGGTTCTTATACCACCCTCATTACCACAAAAGCAGCAGCATCTGACGAAGTGGGTATTCACCCACGAAAGCTCATGCTCCAAAACGTCTGTTAGTCTATAAGGTGCCACAGGATTCTCTGCTGCTTTTACAGATACAGACTAACACAGCTACCCCTGATACTTGACTTCATATCACAGTAACCATGGTCCTGATCCACAAAGTGACTTAGACATTGCACTGAGCATCGCTTAAGTGCCTTAAAAGTCACAGGAACAATAATGATCCCAAAGCCTGTTAGGGGTCTAGGCTCCTAACACTGACTGGGAGATATAGGTGCCTTAGAATGTGATCAACAAAAGCAGCATATAAGCAGGAAGCCACCAAGCCAAACAAGGAGATGCTGTGATGGAGTAGGGGCTCGTGTGGGGGTGGGAGCAGGGGAGTCTTT
Source organism: Chelonoidis abingdonii (assembly GCF_003597395.2). Classification (NCBI taxonomy): domain Eukaryota; kingdom Metazoa; phylum Chordata; order Testudines; family Testudinidae; genus Chelonoidis; species Chelonoidis abingdonii. The sequence continues at coordinate 19,387,587 of NC_133774.1, forward strand.
AGGGAGTACAGGATCTTAAGCCTGTAACCTGAACCAGGCAGGGGGAGGGGGGGAGCACCTTGCTGAGGAAACGGAAAAAAAGGATCGGCTGGCGGAGGAGAGGCAGGTCAGTTGGTTTGGGGGCTGTGTGGGCGGAATTCAGGGTACCTGTAGATCCAAGCACCCGAAAGCCAAAGGACTGGATGGAGGAGTTCTGACTGTGCCTGCAAGCTCTGCTGTAACCTGTTTCCTATTGTCCATAAACCTTCTGTTTACTGCTGATAAAAGTCACTGTGGGACCAGGAAGAGGGGGCCGGTGCAGGCCGGACTCCCCCAGACTCCGGACAACTGGTGGCAGTGGCGGAGATACTGCACCCCGTGGACGGCGCTTCCTGCAAAGTGAACTGGGAGCAGTAAAACGAGGGTGATTAACCCCTGGGTGGTGTCCCAGTGAGAAGGACTTTGCAGTAACAGGGTCACCCAGGGGATTGCAAGCGAGCGCCGTCCCAGGGGCGAGGATCTGCAGCTCGCACCCTGGCCAGAGAGGTGGTGACCTCAAGAAGGGCTGGTGCACTAGGGGCTCCCCATGTGAAACCGTGGGGAGCGGCGAGCACCAATCCTACCATCTCTCTCTTTTTTTTGTATGCCAAGCGGCGCAAGTGTGACCTGGTGGAGTTGTGCAAGCAGAGGGGGCTGCGCAACGGGGAGACTGACCAAGGACCAGCTGATTGCCCAGCTGGAGGGGGAGACTGGAGCCTGTCTGCTGAGGGAAGCAGCCTGGCAGATGCAGCACAGGCACCAGTGTCTGTCCCCCTGGGAGTGGTCAGCTGGCGGATGAGGGCTTCGGAAGACCCTCCTTCCTAGCCTAGGGGAAGGGCGGGGAGGAGCCCAGCGAATACGAGGCAAACCTGTGGCCCCCCCCGGCCAGCGGGGATCCTGCCAGCGCGAAGCTCACCCCCCAGCACGGGATCCTCCCGGCGATACGCGAACATCTGTCCGATCCGCGCGGCTGGAATATGACAAGGAGCTGAGATGGGAGGAGCTTCGAGTTAGTGCAAGAGGACAGATGCAGAAGAGCTGGAGGAGAAAGGCGAAACAGGGGAGCGTAAACATGAGCGGAGGAGAAGGAGAACCAGCGGATAGAACATGAGCAGGTTAAGGAGAGGAGAAACAGCGTAAACATGAGGAGAACCAGCGCCAGCATGAGCTGGAGAGGAGGAAGGAGAAACAGCAATAAAACATGAGCTGGAGCTGGCCCAGCTGAGCGGAGGCCAGGAGGACCCCCGGCTGCAGGTGAGTGAGGGGGGACCAAGCCTACAAGAGCATTTTGATAAGCACTTGCTCGCCCGGCGTAAGGAGGGGGAGGACATAGATACCTTCCTGACGGCCTTTGAGAATGCCTGCGAGCTGCACGGGTATTTGGCCTGCAGACAAGGATCGCAGTTCTCACCCCTTACTGGACTCCAACGGCCGTGGAGGTGTACAGCCGACTGAAAGGGGCGGAGGCAGGGGACTACGAACTGTTCAAACAGGCCCTGCGCCGCGAGTTTGGGCTGACTCCTGAGATGTACCGGAAAGGTTCCGGAGTCAGTATAAATCCCCTGAGATCACACATATCTACAACTGGTCCATCCGCATGCAGGGGTATGGCCCGCAAGTGGACAGAGCGGGGGCCCAAACTAAGAGGACCTGCTTGACCTATTCATACTGGAGCAACTGTATGAGCAGTGCCCGTCCGACCTGAGGCTGTGGTTGAGGACCAGAAGCCAGAGAACCTGCGCAGCAACGCAGGCCAACTGGCCGACCAATTTGTGGACAGTCGGGCAGGGGATGGCAGGGAGGAGTCTCGAAGGAAAGCAGGCCTGCCCTCAACGCAGAGAGAGAGTCATCATGGGACCCGGCTCCAGCGGGGGCCTATGGAGAACCCCCCAAGGGGAAGCATCCAGCGTCAGGTCAACCGACCACTCAAGGGGACCCTCACGAGACATGGCTGCTATCACTGTGGCCAGACGGGCACATACCCGGGCCCCCAGTGCCCCAGGCTCAAGACAGACATGAGCAGACCCAACCCCGCAGAGGGTGGACTGGGTAAAAACCCAATCGGAGGAGGGCTACATTCCGGGAAAGGGGGGCTGGAACAGCTTACCACCTGCGAAGGAGGGAGGAGGTCCCCCCAGGTCAGCTCCTCTGGGGGGCTGGATGCTCCAGCTCCGGGTTTTTGGTTTACGGGTGGGCAGGGCTGCCCCTCCGGGAGCGAGTGCCTTGTTCCCTGGAGGTAGATGGGAGGAAGGTCACTGGGTACTGGGACACGGGCGCAGAGGTGACGCTTGCCCGGCCCGAGGTGGTGGCCTCAGATCGGATGGTGCCCGACACCTACCTGACCCCTGAGGGGTGTGGCGGGACCCCATTCAAGGTGCCCGTGGCGAGAGTACATCTGAAGTGGGAGGCCAAGGAGGGCCCCAAGGACGTGGGGGTACACACCCACATTTGCCCACGGAGGTGTTAATGGGGGGGGGACCTTGAGGACTGGCCTAGTAGCCCCAGAGGTGCCCTGGTCGTGACTCGTAGTCAGAGTCGGCAAAGGCACTGCGCCCCCAACAAGGGGAAGGTACTCTTGCCCGAGGTGCAGGACCCTACCTGGGGGGGAGACGCCCAGGGGGCACGGCTCAGAGAGGCTGCGCCTCAGACCCAGCCAGCAAGAGAGAGCAGGTCCCCCATCCCTGTCCCAGCTGCTGAGTTCAGGCCGAGTTGCAGAAAGATCCCTCCTTGCGGAAGCCAGGGACCTGGCTGACCTCAGTGCGGTACAGACCATGAGGAGAGGTTGCAAGGAGAGGTTCCTGTGGGAGAAGGGGTTCCTGTACCGAGAATGGGCTCCCCCAGGGGAAGTAGAGTCATGGGGGATCAGGAGGCAGCTGGTGGTCCCCAGAAGTTTGCCACAAGCTGCTGTACACTGGCCCATGACATCCCTCTCGCAGGGCACCAGGGAATCCGGCACACAGGCAGAGGCTGCTAACAGAACTTTTACTGGCCTGGGGTCTTTACCCATGTCCGACAGTACTGCCAATCCTGTGACCCCTGCCAGAGGGTGGGGAAGGCCCAGGACAAGGGGAAAGCGGCCTTGAGGCCTTTACCATCATAGAAGAACCTTTTCAGAAGGTGGCCATGGACATAGTGGGGACCTCTCAGCAAGACGACCCGGTCGGGGAAGAAATACATCCTGGTGGTGGTGGATTTTTGCCACTCGCTACCCCGAGGCGGTGGCCTTGTCCTCTATCGAAGCAGACACGCGTGGCAGATGCGCTGCTGACCATTTTCAGCCGAGTGGGCGTTCCCCAAGGAAGTCTTAATGGATCAGGGGTCCAACTTCATGTCGGCCCTGCTCCGGTCCTTTGGAGAAATGTGGGTCCAGCACAACTGGGCCTCAGCGTATCCCCCAGTCCAACGGGCTGGTGGAAAGGTTCAACGGGACGCTGAAGATGATGCTAAAAACATTTATGAACCAGCACCCGCAGGATGGGACAAGTACTTACCTCACCTGCTGTTCGCATACAGGGAGGTACCCCAGGAATCTACCAGGATTTTGCCTTTCGAACTGTTGTATGGAAGGCGGGTAAGGGGCCCTGGACCTGATGAGGGACGAATGGGAGGGGAAGGCCACTCCCGATGGAGAATCAGTGGTGGAGTATGTCCTGACCTTCCGGAAAGAAATGGCCTGAGCTCATGGGCCTGGCCAGGGAGAATCTGGCCCGAGCCCAGAGGAAGCAGAAGGTCTGGTATGACCGCACGGCCGGGCCTGTGCCTTTGCCACCGGGGATCAGGTGATGGTTCTCATCCCGTGAGGAAAAACAAAACTCCAGGCGCTGGGAAGGGCCTTCAAGGTTATCAAGCAACTAAATGAGGTAACTATGTGGTGGAGCTGTCGAACCGGCACATCACCGCGGGTGTACCATGTGAACATGATGAAGCCATACTATGACAGGGGAATGTGGTGTTGGCCGTGTGTGGACACTGGGAGGGGCAGGGAGATGACCCTTTAGTGGATCTATTCCCTGGGACAAAAGCTGGTTCCCCCTGGAGGCGATTCCCCTCTCTGATCAGCTGACCCTGGCCAGCACGCTGAGATCAGAGGGGTGCTGCATCTATACCGACAGCTGTTTTCCAACCAGCCTGGACGCACACTAATTTGACTGTCCACCGGGTGGAGACCGGGTCACATCCCCCTATAAGATGCTCCCTTTTCGGTCTTGACCTGGTCACTGGAAAACTGCCCAGGACCTAGAAAGAGAGGTCAGGGACATGCTGGCTTTGGGTGATCCAGCCAGTCTTCCAGCCCTTGGGCCTCGCCAGTGGTGCTGGTCCCAAGAAGGATGGGTCGATCCGGTTCTGTGTGGACTATCGAAAGCTCAATGCCATCAACCGTATCTGATGCCTACCCCATGCCCAGGCCTGACGAGCTCTAGACAAGCTGGGAGGTGCTCGGTAACCTCACTCACACACTTCATGGATCTTACCAAGGGCTACTGGCAAGTGCCGCTGGACGCAGATGCCAGGCTGAAATCGGCCTTTATCACCCCTCTGGGCTCTATTACGAGTTTTCTGACCCTGCCTTTGGCCTCAAGGGAGCGCCGGCCACCTTCCAGCTCCTGGTGGATCAGCTACTGAGGGGGATGAGAGGCGTTTTTGCCGTGGCGTATATTGACGACATCTGCGTCTTCAGCAGACCTGGGAGGACCATGTGTCCCAGGTTAAACAAGTCCTGGACCGATCTCCAAAGGGCTGGTTAACCGTAAAGGCTGAGAAGTGCAAGGTGGGGATGGCTGAAGTATCTTACCTGGGCCATCGGGTGGGGAGCGGCTGCCTGATAAAGCCGGAACCAGCCAAGGTGGAGGTGATCAGAGACTGGCCTGCTCCCAAACCAAAAAGCAGGTCCAGGCCTTTATTGGGATGGCGGGGTACTATCGAAGGTTCGTGCCCCACTTTAGCGCCATAGCCGCCCCCATCACTGAGCTGTGCAAAAGGGGAAGCCAGACAGGTGATCTGGACGAAAGCAGTGCCAGGCCAGGCTTTCCGGGCGCTGAAGGAGGCTCTGGTTAGTGGCCCAGTTCTGGCGAACCCAGATTTTGACAAAGCCCTTTATGGTGATTCACCGACGCCTCAGACACGGGACTGGGGGGCGGTGTTAATGCAGGAGAAGATGAAAAAGGGAGAGACAGCCCCATCGTGTACCTGAGCAAGAAGTTGCTACCCGGGAGCAAAACTAACGGCGGGCATCGAGAAGGAATGCCTGGCCATGGTGTGGGCCTTAAGAGCTAGAGCCATCTCTCTTTGTGTGACACGTCACCGTGTAACACCGATCCGCGTCGTCCCCTGCTCTGGCTGCACCAGATGAAAGGAGCCAACGCCATGCGTGCCTGACGGTGGAGCCCTGCTTCCTGGCAGGACTATGACAGGGCGTGGTCCATTGTGAAAGGGAAGTGCCAACCTGATAGCGCGACGTGTTGTCCCGGAGAGGGGGCCCTGAAACTTCCCCAGGTCACTGGGCCAGAGTGACCCCCTCAGTTCAGTTCGGAAGGGGGGAAGAGATTGTGATCGGAGTAGGGGCTGTCTGTGTGGGGGATGGGAGAGCAGGGAGATGTCTTTAGGTGAGGTACAGGATCTTTTAGCCCTGTAACCTGAAGCATAGGCAGGGGAGGCGGGGGGAGCACCTTGGCTAGAAGGAAAACGGAAAAAAAGGGATCGGCTGCGCGGAGGAGAGGCACAGGTGCAAGTTTGGCGTTTTTGGCTGTGGTGGGCGGAAGTTCAGGGTATGCCTAAGCTAGGATCCAAGCACCCTGAAAGCCCAGAAGAGATGGATGGAGGAGTCTTGACTGTGCTCTGCAAAGCTCTGCTGTAACCTGCTGTTCCTGTTGTCCAATAAACCTTCTACGTTGTTACTGGCTGGATAGAGAAGTCACTGTGGGACCAGGAAGAGGGGTGCAGGGCCGGACTCCCCCAGACTCCGTGACAGATGCCCATTACAGGGGTGTGTCTTAAGCCCCAATCCTCTCTCAGAGATAGGCACCAGTTTCAGCTTATGATCCATGAACTTAGAGAGAATGACTCTGTAGCCTGGTGGTCAGGGTACCGACTTGGGAGGTGGGAGACCCAGAGTCCAGTCCCCCCACTCCAATCATTTTCCTTATTCATCCACAGTGGAACAACTTGAACAGGAGAAATTAAGGGAGCACCACATCAGAACATTTCATAGCTCAGTGGTTAGCCCACTCAGAGGTAGAATTTGAACAAAGGTCTCCCTTCTCCTCCTGTGGCAGAGGGGAGACTCAACCTTGGGTCTCCCACATCTCAGGTGAGTGCTCAAACCACGGGGCTAAGCAGGGCCGGCGCTTGCATTTAGGCGGCTTAGGCAATCGCCTAGGGCGAGCATTATTAGGGGGTGGCATTTTTGCCAGAGGGGGCGGCAGGCGGCTCCGGTGGAGCTGCAGCAGTGGTGCCTGCAGAGGGTCCACTGGTTCGTGGCTCCAGTGGAGCTGCTGCAGTCGTGCCTGCAGACGGTCAGTTGTTCACGCGGCTGAAGTCGACCTCCCGCAGGCACGACTGCGGCAGTTCCACCAGAGCCACAGGAGCAGCCGACTGTCCGCAGGCAGGACTGCAGAGTGGGGGACCAGCGCGCAGGGCGGCGAAATGGCCGTGCGCCTAGGGAGCTCAAACCCCTAGCGCCGGTCCTGGGTCTAAGTTATAAGGTGAGTGCCACCACCTCCTCTTCTGGCAGCAAGGTTTTGAATGGGACTCTGATCCAGTAGGTGGCCCTGAACATGACTTAGGCAAGCAAACACCTCTTCCCCCACTTTGTGAATCACTCTGGGGTAGGAGATAGGCATCCAGAATGAGGCAGCTGTGGGCATGCCCAGAGTCAGAAACATAGAGACCTAGGGACCTTCTCTGAAAATTTAGGTACCTATAGCATTTGGAAGGAGTTTGGTGGATTTCAATGAAGCCTAAAATTGGGACTTAAGTGCCAGTACCTGAGACTTGGGTGCCTAAATCCTGGGATTAGGCAACCAAGTACCTTGTGGATCAGAGCCTATAGCCCTACCTGAAACCCTTATTCTGATTTCACATCAGTATACATAAGGAGTCACTTTACTGAAATCAATGGAGTGGTGCAATGTATAACTCAGATTGGAACCAGGCCCAATATGTGATTGCTCTTATACGGTTTAGAATTGCATATGGCTCTAAAATCTGTAATGCAGCTGCCTGGAGAATGTACCATCTACTCAGCAATAAGAAATGGAAACCACAGGAATTGAGAGTACTTACCAGCTGGGAGAGGAGGAGACACAGCAACTAGTTGCAAAATGGCTACTGTAGGGCTGCAGCTGCTGGTCTCTGTCAAATTTAAAGGGCCACACCACAGAAAGGCATATAGACGGGGAGGGGAATTCCTTTTAGAGGAATAACTGCAGTGGTCCTGGGTTAACAGGGACTGGGCAATCGCAAAGCCCAGATCCTCACAGGCATTTAGGCTCTGTGATTTCAGTGGAAGTTAGGAACCCAAATACCTGTGGGGATCTGGGCCAAATAGCCTGATTCAGAGCCCACTGAAGATTCTTCCTGATTTTAGGGGACTTTGGATCAAGCCCAAGTAAATGTAGCCTGGGGAAGGGAGTGCAGATACAGGTCAGAGTTGATGCATGGGGGGGTGCACGTGCAGCCACTTGCCACCTTCCCCCACAGATTTCTGTCTCCCATTTGGCCCTGCTCCCCGAAGCGCTGATGTGGCAGGGAAGAGCCCACCCTGTCCCCTGCCGCCTCTGGGTGGAGTGGGCTGGGTGGGCTCAGTCCTGCTTTACTCTTAACAACTCAATGCCTTCCCCTCTGCATTCTCCACCGAAGCAGCCAGTGTAACAGGACTGCAGTCCATACTGAGCTCCCCTCCTCCTCCCTTTGCTCCCCGGCCTAGGTTCTCTTCCACCGCAGCTCCCAGACTCATACCCACAGGCAACACCACTCCCAACTACAGCCTTGCCCGCTTTCCCCAGCCAGCCCACTGTCCAGTCACCCCAGGAGATGGAGCTTGTCACCTGTGAATAGTGCTGCTCCAGCTGTCAGCAAAGGTCCAGTTAAAGTCAGCAGGCAAGTTTCAGTGTTTGCTGTGTTTCCTCGTCCCTATCCCAGAGACAATGCATGGAGCAGTCACATGCCCCACCACCATCAAGAGGAAGGCATCTCTGGTCTGAGTGCTCCGCCACTACACTGAATTGCATCTCCCTAAAATGAAATAAAGTGAAATGCTTTAAAAAATAGTAAAGTCATAGAAATATTCCTTCAGTTAATCCATCATTTATTGATTACAATGGGTTACCATGGGTGTAACTGAGGGCAGAATTTGGCTCATTTGTGTTAGCGTGTAAGCTGCATACAACATGACCCTTAAAATTATTTAACTGGAAACATATAGCCCCTAAAAATAATATAACAAAATACTACTACTTCTAATATAAGTATAGTGCCTTTCATTTGAGTCTTGCAGCATCCCTGTGAAGTAGGTAATTAGTAGATCTGTTTTACTGAAAAGTAAACTGTGCCCTCTAATTGATATTAAGGGCTTGATCCCATACCACTCAAGCCAATGGAGTTTTCTATTTACTTTGATGGGAGCCAGTGTGTACTGTAAATTGCTCAAGCCATACATCAAGGCAGAGATGGAACAGATCCTTGGGGCCTGTCCAACTGGGAGACATATGGTACTCTCTCCATAATATACTTTTATTGAGTAATAACAGTGAGTACAGTGAGGAAGCTCTCCCCAGGATTTACAAGAGTGACAGGAAGATGATAAACTCACTGGTTATCTTCCCTTGGAAAGAAGGTCTGATTGATTGAAATTGCAAGTAAATGACTCTGACAAACAACAGTGTCTTACGGCAGCTCTTGTGCGTGACCCTGCTGAGGCACTCTGCCTTTGAAGGGAGAAGCAGCAAAGACACAAAACAATCTCAAATTGTGACACTGGGAGTCTTGCTCTTGTTATTTGTTATTTAATCACACTTCTTTACAATGACAAATTCTTACAGTTGAAATTTCCTGTGGTCTGGAGGCTGCCTAAGATGGGGCAGTATGAAGGGAAATCAAACTGTCATGAGTTTTGAAACCTTCACTTTTCTTTCCTCTCTCTACAGGCACTTCTACAATGTTCTTTTATTCTTTCTTGTTTATAAGTGGGCTCAGCCCCTTTCTATATTGCCTTGGTGTAAGGATGCATGGACACTTCTCTTTTCTTTTTCCTGATTTAATAAGTCCAGTTAATGCTTGAGGCCTCTTCTTTGACACCATAGTCAACCTGGCCAGTTTTTTCGGAATGACTTTACATGACACGCCACTATTTTGAGACGTTTATAACTCAGCCATAAAAACTCCAGGCAGGATTTATGTTTTTATTGCATTTTATAGAACTGACTCAACAGTTACAATGCAAAAAGAAAAAGAGCATTAGCAAATAAGTCACCAAGTAAGGTTTCAGTATAGCTTATACCATGCAGCACAGCGTCCAACCATAATAAAATCTGCTGTGTTGCCCAGTTATGAGAGTCAATGCTGAGTTATTTAATACTATCTGCAATGTTCGAGCTCACATATCTTCATGCCTTCAATGGAAGTGTCCAGCATATAATATTTCTAATGCAACACTACAAGATTATAGCCTGATTCTGATCTCACTCATGCCAATTATAAAGTGGTGTAATGCTGTACCTTTTCAATGGCTTTACACAGCATTACAATGGTATAAGTGAGATTAGAATCAGGTCACACACACATAACTAAACTAGCATATAAATACATTTCTCATTAGACATAAACTGTTGCAATAATGACTGGGTAGTTGTCCTTTTAAGGGGTGCATGGTGGTGGGGAGGCCTTCTCAAGTATAAATACAAGCTAAATTTTGTTGTCTTCATGCTGCTATTATAATTAATTATTTGTAATGAGAACACCTAGGAGCCCGAGTCATGGGCCAGGATTCCACTGTGCTAGGTGCTGTACAACCATGGAATAAAAAGACAGTCCCTGTCCTAAAGAGCTTATTAACCAATATTAATCAGAAATGACTAATATTAGTTTTGGGCAACAAATTATCAGGAAACAGAGAAAGTTCATATCCCAAGAGAAGTATTTAATACTGAACTGTAAGGCAATTTAAACTCTGCAGCCAAAAGTGGCAAGGTCCTTCCAGTAGCACAGGTTAGTGCCCAAGTCCTCAGATTGCTTAATTTTAATTTCCACTAGTAGCTTGTTGGCTGCTGACTTGGCTCCAAAACAGGATTTGCTTTTGTGCCAGCCTGGCAGGTTGGCTGGATTCAGTACAGCTACTTCAATTCCCTTCTATAGCAAATCTTTTATGATCACTTTCAAATTCTTTTTCTGACCTTGCATGAGTGGGACCACTCTGGGAAAAATAATTCTAGGTCCTCCAGTGCAGACATAGTCCCCTTGGATCAGACAGCTTTTAGTAGACTGTCTTATCAGAAGCAATAAGAGCCCTCAAACTGGTGCTCTACCTAGATAAGATTCTACAATCTCTCTCCTTGGTAACTGGAATTTTCCCCTGTGCTCAGCTCAAAGAGATGTGGGATTACACTGAAGACAGTGGCTATTGATTTGAGTACTTCTGGCCACCTGTGAAAAAGGCCTGAATCCAGATATTTTGGTTCTCACTAAATTCTGCAGAACTTTTTCCTGTCTTCACAAATATGTTTGGCTTTCAAGTACAGCAAGGCAGAAGTTCCATTCGTGGCTTCCTCTTTGACTCACAGATGGTTTACCACTGGGTTATTGTCCCTTCTACTCTACCATCTTATTCAGATTACCTATTTGAACCACCAAATTGCCCAGCTTTGTTTCCACAGAGGTTTCCCTGGGAGCCCTCATTTCAACCAGTTTGTCATGCAAATCTTCAGTCCATGTTTCTAAAGGACTATGCTGATTGCCTAGGACATCAAAAGTATAGTACTGAGGCCATCCATAGTTTGGAGTCTGAGGAAGGAGAGGGAGTTAAAAAAATCCAGTCTCTCTTAACTTTCCCTCTATTTCTTATTCTTTCCACAGAAAAACCAAGGCTTGCCCCTTTGGCTGATGCTCTGTTATATTCCTTATTATAGTTGTTGTTGTTGTTGTTTTTTATCAAAGCCACAATCTACTCATGTCCAGATTGTGGAGATGCTCTCCTTTGTGTCTGCTGTTTCCTGCCATCATCTGGGCCCCATGCCAAGCCCTCTTTCCACAATGTCCTCAGTCCTCCACCACTGCACATCCATTGTTGTCTTCAGTGGGATGCCGGTTCAGACACAATATGCATTGTGTCATCATGGCAGGGCACCCTATAAACCACCTTCTGACCCAATGGCAGAAGAAAGTCAACCATGGTATTTTTATTTTATGAGATACCTATTTTATACCTCTACCATCTCTGGACATTAAACTACGGAAATCCTAATTCAACACACTGTGCACATACCAGTTTATGACAGCTTAGCTTTATTGCTGTGGTTACTGTGTTTTTCCATCTCTCCAGCCCAACTCCACTATTTTGCTGCTGCTACATTGAGTCATGTAGGTAAACAGATGTAATCTGTGGTCTTGGACCTGGTGTTATATACATTGTAAGGAGCCTGGCACAATTTTGAATGCTTTTTTAAAAAGCATACACAATATATAATAACAGTAGCATTTTATGAATTGTTAATAGACTTACCGCAAGTTTCTGCCTAATGGCTCATTAATAATCCAAGTGCCTGAATTAAGATTTATACAATGAACTCTGAAGGGGCCTGTTACTGTCATTTTCGGTAAATAACATTATTTTAAAATTGATTAAATAAATGTTGTTTGCATAATAAACCCTAAGAGCTCCAAAAGGAATAACTAGACTCATTGGGTAAATAATATGCATGTTTAGAAGTGTCTAATTACATTTTTAATGTATCTGTGCTTTTCCAAGACTGACTCTTGTGGAGCTGTGATGTTTATTGTGTTAATTTTCATAGACATGTGAACCGCTATTTTCTAGTCCAAAAACAAAAAAAGTAAGACCCTGTACACTTAAATAATATAATGGATTTTACCTACGTCATAAATTCTGAGGCCAGAAGGGACCACTGTGATCATCTAGTCTGATCTCCTGTATAACACAGGCCATAGAACTTCCCCGGTATAATTGGTTTTGAACTAGAGCATATCCTTACCAAAAAAAAGCCCACCTTGATTTTAAAAAATTGCCAGGGCGGGAGACTTAGTAAATTGTTCCAATGCCTTATTTCTAGCTTCAACTTTCAGCCATTGGATCATGTTATTCCTTTCTCTGCTAGATTCAAGAACCCATTATCAAAATTTGTTCCCCATGAAGGTACTTATAGACTGTCATCAAGTGACCCCTTAGCCTTCTCTTTGTTAAGCTAAATAGATTGAGCTCCTTGAGTTTATCACTCTAAGGCAGCAGCTCTCAAATTGCGGGTCAGGACCCCAAAGTGGGTCACCAGGGCTGACTTAGACTTGCAGGGGCTTGGGGCCCAAGGGATTCAGCCCTGGATGGTGGGGCTCAGGTTACAGGCCCCCTGGCTGAGGCTGAAGCCTTTGAGCTTCGGCTTTGACCTCTTCCCTGCCCGAGGCAGTGGGGCTCAGGCTTTGGCTTTGGCCCACCCCCCAGGGCAGTGGGACTCAGGAAGGCTCAGGCTTTGGTCCCCCCTTCTGGGGTTGGGAAGTTGGTTTTGTGGTCAGAAGGGCGTCACAGTGTAATAAAGTTTGAGAAGTCCTGGCTATGTCTACATTAGAAAGCTGTACCGACGCAGCTGCACTACTGTAAGATCTCTCGTGTAGCTTCTCTGTGCCAATGAGAGAGAGCTTTCCCATAGACGTAATTAAACCATGCCCAATGAGCAGCAGTAGCTATGTCAGCAGGAGAAGCTGTCCCACCGACATACCACTGTGCACACTACCACTTATGCTAGTGAAACCGATGTCACTCAGGGGGTATTTTTTCATACCCTTGAGTGACATAAGTTTTGCCAACATAAGTGTGTAGACATGGCCTAAGGCCGTTTTTCTAATCCTTCAGTCATCCCACAGAATAAAGGAAATTAAGACTATAAAGTTACTTTTTACCCACAATTTGGGTATAGTGAAGGTCAGCTCTGTCACATGGGTCACAGAAGTCGTGAACTGTGTGACTTATTAAATAGTTTAGTATAACCCAGATGCATCAATCTGGAAAGGGCTCCAATGTGCTAATTGATGTATAAATACAATCCCTGGCCCTCAGTTCAGTTCCGTTCAGCAAAGCACCAAAGCTCACACTTATTTTAGCAGATCTTTCCTATATGGCTAAAGGGACGCACTTAAATGATTTGTTAAATAGAGTTGAAGTGCTGGATCCAGGTCCCTGCCCTGAAGAATTTACAGTCTAGTGCCCTGATCCTGTGTTGTGATCCATGTGAATGAACTGCTGTGCTCTGCTATAATCAGTTGCAGGATTTAGGGCCTAAGAATCCAGTGACAAGTGAAGAGGGAGGAGATAAGGCTATACTCAAATATAAACTATATATAAGGAAAGGGTGACAAATAAAAAAAAGGAGAGGCAGTATTTTCTAATGGCAAAAGCACTGGCCTAGGCCTCAGGAGACATGGGTTCTACTCCTGGCTCTGCCACTAGTTTGCTGGGTGACCTTGGGCAAGTCACTTCATCTTTCTGAGCCTCAGTTTCCCCATCTGTAAAATGGGGACAATGATAGTGCTCTACTGATGAAAAGTGTCATATAAGAGCATGGTATTGTTATATTAATATAAGTTTAGAAAGTAAGTGCCCGCTATTCCCATCTAGCTGCCTGCTGTTATTCAGGATCCCAGGTCCTGACCTTAAGATAGGTGAGGAGGAAGATGGTGCTTCTCGATGCTGGACCCCTCCTGGGGACTGAAAACCTGCTACTGTCACTTTAGTCTCTGCTCCTGCCATGGAGTGAAGATCATGACACTTTAACTCTAGTAGCCTGTGTGTCCTTACGGGGCTCCCAGGAGGGATTTGGTGTTAGATGATGACCTGGGATTCTTGTGCCCAGTAACAGCAAGGGCAGGAGATGCTGATTCATGTAGCATGGCACGAGTGTGAGCCATATCTTGTCCTTTTCTGCCACTGAAGAGGAGCATTAATTGAGCTTTGAAAGTAGCTCAGGTCAGATACCCATTATGCAGGTGCTGATTTGTTTCAGTCTCCACTATCAGTTGTCAAAGAATTAGGACAAAAATGTTGGGCATGGGGAGAAAGGTTGCACAGCAGGCAAACATGTCAGATAGTGGCTGTGTAGAGTTGAGGGGAAATCTAGAACTTTGGGAAAGGGGCCAAGGACAATGAATCATCTCTACCTCCTTTGTTTCAGATTAAAAATTATGGACCTCCTCTTCATGTCCCCACTCCCCCCCAGTGAATCACAGATTCAAAGAAATGTAGGACTGGAAGGGAGGAATGTAGGACAGGTCACCTAGTCCAATTCCCTGCACTGAGACAGGACTAAGTATTATCTAGGCCATCCTGACAGGTTTTTGTCTAACCTGTTCTTATTCGTGCTAAATAGGTTAAAAGAATTACTTCTTGTGTCTTGCTTACAAAAATCCAGCTGATACATTCTAGAATATTTGCTTTTTTTTTGTAACAGTATTTACATTTTTGCCATATCTAGTTTGTGATCAACTATAGTCCCCCAGGTCTTTTTCTGCTGTACTCCTTCCTAGGCAATCATTTCCCATTTTGTATTTGGGCAATCAATTATGCCTTCCTAAGTGTAGCATTTGTCTTTATTAAGTTCCATCCTATTTATTTCAGACCACTTCTCCAGTGAAGACAATATGAGGCCCAAATGAAGCCAGGTCTGGGCCCTCACTAGACAACTGACACCACAGCAATAGGTCATCATCCTTCCAGGCCAATACCAGCCTTTCATTGTGCCCCTATCATAATGAAAAATTAACATGTCCTTTAAGAGTTGTCATAAACAGATAGCTAAGGGTAAATGTCTCTTTCATCTGTAAAGGGTTAACAAACAGTGACCTGCAACACCTGACCAGAGGACCAATCAGGAAACAAGATACTTTCAAATCTCAGTGGAGGGAAGCCTTTGTTTGTGGTTTTTGGGTTTTGCTTAGTTCTCTCTGAGTCCTGTAAGGGACTAGACTTGCAACCAGGTTTCTTGCCAATCTCCCTGCTACAGTCTCTTATATATTCAGAATAGTGATTATTAAGTAGAAAGGCGGTTATAGTCTTTTAAATTGTTTTTCTGTATTTGCAAGTGTGTAGTTTGCTGGAAGTATTTTAAATTGTATTTTTGCTGGGGGGAGGCTTTTCTCTCTGGTGTCTACAAACTGAAAGACCCTATAATATTTACTATCTAGATTACAGAGATAACTTTTACTTTTTTTTCCTTCTTTTTATTAAAAGTTTTGCTTTTTAAGACCTGTTTGATTTTTTTCTCCTGGTTAAGGCTCAAAGGAACTGAGTCTGTACTTACCAGGAAAGTGGTGGGAGACAGGGAGAAAGAAGGGAGGGGGAAAAGGGGGAATCCCTTTGTTTAGATTCACGGAGCTTGAATCTGTATTGCCTCTGGGTGACGGGTGAAGGTGAAAAGCCTCTGTTTTAAGATTCAAGGAGTTGAATCCCAGTGATCTTCCAAGGTAACCCAGGGAGGGAAAGCCTAGGAGAGGCACTAGTGAGGGATAAGAATTTACTTTCCTTGTATTAGGATCCAGGGAGTCTGGATCTTGGGGGTCCCCAGAGAAGGTTTTGGGGAGACCAGAGTTTATCAGACACTCAGAGTCCTGATTGGTGGCAGCGTATCAGATCTAAGCTGGTAATTAAGCTTAGAGGAATTCATGCTAGTACCTCATTTTTTGGACTCTAAGGTTCAGATTTGGGAAAAAATACTATGACAAGAATCTCGTCCAGAGTGAAATTAATGTTCCAAGTCCTTGACCCAAACCCAATCACTCACACAGACAGAAAAAACAGTGTTTTATGTTAAGGAAAATATTTCTTCTCTTAGGAATTTAAAACAGCATTACCTCAACATTTCCAATTATGGAAAGCTTACCAAGTAAGCTAGAAAAGAATAAATGAATGCTTATCACAAAACAATATTTTAGCCTCATTTAAAATCACAACACTCTATTACTTCTGCTCCTGTGATGAAAAATACAAAAGACACTGGCGGTATGTAGGGAAATCTTTGACAGAAGGGGTGTAAATCACTCATGTTGTGACAAGCAAGGATTTACAAGTGTAATGTAGCAACATAAATTTAGCAGGTGAGAGATTAAAACATAATATAGAAGATAAAATCCAGTCCACATTAAACTTAAAGCTAAAGCTAAACTTATTGCTAATGAGATTCAGGAGCAAGGAGTTACCACCCAGGGTAGGGATGAGCTCAATGACTTTTTACCTCTGACAAGGCTTTGTAAGTGTATTTCAAATGCATTGTTCTAAATGGCATGATCTCATTACTCATTTATCCTCATTTCCTTTTTGATAGCTACCCAACTGATTAGAAGCTTGTCATGTAAAAGCTAGGAATAAAAGAAACTCATTACCGAATGAATAAGCATCCCAGGAGGAGCCTTAATGATGTACATTTCATGCCTGCAGCATCCCACCTTGCTCTATGAATGTCTGCTCTCACCAGCTAAGGAGAGTCAGGCCTACTCAATGCTTTCCTCCAAGGAAAACCAATGTGCTGTTGAAAAATGGCGTTGGTATTTCACATAGGTGAATCATTCAGTACTAAACTAATGCTCCCTTGTGATTCAAGGTAAAGAGTCATGTGTTACCATAGGTGCTTTCTTTTGGATCCCAAACAAAAGGCTTTATTGTCAATAAAGATTTCATCACACTTTTCTCAGAAGTTCTATGTGTTGGTGTCCTAGCCAGATTCTAACTGAGGGAATTTAATTTTAAAGTGCCTCTGCAATTTCATTAGGTGGCAAGATTCGTCTTCACATGTTGTACAAAAAAATTTTATTGGTGTTGCTTTGTGCTTTCAGGCAGCTGCTGTGTTCAACACCAGAGTCAGGTAAAGTGGGTGTTGTATTTACAATGCACATTGGGATCCTTTGTCCAAATGTTAAATACAAGTTATTATCTGTTAGTCACAGATTTTTGGCCAGTCTGCTCTCAGGTCCACTAGTGTAAATATAAATTCTATCTAAGTCTCAACTTGGAAAGTACATTCAGATCTAGATTTCAAACCCCACAGTGTTCAGCTCAGGGGCCTTGGTTTGGCCCATTTTAGAAACAGGCCAGCTAAGAAATTCCTATCCTGTTCCAATCCCATTCCTTCATTTTGGTACAGTATTTCCAGATTTTGATTCAAACCAATCTCTAGTTTTTAATACAGAGTATTGGAAATTATGCTCATAATACCTCTTCTGACTGGTGAAATCCTAAAGTCCTGACTCAGCTTTTAACCAATACTTCTCTTCATGATTTCAATGGTAATTTTGTCTGTATAAAGGAAGGACTGAGTAAGATCTTCAACACTGGGGGCCAGATCCTTAGCTGGTGTACATGATCATACTTCTATTGACTTCAGTGGATGAATGATAAATTACACCAGCTGAGCTCCTGGATCCGTTGTGTGAAGAAATTGCATTGACTTCTGTCAGCTTCTGGGTAGGCTGCCCGCCCTTAGGATGTTTGCCAGTCCCCATGACTGCAGTCCTTTTAAGGGACAGAGCCGTGCCTCCTCTTCTCTTTGGGGTGGGATTCTGGATTCCAACCACTCTGTGACTGCGTTTCTGGGTTACACTTATCTGGCTGCCAACCATATTCCTTAGCTGTCCCAGTGGGCTAGTCACCTGTAAATTTCCTCTCAGGAGTCTGTGGACAGTAATAGTATGCAGTGACACAGAGGCAGCTTCCTCAGAACAAAGTATAATTTATTTTGCGAAAAGGTACATGTCACTAAGAAAAATGCATTTAAAATAACAAAATTATGTGCATACTGTCTTATCTATGCTTTGCATTCTCCTCCAGCCTCTAGATAGGCATGATTTAGCCATGGGTTTCCCTGTTCTCTTGGGGACCAAGCTGCAGCCTTCTTGCTGAAGTGCAGACCCCTGACTCACTCAGATCTCCTCCTTCTCTGTAGAGCACATCCTTTAACAGATCAACGTATTTTGATCTCCAGATACGCAACCTTGGCAAGAAGGCCCTGTTCCCAAAGTTCAAACTGAAGAGTCTCACTTCATGGCTATTGTGTTTGAGGAGACATTCCTTATCTAAGCTGTTGTTTCACATTTATTGCCTGTTTTCTTTGACATCCTCTTTTGATCTAACTCTGTGCATTCAGGCCAGGTAATATCACAAATACACTATGAGGCTTACGATATTCATAAAAAATGCAAGTATTTCCCAGTTCTCCACAACTTCTTTCAAAAGGTACCACTAAGGGCTACATTATCTAAGTGTTACACTTTCACACATCAAACTAATGCTTTAGTGGGAGATTCTAAAGGAAATCCTTCTCCTTTGCTTTGAAAATGCACCCCACAATAAGTCCTTGGGGGTACTAAATTCAAAGGATGCCTCATCAACAAATTTTTTCCTACAGCAACAAAAATCTGTAATAGGTGCTAGTGATTCAAATAATCATAAAGCAACACATAATCTTGAAAATTACAAGTATCCTTCGGTGTATCATCTATATATTTTCTTTTGCCTCTCTGAGTCATAAGGTAAATCCTAGAATGCTCAGACACATAGCATAGACTCAGTCAACAAAAGGATTATGGGTTAAAGCTCTGACTCCACTGATATCCATTAGAGCTTGGCCATTGACTTTAATGGGGTCAAGATTTCACCTTACGTGTCTTTAAAACAGGGTTGTTTCTTCACACTATAGACAAAATTAGGAGCAGGCACCCAGAGAGAAAACAAATGAAACCGAATAAAAGGAACCACCACTTTGATCTTGTATCCTGTCCTTTTTGACTTACTCAACACTCCTATTTTCACCCCTATTATTGAAGTCGTTGGGGCTCCAGATGGGCATAGGAGCCCACTCACATGGATCGTATTGCTAGATGGGATCTCAGCCCCAAAAGGAATAGCAGAAGTTACTGGCATGCCACTCTCTGTAGGAAGACAAATTTCAAAGTGGGAAAAATTTGTTCATACAAAGTTTGGTTTGTTCATAACGAAGCTGGTGAGCATGTATGTTTGTTATAGGCTAAATGTTTCTGGCTTTATTCTTTGTTAGGATGTGAAACTTGAAATTGTGGTGGTTCATCCCAGAGGGAAGAAGATGCTTCATAGCTATAACTGTGTTGATTTAAACAGGATTCTGCACTTTCATCTCTTAAACCACAACACAATTTAATTTAGATACCTTTGAAGCCTACATTGTATTTTCACTCAAGAATCAATGTTCTGTCTCTTTGATCCTCTCTTGCATTGCTCTGCAGTGCTCCATATGGGATCTGCCATTCCTATCCTTTTTTAATTAGTGTTTTTATCTGTTTCATTTCTTCATCTGCCTGCTTATATTTTTCATGATGACTATCCTGATGCTGTTACTGTTCATGCACTGGGCCTTTAACTGCTCCGCTTTTGAATACTGGGTATGCAAACATGAGTCACTCCATCTGCCCACCATCTCCTAAACCTATACAAAGTTATAGAAAGCTACATTACAAGATTCCTTTCGAATGTTGTGTTTTCAAAGTCAAGTAAGGAAATGCCAGAATTAAAACTGTACTGTATGGTTAGGTGTATCAGGTTCAACTAAATGTCCCATTCACTGCTTGTGTGGGGGTGGGGGGAGATATTCCACTTTAAGAGGGAAATCCAGAACCTATCAAGGCAGCTGTGGAAGTTAGAACCAGTAGCTTTTGTTCTGCACAGAAAGGAGCTGAATTTCAGGGTCCCGTACAAGAGTTGCAGCATCGAGTGCAGCATTTCAAAGGCTCGCTAGGGTACGGGTATGCTGCAGTCCTTCCCCGAAGATGCAGTCATGTTGAGGGCACAGGGCTACCTCATTCAGAGAACAGTTCCATGGGCTTAACGGAAATATTCCTCTTCCTTTTGACTTTGATATTTCCCCACTGCCTGGTCCAGTTAATCACGCTGTGGATTTGTTCCTAATACCACACATCAGCACTGTTGCTGATGAAGGGCACCAGCAGCAGAGCACTGACGTGTCTCCTGGGCTCTATTTTCAGATTTCTTTTAATTAGTGTCAGTTTGTCCTGTATTATTGAGGCCATTTCAAACCCAGTATCATGCAGTGCAATCCTAGATTAGCTGTAAATGCTCCATTTACTCCTGTTCACATTCTGCAGCTGCATTTGATAATTTAGCAAATCAAAACAAAAAAACAATGTTCTAATGACTCATTCTGATAAAATAAGTCATTCATTTATAATTGTCCTCTACAGAGCAGGATTTCAGTAACACAGTATATTGAGATCATTTGTAATTACCTTAGTAATCAATAGCAATTGTTGAGTGACTAATATATTATTACAAAATAGGTTCTCCTGTACAGGTGTTTACAAATGAGTTTGTATTCCAGATTACTATGTTAATATACCTGTTATTGTGGTATGTGGGTGCAAGTGGTTTGTAACAAGTTATTGCATTTCTTGATTATTTAAAATTATACCTTATACCTGACTTTAAAATGATTACATTGTAACATAGTCAAGTCATTTAACATCTATTTCTGTCACTGGTGTCCTTTTAATTCCTTGTTTATCCCATGCTAAGTAACAAAGTGACATCAGTGGGAATTATCTATGCAGATATAAGGATAGAATTTGGTTCTTAATGTTTGTGTGGGTGCAATAGGGCACACCTACCCTGCAGTGCCTGCTGCTGGCCAACTGTGGCTCTGCATCACCCTGACTCAGTTTCCCTTCAGAAATTCCCAGGCATATGTCCAATATAAAATAAATACAACAAAGTCAAACCCAAACTAAAGTTTCTTCTCCCTCTTCCATCTGAGTCTGCCACTGGGCACAGGGATTCCTCCCTGAGTCTGTCTGGCTCCATGCTTTTACATTAAATCCCATTTCCAGCCTTCCTGAGCTCTGCTCAGTCTCTCCCCTCAGATCACTCTAGCCACATCCATCCCTCCTTCTTGGGACGCCTCCAACAGCTTTCCCTATTGTTTCCTCCAGGAACCCTTTCAGCAACTCTCGCCAAAAGCTTCCTCAATTGTGGTCACTCCTTTTACAGGGCCCAGATGTCTTCCCTTAAGCCCAATTGTTCTGCAAACAATTAGTCTCAGCACGCTGAAGCCTGCTCCCTCTTAAACATGCCAGTCACCTGTGAGTGAAAATGAGTGGAAAAAAATCTCTTTAACTCCAGTTTAAATTCCAGATGATTCCACTGACTTCAGTAGAGTTATAATTAAAATATGGTCCATTAGTATAGCTTGGCATGAGCAGGTGTCTTTTGATTGGATTTGAGAACAGGTCACCAAAGTGCTCCCCACTCTCTGGGGTTTGATTTATTGACAAAAAAATCAGCCATGACATAAGTGAAATCAAGCCTTCTCTCTAGGCTAGCCTGCTTCTAGGGTTTCTCCCTCAGGACTGCTCAGCTCACACCCTAGGCTCTCTCTAAATAAACCCTTCAATCTCCCTTAAATCCAAGACAGCTGCCTTAGTGAGTCAGTAAAACCCAGTTAATACTTTTTCTAGACATATCAATGCTTTCTAACAGGCAAACATTGTTAGCATGTGTCAAGGTTCTTTCCCCACTCTGAATTTTAGGGTACAGATGTGGGGACCTGCATGGACACTTCTAAGCTTAATTACCAGCTTAGATCTGGTATCGCTGCCATCACTCCCAAGCACTACTTTTCTTCCCTGGGTAGTCTTGAGAGACCTCACCAATGTCCTGGCGAACATAGATCCAAACACCTTGGATCTTAAAACAAGGAGAAATTAACTATCCTCCTTTCTTTCTCCCACCAACTCCTGGTGGATCCAGATCCAACCCCATTGGATCTAAAAAACAAGGAAAAATCAATCAAGTATTAAGAAAAAAGGCTTTTAATTAAAGAAAAGAAAGGTAAAAGAAAACCCTCTGGGACAGATTAGCATACCAGCTACTCTCACAGACAACAGATTCCAAACACAGAGGATGTTCCCCTGGGCAAAAACTTTAATACACAGAAGATTCCTCAAATTTGATAATTCCCTTAATGGTACCAAGACAAGCTACAAAGAAAATAAACATAAACCTATTTATCCCTTTCTAAAACTTACTACTGATAAGAGGCTGGTTCCTTGATCTTTTTCACTCCGGCTGAAACTGAGACTCTAAACAAAGGAAAACTTCCCTCCTTCCTTTTGAAGCATCTTGTTCCCCCATTGGTTGCTCTGGTCAGATGTCAGCTAGGCTAGGTGAACTTCTTAACCCTTTACAGGCAAAAGAGGCATTAATCCTTAACTATCTGTTTATGACAGCATGTACACTAACTTTGTCAGAATCTGAGGATATGAAATGTTTTTGTTCAGGATTTGGACCCCTGTTATCGATGTTATGGCATACTGGCCCTGTTTCTCCAAAGATAGGAGCTATTATCATCATAATCAAACTACCCTGTTTTAGGTTTAGATTGTGATTTTTCTCAGGAAAAAAAGAAAAGATGGCAGCCTCCTTCAAATTACTGTGGAAACACAATGATTTCTTTAAAAAAAAAAATTACTAGCATTTCACCTAGGACTAGAATGCAGTTTCTATCTTATACTGCATTAAAGAATAGCTAGACTTTCATCTTACTCCATTGCACAAATCTATTCCTAATATAGCTGATGCTGCTATTCTTATTCCCCTTCATTAATTCAAGTCAACTTGATTATTGTAAAACACTGTGCAATTTTCCTGACCCTCTTTTTGTGCATTCAGAGTACAGTGGCTAGATTTCTAGCATGGATTAAAAATACTAATTTGTAGATCTTGCTCAGCATCAAAGCCTGTATCCCTCTCCTGTCACACACCAGGAAGTAAGTGGCGCAACCCAGTGGTTGGAGCAGAATCGGAGGGCAGAACCAGATGGTTTGTCAGAGGACAAGCCAATGGTCAGAGCCAGGAGTTCTGGGGAAGGTAAGGACAGGAGCAGGCATGCGTTAGAGCAAGGGCTGGATAAAAAAAGCAGGTCTAGCGCAGCTGCAGGCATAAGTGACATTGGGCAGCCACTATGCTGCTAGAGCTACAAGTCTTAAATAGTGATCTGTTGGGCCTCCTGTCCAATCAGGGAGCACAGTCACTTAGTGAGGGTTTATTGTACCTAGCCAAGCTCATTGGGTTGCTATGCAACCACACCAGGAGCCAGCTTAGTTCCTGACATCTGTCCTGTATTAATCATTGATATTCAATACCACTCAATAAAGAAGCTTTGAGGACACCCCAAAACACGTGGAATCCAAGTGAATGATGGTGAGTATAGATCATGCTTTTCATTTATTCTTTGTGAAGTCTCATTTCTAGAAACAACTTCTGTTAATGATCTGTGGCCCCATTTCATGCCTGCACTCCAGTTCTTAAAGCCCAGAGCATGCTTATAGAGAAAGTTACATGCCCTAATGAAAGAAAGTTTCTGAAGTGTTTAACCAGTGTGCTAGCTTCCCACTGTCTGAGGGACAGGACTAATATAATTAAACTGAATATTCAATGTCTCCCCTACTCCCCTCAAACACTCCCCTGTGATCTTACTGAACCTTCTTTATCCAGCTCAGTATGTAATCCTTTTGAGATAAGTTGGTTAAGTCTGAATGAGATTTGCCACCTGTGTCACCATCCAAGGCTCCCATTACATGGTTTCAATTGAAAGGTAAGATTTTTAAAAATGAGTTTCTCCTTCAAATATATCACCTTGTTCTGACTCTCCTCATCTTTCAATCGACACAGTCTTATGGTTAAGTTAACATACACATTTAAGAATAACAATATCAAGAGAAGATTTCCGTCTCTGCATGAAATCCTGACCTCGCTGAAGTCAATGGAAGCATTGCTATTGACCTCAGTGGGATTTGGGTAGATATTTTTGGTCCTACAAAATCCAGGAATTATACTGCATATCCATCTACTGGCACCTTATCTATTTACATATATACACACCTGTAACAGCTGGGTTTTGCTCACATCCCTTGAGAGCTCAAAAACCTCCCTAGCCCTATGTGCTTTGTGCAAGGGCCAATGAAAATGATAATCCCTGCCCACAATCACAATTGCATGAAAAATGAGGAGACGGAGCTATGGCTTGGCTCCTCCCCTGGGCTCTTCTGCTCAGCTTACACAATGGGCCAGGTTGTTCAGTGAGAGATAAATCAAGTGCAGTCCCTCTCCGGAGGCAGTACAGTTTCCCTACCTCTCCCCCTCACAACATAAGCCAGTGCTTAAATGGCACAATTTGGCTCAGAAAGATGGAATTATCTAGGTCTGGCTATGCCTGCAGCAATAAAAAATTAAACACTGAGAGTGCGGGAAGGCATGTGTGATCTTCAGATTGCAGAAGTTTAGGGTTTGATCCTGCCTACATTGATGTCAATGAGAGCTTAGCCATTCAGGGCTGTAACTAGAGTAGGGCAAGAGGGGTAGCCGACCAGGACACAAAGCAGGCGGGGGCACAAAAAGGGAGCAGTGCAGGATTGTTCCTAGCAGCATCAGCCCTCCCCACAGGATTGGGCCCAGTAGGGTCAGCCGGAGTCCATGGGCATAGTTGGGGGGGCATTACTCCCCCCCCTCCTCCAACAGAGGCCCAAACTGGGAACAGAGGGAGTTTCCAGAGCTGCTTCTCCTGCTGGGTGCTCACTGCCTTTGCAGCTGGACACTGTCTCTTGGGTCCTAGTGCCAATCTACTTCTGCGTATGCTGAGTGTCCTATATGGCCACCATCCTGTTTTCTGTACAAGGATGAGTTCCCCTGGGGGGAGGAGGCAGAGAAGAAAAGAAGGGACTAGGGGAATGGGGCAGGGGACAGTGGGGAGAGTAAAGGGGATAGGGTGGGGAAAGGGAGGGGAGGAGATGAGGCGGGGGGCAGAGAGGAAGGGATGGGGAAGAGAAGGAGCTAGGGTGCCCATCCCCCCTCCAACATCGGCAGCCCACCTTCAGTGGGTACCCCAGTCGCAGGTACCCCTTCTAGTAGCCTCCAAATACCCCCTCCAGCACCCCCCAAATATCCCTCCCAGTACACTGAAACTCATCCAGCACCCCCTCCAACTGCTCCTCCCCCTCACTCTGGCAGTGTCCTCTATTTGGGAACTTGAAATATAGTAACCTTAAGCGTTGCTCTGTTCTCACAGCCTTGGTTTCTGAAGCTGGTGGGAGTGAGTCCACCCTGCCAGCAGCCTCCTGTCCCCAGCACACCGGCTTGCGTGGCTGAGCTCAGAACTCGGGCTGTGTGACTGCTAGTCTAGCAGCCATGGGGCAGAGGCAGGACAGCCAAAAGGAGCAAGGAGAAGTTCTACTCTGCACATAGGGAGTGTTGGGAGAGGGATCTGGCTGCAATGGCAGGTTCCTGGGTGACAAGCAGGGTGTGACTAGACTGCTAAGAGGCAGGTGCCCAAGGGGAATGAGTATTGCAGAGAGCGCCTTGGGGAGCATCTGATGACAGCCAGGCTGCATGGGCAGGGGCAGCTCCAGGGGGTGCCACTGGCTGATGCCAAGCTCCTTCGGGGAAGAGGCAAGAGCATGTCAGAGTGCAGCTCGGAGCTGCGCTGCCTGCCCTGCCTGGGGAGCATCCACCCATGCAGATGCAGTCTGGCTCGGGGAGCAGGGCAGGGGTGGGTAGAGGGAGCTTCCCTTATAGCGGCTGTGCTGTGGCAAAGGACTAAAAGCCAGCTCTCCAGAGCTTCCCGGTAGGAAAACAGAATCTTACCAGAAGTGGGGAATCCAACCCAAGCAGCTACAAGTCTAGTGGAACTTAAGTCCAATGCCTTAACCACTTGGCCATTCTGGCGAGCACAGATTTCAGGTAAATTTCTGCAAACAGTGAAATCAATCTTTTATTATGCAATTCTGGAAGGGGTTGGTCATCTGTATTTCAGAAACATATAGTTAGTGTTCACTCAGTCCCTACCCCATATCTGAGACTAGATTTACCTCTGTGATACCAAGTCAGGTTCCCTTAAAACTCATGCTGGCTAATTTACTTTTCAGTAGGGAAAATAAGTCTCTCTCTCCTAGTAGGAATATCATTCTCTGCAGCACATTCTGTAGTGCAGGAAGACTAAAGTCACAAAGGATAATCAGAAAGATTATTAACTCTAGTGGACAGTAAGTAAGGTAAATTCTAGGCCAAAACCATGTGGTGGGAAGTCTGTCTAACACACTGTTTATGTACCTAAGGATTTAAGACTCCTGAACTGGCTGTTCTATTAACTTATTATGAATAACATTGTATGCTTAATGACAAATGCTATTTCTAATACTCCAGTATTTAAGTACTATTTTCAACATTTTATAAATAGGATGCCAACCTAAGCTAATCTATCTATGGTGTTTATAGGGCACCAAACATCATATTTTCAAAATGCCAGGCCTTGAACCATACACCTTTGCAATATAGCCATGTCTCTTATTGTACACTACATAACTAAAAAGTTGATTTGTATACATTTATCTTTTCCATGCATTCCCTCATCTACTCTTTAACAGAGGATATTTTGGAAGTTCTTTCTTACCTCCAAATTGTTCAATCTTCCCCCTCCTGCCTATATCTTTTCTAATGGAAGAGAGTTAGAAAAGGAGTTCAGTATGTCAGCCATTGTGTGAGTCACCATTAATTTCATTCTCTGCTTTGTTTGTTAATGGCCCTAATTTCTCACTAGCAGAGCTGGAAAGCATAAGCAGAAAAACGTTTAAATGTTGGAAATGAAAACTAACAATTGCCTTAAATACAGGTCAAGCTTTCCTCATAATTTGTTGTTCTTCTCAAGTAGAGGCTTAGTGATATTAAATAAACTTGCATGCTGTTGATGAAAGCTGAAAATTAGCCCTGGTTGGTAGTCGTTTGGTTTATTAAAATATGTTGGGTTTTGTTTTGTTTTGTTCTCTCAGTTTCCGATTTGGACTAGAAAATAAGGTCCTGATTCTCTTCTCAATCATTTCCCTGTCACTGTGGGGGCACAAGTGTACCTCAGTCCCTTTTATTTTCTGCCTCTAGCACATAATAGCATAGTCTCCTGGGGGTTGTAATATGTTGGTCTAATTTTGGTTGTTGGGTTAGTGTGCAGGTGCTGTGTGATGTTGCTGGCCTGTGAGATACAGAAGCCCATATTAAATGATCAAATGGTCCTTCTGGCCTTAAACTCTGACTCTTGGTTATCACTCGTATAGCTCAGTGACTTCAGTGCAGATACTCCTGATTTTCACCAATGTGAGAGGAGAAATTAGACTCTAAACTATGTACCAAATAAGGGCCTGATCTTACATTGGTTTAAGTGAATGGCTACAGAGCTGTAACTAAGCATTTTAGTGCCTGGGAGGAGCAATCATATTTGCATCTCCTAGAAGTGACACCCAGTTAGCTGGGTAGTTATCCAAAGTGAGAGCACCAAAGTACGCCCAAGACTTTTTGGGTGTAGTGATTAGGCTACTCTTGCCTATGTGCCAGGTTGGCTGAATGGTTAAGGTGTTAAACTTGAGTTTTAATGGACATGAAGTTGTGTGGATTTGAATCACACTTCTGGTGGGACCCTGCTGCTGCTACCCTATGACCAATGGGTACAAAAGTTCAGGCTATTGCGTCTCTTTAACAAAGCCTTCTGGCATCCTGCCCTGCTGCACCCTTCCCAAAAATTAATAAATAAAGCTAAGCACCTCACTACTGGGGTGGGAACAAAAGATCCAGCCAGAAACTGCTGCTTAGGCTCCATCAAACTTTGAGTTCACAAGCCCTGGTTTACAAGAGCAACGCTCCAACCCCTGAGCTATGGAGCCACGCCCCAGCCTGCCTGCCCTTGCCACATATGCCTATGTAAGTGATACTGTGCCTGCCATTGTCACGTGCTCAAGGCAGCTGGCTTGATCCCAAGAAGTCACTCTTTTGCTGGTCAAGTCTGATGGTGCCCCCCAGGTTTTCCTCTGAGAAAAGGGATGGGTCAGAAAGGTGTCTTAATGTCACCTCTCCTGATCTCTCCACGTAGAGCTTGACTGAATCCTAGAATCTGGATCTGAGGACTGTTATCAGTCTAACTTTGATAATGCATTTGGTGCAAACAAGGATACAGAGAAAGGATATAAAGAATATATATACATATATTGTATGTCTGCCTCTCTGGCCTTTCAATTTCAATGGACTCTCAACACAACACAAGTCAAAAGCAGAAATACTGCAGTGGCTTATATATGTCTTCCCACTGCTCCTTCTTCGTCTGCCCCACAATTATTTTGTAACACTAATTTAATCAGAAAAAATATGGCATTGGCTCTCAGACAGCATCTGAAGAAATCCAAGTACGGCTTGCAAGTTTGTGAACTTCAACATGTTTTATCTGTCCCTATACAACCCATATTCCATTGGTTATGCTGAACAATTTTTAGAACTGCCATGAAAACTATCAAGGGAGATAAACTATCTTTAAATCAGAAAATAGCCTCTTCCCTGCTATCTTATCTAGCAACACCACATTGTTCTACAGAATGCATGCCTGTGCAACTACTGTTGGGAAGTAGTTGGCTGCGAGACCCAATTTGAGTCAGAGTATATATAGCTTTAAAAAATAAATAAAAAGCAGTCTACCAGGTCTTTCAAAGGCTAATTTTATTGTTTGCCTTTAAATACCAACCAATACCCTTGCGTTTTTAGAAGTCATGGGCTTTCACTGGCTGCAATTTTTGCTTGTCTATATGAATCCTAACCTGAGTTCCTTCTGGCTTTAGCAATCTCCACTCTTCTTCTGAAACTCTGTTCGATCTTGTTTCTTATCTAGATTCTTTTTTTTTTTTAAGCTGGTCTTTTCTCTCAAGTGAAAGACTTCTTTATGCTGGCCAACTCAGCTTTTCCATTCCCCCAGGTTCCTGGGATCTGCCTGTCTACTGTGTTGGCCAGACAACTGCCTGGCTCTCCTTCTCTTTCCTCCTCTGGCTGGAAAGTCTGGTCCCATTTGCCTTGCCACTCCTGATTCAGAATAACTGGTAGAAGGAATGACTCAACTGTCCACCAAAATATCATCTGATGAGACCTGATGCTACAGCACCTTGCCCTTGCTGACAGAAAGGGCATTTCTGATATTATTGTTCTGCATGGCCTCAAATGCAGTCACATAGAATTATAGAACTGGAAAGGACCTTGAGAAGTCATCTAGTTCAGTCACCTGCACTCAAGGCAGGACTAAGTATTATCTAGACCATCCCTGACAGGTGTTTGTCCAACCTGTTCCTAAAAATCCCAATGATGGAGATTGTACCACCTCCCTAGGCAATTTATTCCAGTGCTTAACCACTCTGACAGTTAGGAAAAAGTTTTTCCTAATGTCTAACCTAAACCACCCTTGCTGCAATTTAAGCGCATTGCTTCTTGTCCTATCCTCAGAGGTTAAGAAGAACATTTTTTCTCCCTCCTCCTTGTAAAAACATTTTATGCACTTGAAAACTGTTATCATGTCCCCGCTCTGTCTTCTCTTCTCCAGATTAAACAAACCCATTTTTTTTCAATCTTCCCTCACAGGTCATGTTTTCTAGATCTTTAATCATTTTTGTTGCTCTTCTGTGGACTTTCTCCAATTTGCCCACATCTTTCCTAAAATGTGGCACCCAGAACTAGACACAATACTCTAGTTGAGGCCTAATCAGCGCTGACTAGAGTGGAAGAATTACTTCTCATGTCTTGCTTATAACACTCCTGCTAATGCATCCCAGAATGATGTTTGGGTTTTTTGCAACAGCATTACGTTGTTGACTCATATTTAGCTTGGGATCCACTATGACCCCCAGATCTCTTTTTGCAGTACTCCTTCCTAGGCAGTTATTTCCAATTTTGTATGTGTGGAACTGATTTTTCCTTCCTAAGTGGAGTACTTTGCATTTGTCATTATTGAATTTTATCCTATTTACTTCAGACCATCTCTCCAGTTTGTCCAGATCATTTTGAATTTTAATCCTATCTTCCAAAGCACTTGCAACCCCTCCCAGCTTGGTATTGTTCCAAACTTTATAAGTGTACTCTCTCTGTCATTATCAAAATCATTGATGAAGATATTGAACAGAACCGGACCCTGAACGGATCCCTGTGAGACCCACTCATTACGCCCTTCCAGCATGACAGTGATAAGTACTCTCTGGGAACAATTTTCCAGCCAGTTATGCAGCCTCCTTATAGAAGCTCCATCTAGGTTGTATTTCCCTAGTCTGTTTGTGAGAGGATCATGTGAGACAGTATCAAAAGCCATACTAAAGTCAAGATATTCTACATCTACCACTTCCCCCCATCCACAAGGCTTGTTACTCTGTCAAAGAAAGCTATCAAATCCATGCTGACTGTTTTTTATCACCTTAGTATCTTCTAGGTGTTTGCAAATTGATTGCTTAATTATTTGCTCCATTATCTTTCTGTGTACAGAAATTAAGCTGACTGGTCTGTAATTCACTGGGTTGTCCTTATTTCCCTTTCTATAGATGGGCACTATATTTGCCCTTTTCCAGTATCCTGGAATGTTTCCCGTCTTCCATGACTTTTCAAAGATAATTACTAATGGCTCAGATATCTCCTCAGACAGCTCCTTGAGTATTCTAGGATGCATTTCATCAGACGCTGGTGATTTGAAGACATCTAACTTGTCTAAGTAATTTTTGACTTGTTCTTTCCCAATTTTAAATGCTGATTTTACCTTATTTTCACTGGCATTCAGTATTTTAGATATCCTATTGCCACCAACCTTCTTGGTGAAAACTGAAACAATGTCATTAAGCAACTCCGCCATTTCCACATTTTCTGTTATTGTCTTTCCCCCCTTGTTGAGTAACAGGACTACCCTGTCCTTGGTCTTCCTCTTGTTTCTAATGTACTTTTAGAATGTTTTCTCGTTTCCTTTTATGTCCCCAGCTAGTTTGAACTCATTTTGTGCCTTGGCTTTTCTAATTTTGTCCCTACTTACTTGTATTATTTGTTTATATTCATCCTTTATAGTTTGACCGAGTTTCCACTTTTTGTAGGATTCTTTTTTAAATGTTAGATCATTGACAATCTCCTGGTTAAGCCAGGGTGGTCTCTTGCCATACTTTTTATCTTTTCTGCGCAGTGGGATAGCTTGCTCTTGTGCTCTTAATAATGTCTCTCTGAAAAACCACCGTCTTCAATTGTTTTTCCCCTTAGACTTGCTTCCCATGGGATTTTATCTACCAACTCCCTGAGTTTGCTAAAATCTGCCTTCTTGAAATCCATTGTCTTTATTGTGCTGTTCTCCCTCCTACCATTCCTTAGAATCATGAACTCTACCATGATCACTTTCACCCAAGTTGCCTTCCACTTTCAAATTCTCAATCAGTTCTTCCCTATTTGTCAAAATCAAATCTAGAACAGGCTCCCCTCTAGTAGCTTTGTCTCCAGTACAGTCCAAGAACTTGTTGGATAATCTGTGTCCTGCTGTGTTATTTTCCCAATAATGTCTGGGTAGCTAATGTTCCACATCACCACCCAGTCCTGTGCTTTGGATGATTTTGTTAGTTGTTTAAAAAAACCTCATCCACCTCTTCTTCCCGGTTTGGTGATCTGTAGTAGACCCCTATCATGACATCACCCTTGTTTTTTACCCCTTTTATCCTTACCCAGAGACTTTCAATAAGTCTGTCTCTTATTTCTATCTCAACCTCAATCCAAGTATATACATTTGTAATATATAAGGCAACACCTCCTCCCTTTTTTCCCTGCCTGTCCTTCCTAAGCAAGCTGTGCCCTTCTATACCAATATTCCAGTATTGCATATTATCCCACCAAGTCTCCATGATGCCAACTAGGTCATAGTTGTGTTTATTTACTAGCATTTCAAGTTCTTCCTGCTTAGTCCCCATACTTCTTGCATTAGTATACAGACATCTAAGATACTGATTTGATTTCCAACCCCTCCCCCAGTTCTGTCTTGTCTCTCCCTTATTTCTGCTATAACAGCCCATGCTGCCACCCTTCTCCCAGGTCCCCATGTTTTTTACTTACCTGTGGGCTTTGGTCACCTGCCCCCATTGAACCTAATTTAAAGCCTTCCTCACTAGGTTAGCCAGTCTGTAGCCAAGTATGCTTGTCTTCTCTCTCGATAGGTGGACCTGATCTCCATTTAGCAGTCCTTCTTCCTGGAACAGCATCCCATGGTCAAAGAAGCCGAAGTCCTCCTGGTGACACCATCCTTGTAGCCAGGCATTCATCTCCAGGATGCATTTGTCTCTGCCGAGGCCCCTACCCTTGACTGTAAGGACTGAAGAAAAGCTTATAAGAAAAATATGTATCAAACACATTGTGCTCAAAATAATTTCTGTTTATCATCATTATTGATATGCTGCACATCTACATAACAAGAAAGGAGAATGTTTTATTAGTTGGAATATAGCTCATACATATGGGGAGGAATAACAAGCTTGTGGCTAAAACCCCACTGTATATTAGACTATTTGGGTCCTATTCCCAGCTCTGCCAGAGACTTCTTGTGTGAGCTTGAGCAATTTGCTTAGGCCAGAGTTTTCAGCAGAGGCCAATAATTCTGAGTGCTCAACTGGAGATACTATGGGCCTCCCCGTTTCAGAAGAACTAAAACTCCAGTTTCAGTAAATGGAAACTTTGGCTGATCAGCACCTCTGACAATCAGGCCCATTGTATCTAAAGATAGTCATCCAACTCTAATAATATAGGCACATATACCTACCTCATAGAGCTGGAAGGTACCCTGAAAGGTCATTGAGTCCAGCCCCCTGCCTTCACTATCAGGACCAAGTACTGATTTTGCCCCAGCTCCCTAAGTGGCCCCCTCAAAGGTTGAACTCACAACCCTGGGCTTAGCAGGCCAATGCTCAAACCACTGAGCTATCCCTCCCCTTAAAGACCAGCTTTGAAAATATAGCTGTTACAATTCTATGCCTCTGTTTTCATCATCTGAGAAAAATGGATAGTAACTCCAACCTAGCTCACAGAAATTATATGAAAACCAATTAAAGTTTGTAGAGTGCTTTCATAGTCTGAGATAGAAGGTTCTGTAGAAACACAAAATATGAACATTTACTCAAGACACTCAACTTTTCAAAAGGTTACTCAACACTTTACATTCAGCATAGCTGCCACTTAAAAATAACAAGCAAACTTCTGCTCTCATTAACATCAGTACAACTCTATTCAAGCCAGTGAGGTTGTATGGCTATACTTGAGAGCAGAATCTGGCACCAAAATATTCAGATTGTACCCCAAATCTTATCCGCTTACACTCGCAGTAACAGAAATACTCTTTCCCTACAGTGAGTGAGGCTATGGCTACACTACAGTTTAAATCAACATGAGCAACCATTTATGCTGATTTAAGCACCAGTGCAAACAGTGCTATGTCGGCAGGAGAGCTTCTCATACCAACATAGCTACTGCCACTCAGGGGAGTGAAGTAATTAAGCCAATGAAAGAGCTCTCTTCTGTCATCTTAGACCAGCTTAAACTGGCTCCACTAGAACAGAGGTTCTCAAACTGTGGTCTGTGGACCACCAGTGGTCTGCGAGCTCCATTCAGGTAGTCTATGGACAGTTCCCTCTAAAGTGCATGCCTGGGCAGTTGCACATGAGAGAATGAAGGCCATTCACCTAATTAGTGGAGCTGCACAGGCATGGCTCCACTAATTAGGTGCCTGGACCCTGGAGAGGACACACATGTGAGGTGAGGTGAGGTGGTGGCCTTGGGGGAAATAGAGGGTAGGTGGGAGGGAGCAGTGGGGTGAGAAGAGGGGAAGAGGGGAATTTGGGTCATGTAGGGATGTGATGACCAGAGAAAAAGGCGACTTTCCCCAGCTCCAGGACTGCAGCTGCCGGAGAGAGAGAGCCCTCCTTCACAGTCTCAGATGTGGCAGGTAAGACTACGGATATTAAAATATGAGTTGTGTGCTTTAATTTGTAAAACAAAAAAATTAATTATTATTAAGATTTTTTTTATATAGCACTTTTACCCAAAGTGCTTTACAATAGTTAGCTAACAGTACAGACAATATTTGGAAAGATCATTAAGCGGTCCACTGAGACCCTCAGCAATTTTCAAGTGGTCTGCAAAAAAAAAGTTTGAGAATCACTGCACTAGAGATCTTACAGCAGTGGAGCTGTGCCGCTGTAATCTCTCTTATGTAGCCATAGCTTGAGTAATATCACTTCAAGGATGTATCAGGAGCAGTACCAAGTTTACAATGGCACCAGGCTCACACTGAGAAGGGGCCCCAGCACCTAAACCGTGGCTCCACCCCCCCATGCTCCACCCCAAGGCCCTGCCACCACTTGGCCTCTTCCTCCCATGGCTCCACCCACCGCTCGCTCCTCTCTACCCCTTCCCCCCCATTGTCCCCTGCTCACTCCTCTCTACTCCCTCTCCCCTATGTGAGCAGTGGGCTGGGCCTTGAGGCGAAGAGGCCAAGCAGGGGCAGGACCTCAGAACAGAGCATAGGCAGGGCCACAATCCGGGCACCAGGGCCCACAAAACATTAATCCGGCCCTGATCAGAAGTAAAAACTACTAGCACCAGAAAGACTGGCAAAGATTAATTTTGAAAGGAAGAGGGGCACATTTCCCTAGTAATGGGGCCTGACATAAGAAAGAGGATTTAGGACTAGAGGAGAGAGAGATTGCTTGGCAAAAAGAAAGACAGCAATGATAGTGAAAGACAAGTGAAAAGTTTTTAGATGCTACAAGGGGGCATAACTAGAAGTAATGGGATAAAATTATGAAAAAAATTATATTAACTATGAGGGGGGGAGGAAATTCCTGATAGTGGAATCTACTAGATTATGGAATAATCCCCTAAAGAAATTGGGGAAGCAATTGGGGGACATTTAAAAAGACTGGACAAAGTGTTAAACAATATACTGTAGGGAAAAAATCTGTAATGGCAGGGGATGACCTAGATGACCTAATAGTTATATATGCCTGCAATGGACCCGATTCTCAGCTACACCAAGAGCTGTGGATTTCAGGGTTTATTAGAGTTTATAGTTGAATGAGATGGGAAATTAAGGGCCCAATCCTGTTCCTATTAAAGAAAATGGCAAAATTCCCTTTTAAGTCAAATGGGATCAAGATCATGTCTTAGTTAGCTAATCAGATGTCTCTTGTATTCAGAGTAGTTACCCATGGGGAGAAAAACTTTTCTCATTACCCTCCTTTAGTTTTATAAAACATTATAACTTTTAGAAAAGTTTTACAGTACTTTAAAACTTATAACCTTATAAAAGTTAAGCTTCGCCAGTCCCTCAGCTACACTGTAAAATAAGCCAGTTGGAGAAGATAGTTTCATTTTAATAATTCTACAGTTATTGCCCAATAATTTTCCTGGTCATGAACTTCAAGTATAAAACTGAAAAGAACAAGAATTCCAAAGTCTCCTTAATAAAATGCACTCAATGCAACTCTCTAATTTAGGGCTGGATTCATCCCTTGGATGCACACACACACAGCTCCTATCAGAGTTGATGGCAGCTTTGGACATGTACCTGGGAGCGGAATTTGGCCTTAGTAGACTGAAGCGGTTTGTATTGTGAAACACTATTCTCCTCTCCACTGTATAAATAAATAGGAAATATGTAAAATAGCAGATGTGCAGATTATCACTCACAAAGCTCCCTTCGTGAAAGAACTTTACAAAGAGTGAAAGCAGGTGTGAATGGTAAAAGGGGTAAGACAAAGCTATTCTGGAAAAAAAAGAGCATTATAACTAGTTGCAAATCCAGAGAGGTTCAGAGCATCCAGCCTGTGAATTTCAAAGAAGGGACAAACAAACAAACAAACAAAGCAGTGCAAAGTGCTATTTGGAATTGACAGCAAACTCCCACTTCCTGAATATAGATTGTGGCCCAGAGATGCATGACTGAGAAGAATTTTTGTGTGTGTGATAGATATGATCATCTCTTGACACGTTAGTTTCTTGCCACCCAGCTCAACTTTAGGCTGAGAAAACTTGAGACCAGTGGAAATGAGTGGCTTGGCAACCCTAGGTCTCTATATCCCTCAGGCAGCTGCTATAATCAGAGAGCAACATGGACACGATCACTATTTTCCCAAAATTAGGTGTGCCTGATGGGATATAGAGGTTCGAATTTTTCCATCTTTATCACCCCAAATCATAGTTTTAAAAAACTGGAAGATGGAAACAAATCCAATTACTAATTGTAGTTTATGAGTGCTGGATTTCTGGGCTCCATAACTAACTGGATTAGCTGGCCAACTCTGAAAACTTTATATTGAGCTTCCTGTAAATACACATAAGAAAGAAATGGGGCTTAGCCTCTATGTAGCCCAGTTCTGAATCTGGCCCGTTATACTTGTGGCTTGTTTCCCTGCTTAAATAATAAATTTTATTTATATCTCTGTAACAAACACAGAATTTTCAGTGATTCTTGTGTGCTGGTGTATCACTAACACACTCGGGTTGTTGGCCGATGGAATCAAACCTGGGACCTATGGAGCTAAATTCTTGAGCCAAAACTCCCATGGCTCTTAGGTAAGGCTATAGCAGACTCACTAAGTGGTCTCAGTACCACTAGAGGGGACATAGCACCACACCCAGGAAGTATATGGGTAGGTGGGTTACATAGTTCTCCCAGCTGAAGGAGCACATCCCAAGCTTCAGAGACTTCCCATTTGATGTCCTGGACGAGCCCCCATTTGTAGCACCAACAGATGCTGGCCTTCAGTGGGCAGGATCAAACCTGTGATCTCTGGAGCTAAATGCATGAGCCTCTGCTACATGGCTCTTAGCTAGGTCTGTAGCACACGCATTAATCTCTAAGTGATCTCGGTGCGACTAGAGAGGACAGAGCACCACAACCAGGAGGTGTGTGGGTTACACTGGTACTTTCCTGCACTTTGGGCACCCAAAACTCTGGGTGGCTTCAGTAGAGGTTACGTGATTCTAAGATCATCAAATTGGAGCTATTTAGGATGCTAAAGGTCTGATTTACGACTTCTTTGCTTTCCTTACTAAGCAATATAAACCACTTCTAAAATTTGCACCAGTCACATATCTTTATAAGGCAAAACTGAAGTTGTTTTATTCCCTCTCTGAAAATGATTTGAGTCATTAACATCCATCTACATCTAAATTAAACTTTCGGATTTTTGTATATTCCTTATCACAGCTTACTTATTCTCCTGTTAAATAGGACA
Source organism: Chelonoidis abingdonii (assembly GCF_003597395.2). Classification (NCBI taxonomy): domain Eukaryota; kingdom Metazoa; phylum Chordata; order Testudines; family Testudinidae; genus Chelonoidis; species Chelonoidis abingdonii. The sequence goes on from NC_133774.1 coordinate 19,424,937, forward strand.
CTGTACAGAATAGCCTGTTATTTGCTGGTTTACATTTTTCTGATCTAACTTCTATAACCACTCATCTTCCATTTTCGAGTCCTCTGTAGTCTAAACTCCTTCACTGCTGCAAAAATGGCCTTTCTTCTCATTCAGTGGGGAAGTCTTATGAATAATAAGTATGAAGCAAAAAAATTATAATGGTCTTTAGAATGGCCCAGATTTTCTCAAGTGTTTTGAGAAAAAGAAGACGAGAGAAACTTTAGCATTATTAATTAAGCCCCACGCTTGGAAGACAGGAATAAATTCAGCTTAACAATCAGTTAACTAAGTCTGCAGGAAAAAAACTTCAAGCTATCAAAAATGTGTTCTAAAACCACAAATGGCAATAATAAGAAGCAAAATAATTCCTGAAACTGAACAGTTGTTCCTCAAAAGAAAAAAATATCTAAATCAAGGAAATTTTTTCACATCAATTTATGCATGAGAATTTTTTTCAAAAAAAGAGCCTATTTTTGTCTCTGTTCCAAACCAGTTCCCTGTATTATCTACTCCAACTCATATGTTTGATATTTGTAAATAAATGTGAATCAGAAACAAACTTCATGGAAAATTCCTACTGCATTTAATAGGGTTCTATAGAATTTTGAAAGACTCTATAGAAATAACTTTAAAAATCCTTTAGAATATAAAAGATAATGATATTCCCTATCTCTTGAACCTTTAAACTAGCCAAGCAGGGTGGCAGAATTCTTCTTTTGACTCACCTGAACCGTGATCCAGCAAAGTGCTTAAGTACTCTTATGCAGGAATAAGAATTCCTTTTTCTGATTTGGAATTGAATTAAGCTATACCAGAAGTAAGGCTCATTTGAATAAGATTGTCTAAAGGGGAGTTTACAGTGAAATATCTAATATGGAATAATTATTCTGAAATAGTTATTTTTGGTACATTTCTAAGTGTCAATGAGCCCTTGCAGTCAATGCCTTCTTACTTATCTGTATAGCACCACAAATCATAAAACTAACAACAACCCAAAAGTTTTTGAACCACATACTGATGCTGCCCGACAGTATATTTTTTGTTTCATCAGCCTCACTATTAAAATAAGGTTTCTCAAATGAAAGGCAAATTAATATCATGCTACTCTAAATTTTCTACAGGAAGAAAGAGAAAAGCAGAAACATAAATCCTTTACAAATGGTACTTTCACTAAGCTGCAGGTGGTTTGAATACAGGTATGAGAGCCAAGAACTGAGTCTTAATTCTGACTTAGATGCTATTTAATTTTTCTGTTCTATCTAGGTTTTTATGCCCATCACTACAGGGGTATTTTGAAAATAAAGATGAAAACTGCTAAATATTATTTATTAAAGCTAATCATTATTATTACTACTATAATAATAGCCCTTTAAAGTAGATAATGATGTATAGCGTTCACTTTCCCCCACCACTGAAGTGCAGTCATTGCTGGAATGACGTACTGCAGCTGTTTAATAGGACAGAAACATCACACAGAAGAAGTGAAAGCAAGTGAAGAAGAATACGAGATTCTTTTCTCACTGTGAGAGGAATTTAGAATTGCAATTTGGTCAGGAAAATAGGATGTACACATCTGCTTTTCCAAAAAGCACTTTTGAGTCTTTAATGGCTAGAAGGAGTCAGGATCATCTGAAAGACAACACCTCCAGCAACAGAGAACCTTTTAATACCATTACCCTGCTCGGATGTTGGTTCAAAGGAACTGACTTAGAAGGAATAAAGGAAAGAATACCACTGATTGGGCCAATTCCTGCAGTACCCAGGTGTTCCTTAACAATCATTTGTCCAGCTGCTTTCTCAGCCCTGCCATGCTTGCCTTGTGAGATCTGACACAACGTGATTTGGCTGGAGGCCATCAGGCTCAAGTGCTGCTCCTCACTAAAAACTATTTAAACACAAAGGCTAACAATTATAGACTTACGTAATAATTTGAGCTTTGTTGGCAGATGTTAGGGAGCAAAAACTACCATTAGATTGATACCTGCTAAATGGGTCACCCGTATCACTTTAGCAGACACTGCCAGAGGAATTGCAATCATTAGGATTGATGACCCTGAATTACATAGAAATCTTAGAGGTTAGAAGGAATAATGCTCACTTACTAAGTAAAAGATCATCAGTTCATTGGATAAGATATGAATGTGCAAAATCTGCCTGCATTCACTCTTATGTAGAACTCTTTTGGGAGAGGTCATAGTTGACAAGAGGAGACAAGTACTTATTCTTTACTACTGAAGGTCTCTTGAGACAAGTATCTGTCAATACAATTGTTCCTAGATCAAAATCTGTCCAATCTGAGGCAAGAATCAATACTTCTGTTTTAAGCCTCACTCATTATGGCAGCTACTACAGCAGTCCATAAAGGATTAGATATTAACCGTTATTATCTGTCAGCTGCTTGAGTAGCAAAACATTTCATAAATATTTTTCTCACACCTCAGACAAAGACATACATGAGATGGTTGTTTCATCATTATCCACATATTAAAAGAGCTCTCATTTCTCAACTTGTAACACATGTAGAAAAGAACTGTGGCTGCCTTGTCAAGGGCTTTTCATCCATAAATCTAATGCTCTGCCAAAGGAAAAAAGGGATCATTATCCAAACTGAGACACAGAGAGGAGAAGTGGGTAAGCTCAAGATTACACAGCAGGTCAGTGACAGAGGTGGGAAGAGAACTCTGGTATCCTGACTACTGGTCCACTCAGGGCCGGTGCAGGAATGCCCCCCCTGCAGCAGCTCCCCACCCTGCACCATCCGCCCTGAGGTACCCCCCCTGCCCCAGCTCACCCCTGCCCTGCCTCCTCCCCGAGCATGCCGTGGCTGCTTCACTTCTCCTGCCTCCAGCTTGTAGCGCCAATCAGCTTAGGTGCCGCAAGCCTGGGAGGCAGGAGAAATGAAGCAGCCACAACGTGCTCAAGGAGGAGGCGGGGGTAAGCTGGGGCGGGGAGTTCCCCTGCGTGCCATGCCCCCCCCCCTTTCTTGCTCCCCATGCTGCCCTGCCCCAGCTCCCTCCGCCTAAATGCTGGTGGCGATTGGGGCGGCTGAAGATCCGGCCACCACGGTTGCTGCCGAAGAAAATGACACCCTCCCCCAAATCCCAGTACCCTAGGCAACCCCCTAGGTCACCTAACTGGTTGCTCCAGCCCTGAGTCCACTGGCCTGTGCACAGCAGCATGGTGCTGTCCAAGCAATAGTAGGTGTGTGTATGTTTACAGAGGAGGATTGAGGGTATGTGCAATAAGAAGCTCAGAAGGCCAGGCAGCAACTTCTGACCACACCTGTCAATCAGTGTGGCAGAAGTACCTGTTCTTGATCTTAAGGGATTTTTGGCTTTACACTCACATCTGTGTCTAGACCCTTAAAAGGGTTTAGTAGCTGGACCCAGGCCCTCCCATTCCAATGGTCCCAGCCCAGGACCCTATGGGAAGTGACACTGGTAGATTTCTCCTTGAAGTGAGTCTCAGTTACTTCCCTGGGCTACTTCCTACCCCTAGATGTGCGGCATGGCCCCATAGCTCAGTCAATCACCTTACAACCAAAAGAGAGCAGAGGAGCAGGGCCCTGCAATTTCTCAAAGGGGCGTTGTTGGAGAAGGCTTTGGCTAGGGGCCTGACCTGTTCTATGATCACTTCTCAATCTTCACTTGCTGTCTAGCTTGTTGAAGGAGGATTCCTCCCTCATGCAGCCTATCCACCACCAGCTGCCTGGGCTTCTGAGCTCCTTTTAACCCACTCCTCACAGCCAGAGAATGCTTGGCAATTATGGAGGGGCAGGGTTACCTGGGTCCAGTGTTGCCTTTTAACCTGTTCAGGCCCAGGGTGGGGCTTGTATACCTTATCTACTCCGCAGTTGGGAGTGTGACTGCAGTGCAAGCTAGTTTTAAGCTAGCTAGCTTAGGCAACCAACAGCAGTGAAGCCGTAGCAGCATGGGAGACTGGTTACATACTGGGGCATCTTATCCATGCTGCACCAGCTTCACTACTGTTGATACCTGATCTAGCCAGATTAAAGCCATATTGGGTATGTCTTCTTGTGCTGCAACATAGACAGCGTAGCACCTCACATTGCAGCACAGACATACCCTAAGGCATGAACCCCACTCTTTCCTAGTCTGACTCCTGGAAAGAGAGACTGGGTAGGGAGTTGCTTCCTCTTCAATTCCACAACCAGCACATAAAATCAGGCCAGACTATTATTTTAGGTAATTGTTGTATCAACCAGGCAAGGTACTAACAAACCGCAGCAGGACTTTATTTTTAAAGTGGAGACCTCTTTACCAAGCTGCTGCTGCATGCTTTGTAACTCTCATTCTGCCTCCTCAACTCCTCCCCCTCCTTCCTGTTTCCTGTCCTTTCAGACTCCCAGCAGCCAATGCTCCCAGTTCTAATAATCACAAGCAACATCTAAATGCCACAGTAATTCTAGATTATGGGAGCTCTGAAAAGAGAGTCACACCCAGGGCTTATCTGTGTCTAAAATTGGTTTTGGCTGGAAGAACATTCAGGGTCCTAACATTCAAATGAATAAGTAGACCATGTATTCCATTTTGCTTCAGTATTCCTACTTCAACACCACTACAGTGCACTGAGAACTAGGGCAGAGTTTATATAACCCAGGCCAGATATGCAGCTGTGGATAATAGTAGACTCTCAAAGATTTGGGAAGGTGTCCAGATACAATGAATGTTTTGTGCGCTAGTAAAAAAAATTATGGTCCATGACAATGATGCTAGGTATTACCCAAATTACACTCATTTTCTGGGAAGGTAACCAACACTCTAATGTATTTAGTGGGATGTCTTTTGAATTAATATGTGGTATGAAGCTCTTATGAATGTGCTCTGTCAAGGACCATCACAATGTGGGAAGTGGTAGCTGCACATGTCGTTTCCATACAACAGGAAACAACAAGGGAGTGATTGATCACTGCATTTCTCCAGGTTTATACCGGTGTAATTCCACTAATGTTATTTTATACAGTTAGATTAAACCGGACAAATATTTTTAAAGGATTAAAAATACCATGAAGAAACCAATGTCCTTAGCTATGTTAATAACTAAAGCACCTCTAGCTTTTTAAAACTGCAAGGATTTTATTATAAATACATGATGGGACATATACGCCCCACGCTGGCAATGAGAGGTTTAATGACAGCCTGTGGCACCAACAGCAGCAAATGTCCGGCATGGAGAAGGAAGTAAAAAAGAGCAAGGAGACCTGGCACATTTCAGGGCTGATCAGCAAGGACAGAGGAGTTCTGCTTCTCCTGATTGGAGAGAACCCTGGTTGCAGCCTAGAGACTGAGCTAATTTACTGGCCCAATAAGCCTCTGCTAGAAGGGATGACCAGTCCCTGGGGGATCAGTAGAAGCACAGGATATTTGGAGACAACTTCTGAATAGAAGGGTGAGGTACCACGAAAGGTTCATCAGACCCAGTTTTGAGTTGTAGGTTTTTGTTGTTGTTCCTAATTTCCTTTGGATTTTAACACCCCAGAAAGGATAGGACTGAAGTGTGCCTGGGCTGAAGGGCTAAAACACCACTACCTCAGCTCCCCACTAGGGTGACCAGATGTCCCGATTTTATAGGAATAGTCTCAATTTTGGGGTCTTTTTCTTATATAGGCTCCTATTACCCCCCACCTCGTCCCAATTTTCCACACTTGCTGTCTGGCCAACTTAACCCCCTCAGAGAGGACAGCTTACCAACAGAGACCCTCAGCAGATCAGAGAACCAGCTTTCTGTCCCAGATACTAAAGGAGTTGTGCAGTTCTCTCTGAATTTCAGTCCCCAAATAGATGGATTGATAGACCACTTAAATCAGACACTAAAAAGCAAATTAAAGAAGTTCATTGCTACAGACCCTCATCACTGGGACCATCTGCTCCCACACTCTTCATGTGTGGGTGTGGGAGGTGCTGCAGTCATCCACAGGCTTCTCCCCATTTGAACTGTTGTATGGGAGGCAACCTTAGTCACCTAAATACCTTTGAAAATCTGGCCCTGGTTAAGGGACCTGAGTGTCAGAAAGAATTAAGCACCCATCTACTAAAAATCATGCATCTCAAGTTGATCACCCAAAATTGCTAGTCCTTTTTGAAAATCTTGGCTCCTAAATCTTTATGTAGGTGCCTAAATAAGTGTCCTGACTCAAAATTTCTGAGCACTCAGCGGTTTCCATTGAAATCGATGTGAAAATAACTCTTGCAGTTGCACAGATGTGCTATGGGGGCGAAAGCCTCTTCCAGTCAGACATGCCAGTTAACCTATTACAATCTGCATAAATCTTGTTCATCATTCTTATTAGAAATTCTGCGGGTAAGGCACTGGGCATTTATATGATCAGTTTATGGTTTAGAATGTTAATTATTACATTTTGTTATTATACTTTGGACCTAATGCTAAAATAATTACTGTATGTTTATTGCTATTATCATTGCCCCCTGGTGGCTCACTTCTTCAGCCGTTGGAGATATGAAACATGGATAGCACTGGCTGTGAAGGAAGTAATGTGAGAAGGAACGGCTCACAGCTGGAGGAGAATTCCGATTATTGCACAAGGCATAGGCTGTGGCTCTTTGTAAAAGGCTTTGATTTGGCTAAAGAAAAAAAAAACTAGAAGTGGTTTGGATCAAACATGCTGATCCAAAGCAGACTGAAATCAATGGAAAGACTTTAATGGGCTTTAAATCAGACCAGGCTCAGATTAAAGAATTTTGGGGTCCTGTGTGCTATGAAGATATGGGCAGGGTGGGGAATCTTCCTAAAGGTCCCCTGCCGATATACCCCACCACACACACAGACCACCAAAAGTCTCTCCCACAACCCATGTATCCCATCAGCCTCCACTTATCCTGGCAGCCTCCCCACACACATCCCAGAAGCCCTGAAATGCATCCCCTCACTGCAGCACCCAACACCTTAGCTGCACCTGCTATAGCCCTAAATAAATTTCCACTGTCCCTTTCAAAGCACTCTAGTCCCATGGATAAACTTGCCCTCAACGCCATGTTAGGTAGATATTATCCGTTTCAGAGACAAGGAAACAGACATGGACAGATAAAGGCCTTGATTTTAGCTAGACCTCATCCTGGCCCCCAAAGTTGTAATGAAATATGTTGCTCCTGCATGTGCACCCATTTACGCCCCACTCCTCCAACAACTTAAGGCCTTACCCCACAAGACAAAGTTAAGCATGTGTGTGTGTTGAGGATTAGACAACTACTATGTAAATTTTAGTAAGCATACAGGTGTTTGAAAGATCAATGCATTAGGATGAGGTCGGGTGTTTAGACGTCTGAACTAGTGTGAGTGGTTGGTGCAGGTGCACAGATGTATCTGCAGTATTGGAGGCTGTTTCTAAACATCCAGTCTTAAGTGATATGCCCAAGGTCCCCACTGAGTCTGTGGGGAACTGGGACCAGAGTTCAACTCTCCTGACTCATACGCCTGTGATTTTACCACAAAGTCATCTACTTCCCTCATAAATAAATAGAATAAAATTGTGGTGCATTTGTCCCATGAACTACAATAAAAGGTGTGCTGGAAATACATATTTGTAAGCATGAACCTTTTAATATGCTCTGCTTATGCTATTGAATACATGCTACTCTTAACCTACACATGACCATCTACATTAATCATGGAAGACCATTGTACTTCATTGTCTGGCTGAGGAGCATGGTCCAGTGGTTAGAGTGCTATCCTGTGTCTCGGGGGAGCTGCCACAGGCTTGGGCAAGTCAAAGATACTTAGGAGCCTAACTCTTTGATTTCAATAAGAGTTAAGTGCTCAAATACCTTTGAGGACCTGGGCCTTAGTGTCTCCAGGTAAAATTTTCAGAAGCGACTTAAGCACTTAGTGACAGATTTTCAAAAATATTTTGGCATCTATAAAAGGAGAGATGCACCTAGTAGGATTTTCAAAAGTATGTAAGCTGTTCTGAAAATTCCACAAGGCACCTATCTGCTTCTTTGGGAACCTGCATGACCTGGAAAAAAATAGACCTGTAGAAGCCTATGTCCTATTGACTTTCAATTGAACTTAGGGCCCTAAGTCACTTAGAAGCTTTTGAAAATTTTCACCCTAAGTGACTTAGGGGCCTAAGACTAATTTTCAAAGGTGACAGAGGCACCTAGGAGTCTACATCTCATTGAAATTTGAGGGGACTTTGACTCCTAAGAGACCCAGGCACTTTTGTTTGTGCCTTGGTTTCCTATGTGTAAAATGGGGATATAAAAATTTCCTATTTCACAACAGTGTTGCATTAAAAGATTGTTCTCAGATATTATGGTAAAGATACCTTCGTTAGACCTTTCTCACTGCTTGCTCTGCTGCAGCATTTAAGCATTTCACTGAAAACAGTGTAATTAAGAAGCACCTAATATGTTCTTCAATCACTGAAGTTATATTGTGCTGATATTATCACACCATTCAACAGGTTATCAAATCCAGCTTTGTCTAACTCTGTCAGGTCATCTGAGAAAGGCAGTACGCAGTCATAGCTATTGCTTGCAACCAATCATTCAAAACTCAAGCATTAATAGCTATACACAGTGCACTTTCTTCCAAGGGCTAAATAATAAATGTGTGGTGTTGAGTCCAAAACACTCACACAAGCAGCAAAACAAATGCACCTGCCATGCAACAGGAGTGATGTTTCCTAGTAACCAATAGGGTAGGCCAAATTGTGCAAAAACAGTACTGTGTTTATTAGTTAAATACCTAAATGAATTCACTTTGGTAATAACCCTTGTGTGTTCACTTAAATTTTAGTATATACGTTTATTGGCAAAAAATGATCATGGAAACAGTGTGACTTCAATGCCACTGGAAAATGCATGTGAGAGGCAAATTATGAAATTGTAAACACAAGATTTCATTCAAGAGAGTTACACTCATCCAATCAGGGAATATAAAAGTACTGTTTGCCATTGTGTCCAATCAAAGCTACATAATTCAGCTAAAAGTTTCCATATCAAATACTCTCAATGAATTATTCATGAACAAACTTCAGATAAACCAATATTTGGTGGATCGCTCAAAATAACAAAAAAGAAAATTGTAAGCTGCTTGTGTAAACTTGTGAACAGAAAAAAAGGTGAATTCTGTTTAATAAATGATCTGTCTTGAGTTATTTGCTCAGTTATAGTGCTCATTACATCATAGCAGACTCACCAATCAAACTGAAAATGGTTCTAGCTAGACAGATGTCCATCAGAACATGCTGTATACTATGGTTATAAGCCCATTAGCATCTAGATATTTCATTGTACTGTCATCTTCTGACCACTATGCAGACACCTTGCAAGTGAACAAGGCTTCAGTGCCTGATTTTTAAAACCTGATTCCAATTACTCAAACAGCTTAGCACCAATGAAACGTAGAAGGGCTGTAGCATAGTGAAATCAGAACAGTGAGTTCTGAATGCTGAAAGCTGGAAGGGACTTGATGGGCTACCAGATCACAGCCAGTCAACGGTGATCTAAACAATCCAGAGGAAAAAAGTGACAAGCAGCATACACCTCAGCCCCTGTATAACATGACCTGATATAACACAAATTCGGATATAATGTGGTAAAGCAGTGCTCCGGGGGGCAGGGCTGCGCACTCCGGTGGATCAAAGCAAGTTCGATATAATGTGGTTTCACCTATAACACGGTAAGATTATTTGGCTCCCAAGGACAGTGTTATATCGGGGTTGAGGTGCATTTGACATACATACAATGATCCTAAATCTCAAATTAGATCTGCCTTTGATTCCAGAGGTTTAAAATTTATAGCAGGAGAATTCACTATGAAGGGAAATGTTCTTATCAGTGTAAGACAACGAGTCTACTTCCTCATTAGGATGAAACAGGGATAAAGTTATTATTGAAATGTTAACAGGTCTCATTACTGATTTTCAGAGGCTGCCCATTGTTTGAGCTATACTGACCTCTAGAGGCTCTCTCCTCTCTTTAATCATTTTATTTTTCTATACAATCTCCTGTACGGTAAAGTTTCCATCTTCAAAAAGGGGAAATTAGATGGCAGAGGGAGTTGAAATAAATGTGAAAATCTATGATAAGAGAAAATCTGAGCCAAATATGCCAGGCTATTTTTCAGTACCTGTGGCTGTGCAAAATAATCCTGCTCCAAAGTAACTGAGCAACTTAGGAACATATTATGAATCTTAAAAAATATCTCAGTTTCTTGCTTTTAGCGACTTGACTACTTCTGTATATCCCAGCAGGGCTGCAGAATGGACCAAGAATGTCCCAACATTCCATAGGAGCCAATGGAATGTTCATGGCTGGTGGAGATACAAGCAAGAGCAACCGAGAATGAGGACTAGGACATTTATTCATAATGATCCTTTTAGCTAGAAAATAGCCTGTTTTCAGGTTAAAGCCAGGGGCTGGAGAGAGATATTTTTGTCCCTTGTGTCGTAAACCCAGCCGCAGAGACTCCCAGGGAAGAACTATCCACAAGGAACCCCTTACACAGCTTCTCCCCTATTCTTTTATCAGGGTCAGGATTTGTGGCCCATCCTTCTAAAAGCCCTGTGCCTCCACACAAGTTCTGACCCTGGCATCCTATTCCTTGGGGCCCTGGCAACATGGCCCCACTGGACCCAGGCTTCTTTGTAAGGTATTTCCCCTGGCTATGATGGCTCCTAGAAGTCTAGAAGGAACTCTGCAGAAAAGAGAGCACAGAGCCCTGATTTATTATCTTTGCTGCTTAAGCTGAATGGGGCTGGAAGTAGTGAACCAAAGTACATCCTTCCCACCACTGCCCATCCACTTCTCCCTGTGGTTCACCTTTTCTCACAGGGATGCTGGACATACAGAGCAATGGAACTGTGGGGAAGATGTGAGACCGATGCCCTGGAAACTGCTGGTTTCCCTCCCTCTTCGCCTTGTGTGCAGAAATGAGGAGATCCACACAGACATATTCCCTCCATGTGCAGGCCTAGGGAGAATAACATGGGCCAAAATTTTCCAGGTGGCTGCATACCACTTTACCTGGGCTGTTTACTGATAACCAGCTAGAAGACCAGTAGCAATGCTGGCAATCAGTCAGCTGGCAGATAAAGGCCTTCCCCAGCACTGAATATCCAATGCCACAACCCTCATTAGCTGTTGCCAGAGCCTTATGTTGAATGTAATGATTGAGCCAAATTCACCACTGGCATAAATGGATGCAACTCCATTGATTTCAGGAATTACATGTCAATGGAGCTGTCAGTGGTGAATTTGGTCCATTATTATTTACAAGTTTGCCTAGAGTCTGAATGCAACGCACATACACACACACAAAGCATTAAAGATGCAACCAATGTCAGCTCATTGAAGTTAGAAATTTCTTTCTAAACTTCTTGGAGAAGTTATCAACTTTTACATAGAACATGGGGAAAAAGTCTAGGAATACAAATTAAAAATGAAATGGCCTCACCAAGGTCAATGGCAAAAACTCCCATTGACAACAATGGAGCTAGTGCAACCCACACACCTGCTGGGTGTGGTGTTCTGTCCCATCTAGTGGCACCAAGACCACTTAGAGAGAGAGAGAGAAAATGAGTCTGCTCTCCAGCCTTAGCTAACAGCAATGTAGCTGTTAGCTCATGCACTAAGCTCCAGAGATCCCAAGTTCAATCCTGCCTGCAGTTGACCAGGGTCTGTCCACGTTACACTAACATTTCATGCTAAGAGTTTTAGTTCTAAAAAAAAAAGACTCTTCTGCATTATTTCATCCTATTTTTCAACCTGAATTTTACAAAGAAATAGATAGTGTAAAAACAGTGCTTATTCATCTGCCAAAACACCTAAGCATTTCTCCTTAAATTGCAGCTCTGATGTCTTTATATGGAAAAAAATAAAACTACAGTTAGAACAAGAGTGGTAAAATAAAATATAGCTTGTATTGTTCTCAGTAGTTAATCCACACACATTCAAGGTAAAAGATGACTTCAGATGACCTTCCCATTACCTAAACTTTTTAATGCATTTTTCTCTGGATGGTAGTGATACGTTCTGCATCTGAGCTTTTCTCAAATTGGCTTTTTAATCTAATCACCAAGCACCTCACACACAGTGAGAGATAGGAGGGTTGTGTTTACGGAGGAGTCTACTCTCTGAGAAGTGTAATCTCACTTCTTTGAGATCACAAAGGCAGAACCATCTTTCTATTTATATGCAGTATCTGATTTTGTTCTGGCTGCACTACAGGCACTGCTCCTGACATAGGCCCTCACGATCATCTTTGTTTCTTTTTGAATGTGCCAAATGAAATCATGAGAGTCTCTTTTTTTATAAGCACGATACACACAGAGACCCATACACCCACAGCGTGTGTGCTACTACATATGCATATTGGCACCAAAATATTGACACTTTGTGATGGTAAAAGGGCCAACTGCACTCTGGATCCTCTTAAGTTGCTCCCCTTCCGCCACAGGCCTCCCTTCCTGCACCTCTCTCTGAGCAGACTCAGCAGTTCAGCCACTCTAGGACTAGGTTCCTGGGCACAAGCCCCCACCATTGCCCAACCAAGTTAATATGGCAGGCCCAACTCAGCTGGGCACCTGTAAGCCCTTTCCCTCCTTAGGGACTATGACCAGTGAGGTGGGTAAAGTGACTCAAGAAAAAAAATTTTTTAAACAAAGAATCCTTCATGTACTCTCTCAAGCATACAAGGACATAGGGGAAAGGACGGAGGGGAGGGGCTGACAAAATACTTGGGTCTTACTTACACCTTAATCTTTCCTTGACACTTTTTGTAGATTGCCCTCAGCCCAGCTGGGAGAAGCAGACTGTCCTGCCAGCATGCTCTCTGTGTGACTGCTTGCCAGCCTGTCAGCTCCCACTTCCTTGGGCAGCTTCTGGACACTAGGTTCAAGCCCCATCCTTTTCTAGGCCCGGGGGTCCTCTGCTCAGTTAGCGTTCCCTTTCACCTCTTTCTTCTCAGCCTTGGCAAAACTGCTCTGTCACCTGGATTGGGCTGAGCTGCATCTTCACAGATATAAATCTGGCCATTGTGTTTGTTGGGATGTGTCATAACTAGCCCATTTTTTTTACCTTTCCTGCATGGCTGTTTTAATAATCCCTTTAGGAGTAATTCCATAGCAAGAAACCCATCATTTAAACACACACACACACAAGCATGCGATTTACTAATAAAAAAGAGTACAGCTATTCCCCAGCTTGTCACTCCCTCTGTTTACAAAGCACACTATAAATATTTCATTTGACACATACAAAGACGGCCTTGAGTGCCTGACTTAGACCATACTCCAGTTTCCTGGGAGGCTGAATGTTAAGACGGTTCTGCTTGGTGCAGGCAATGTAAGCAATCTCCAAGCAACTGCTCTGCAAAACCTGAGATGTGGGGGCCATGTCAGGCTAGATGCTGTCACCCCACAGCTCACATTGAATAAGCTACAACTTCACCTCCTAGGATCGTTTCATTAAGGAAAAGCTATGGGCAGAACATGCATACAAGCATTTTGATCCAGCTTTGTTGAAGAACCTGACATAAAATATTGGCAGCCCATTAAGTCTCTGGATTTCATGAAGGGCTTTTTAAAGTCCATTTCATGTAGCAATCCTTCATCGGGACTGGAAAAGAGACTGGAGAAAGTGGCAAAGTGATGGATTAAGATGAAACACCAGTTCTACCTTTAGAAGGAATTAGAGCTGAGTTATCACCACTTATACTTTACAAAATCTTAATACCAAAATGTTCAGTACCAAACAACATGTGCATTATAAGTAAGTCATTTCTCTATGAAATGAGTATCTCTGGTAGCAATTTAGGTCTAATCAGTGCTAAAGAAAAAGGCCTGGATTGACAACAGTGGAAATTATAATCCTCTGCACAGGGGTAAAATCACTCATGTGCAAAGGGCCAACAAAGGTTTAAGTCCTTTAAGGATGCGTTTATGCTGCAACGGAGGTGCAATTTCCATCTGAGGTGGAATAGATGCACATGCCCTAGCTTTGGTCAAACTAGCACACTAAAAAGAGCTGTGTGGCCAAGGTGGTGTGGGCAGTGGCACGAGCTAGCTGCCTGAGAACTAACCTAGGGTCTCAGATGGGACAGGACTCGGCAACTAGCCCATGCTGCTATTTTTAGTGCGCTAACTTGATCAAAGCTAATCTCCATCTGTCTACCCACACTGGACATTACATCTCCAGCTACAGTGTAGATGTACCCTTAGATGTACCTCCTTCATCTCTCTTACCATGAGCATTTATGGAAAGGAGAGAGACTTACTCTCCGTTACATTAAAGTAAGGTTATGGGATTTTTCATGGAATCAGTTTAGCATAGCCCTACTATTTAATATCTTAAAAGGGTTATGCAATTCCAGCAATAGTTACCAAAGCCCTGTCTACATGTAAGAGAGGTGCTTTCTTAGCCTAACTTGATTCTAAAGCTGCCTTACCACTCCTGAAGTAATATACTACTTGACGGAACTTGATGGAAGAGAGCACTTTTTCTTTCTGTTTTTGGCATGTAGGCCTATCCTAAGATTTCTCTCTGAGGACTTCCAAACTCAGCAGTAATAGCACTTAAATATTCACCAGGAAAACTAATTCTGATCTGTTGTGTTTCTGGACCAGATATGGACTGGCTGCAGAGCTTGTTTATACACATCAGATGTAGTTCATCATAAAATTAGGGTTGCCAATTTTGGTTGGACATGTTCCTGGAGATTTCATCACATGACATAATCTCTAATGAACGATTTTTTTTTTTTAATTCTTGGGTACTCCAGGGCAATCCTGGGGGGTTGGTAACCCTACATAAAACCTTTAATGCTCTGCCAGGTCTGGCTGTTAGCTTTAAATAAGGGTATTTATACACAGTGCCACATAGTGGCTGAAGAGTATAGCGCAGTTTAACACTCCAGGCAGCCCCAGGTGAGGGGTCCTCCAGAATTAAACTCACTCCCCCTTGATGAGTTGACAGTGTGACCAGAACTGATAGAAACTTTTTTCAAAGTTTTTTTTTAAATGAAAAATGGCTCTTCAGCCAAAATGAAAAATCATGATTTTCAGTGCTACCAGTCGGCACTAACATTTTTCGTTTTGGGCTAAATTTGCTAGTTTTTCATGGGGAAATGAAAAATGAAAAGTTTTTGATAAAACTGAAAATTGTAACCAAAACAGTTTTTAAAACCCAAAGATATTTTAGGGAAATTAGAACCAAAAAACAACGCACCCCATATTTTTTTGAAATTTCCCCTTAGCTCTAAGTCTGACTTAAAAGTACTCTGCAAGGCCTATTTATTTGTACAACCTTCTGTCAGAGAGCGGGTTATGGTGGATGTTTTATTTTAAAACAAATAAAAGGAAGTTCTTCTTCATGCAGCGCACAGTCAACGTGTGGAACTCCTTACCTAAGGAGGTTGTGAAGGCTAGGACTATAACAGCATTTAAAAGAGAACTGGATAAATTCATGGTGGTGAAGTCCATAAATGGCTATTAGCCAGGATGGGTAAGGAATGGTGTCCCTAGCCTCTGTTTGTCAGAGGATGGAGATGGATGGCAGGAGAGAGATCGCTTGATCATTGCCTGTTAGGTTCACGCCCTCTGGGACACCTGGCATTGGCCACTGTCGGTAGACAGATATCTTTGGTCTGACCCAGTACGGCCGTTCTTATGTTCTTATGAGATATTGCAGGCTGCGGATTTCAAGTTCTTTAATTAAGGATTGGTTGACTCCGTTAACAGTCATTGAGTCAATTTGTGATGGCACATTTTGTTACACAATTGCTTGTATGAAAAGCACCTTCATGGTTTTTAATTAACTACCCCAGAAATGACTTAAGTCAATTCTGCTCAGACTTTACAAAATCACCTTTAGGCTGAGACCATCTATAGAAAGTTCTGGTCCAAAAAGCATTTGTCAAACTTATGACCAATCCAATAAAACTAAAAGGGGTGGTAAGAGGAATTACATGGAAATTCCAATTTCATCATCGCTACTGCAAGAAGCATTATGAAGGTCATGTAAGTACTTGGATAGATGATAGGAAGAATATAGCAGGAAACAAACTTATATTGGCATTGGGACAAGATGACCTAATAGATCTTCCCAGCTCTAATTTCTACAATTACACAAGCTGCTGTAATTAGAAGGATCATTGATGGAATATTTCAAATCATTACCTTTCCTTGCTAAGCAGTGAACTGTTTGTGAATCAGTAACTCAGTCTGTGGCCTTGTTGTTTATTCTCGAGCAATTTCTCTCTTGGGAGCTGTGAGGGGAAGAATTTATTGCTCGAATTATCTTACCACACAATTTGTGGCAAGTGAGCAAATCATGGAAGCGCTATTGTCTCACAAAAGAAGTACTGTAACTTCTACAAGAAGCCTGAACACTAGCAAAGTACTTCATAAAAGATGCAAAGAGTCCTGTGGCACCTTATAGACTAACAGACGTTTTGGAGCATGAGCTTTCGTGGGTGAATACCCACTTCGTCGAATGCATGCTTTTACAGATCCAGACTAACACAGCTACCCCTCTGATACTTCATAAAAGAAGGCGAATTTCGTAACCAATGTAGCATGCTGAAGATACAGCTTGTGCTCTCCTGTGCCACACACGACTCTCCTGTTATAAACATCCAAGGCAAACAACAACCGTTAATGCCATACTCTGCCACTGAGTACTGGGAGAAAACAAGACACTTCTGTAAGGATATGTCTATACAGTAACTCCTTGCTTAATGTTGTAGTTATGTTCTTGAAAAAAATGCTACTTTAAGCAAAAAGATGTTAAGTGAATCCAATTTCCCCATAAGAATTAATGTAAATGGGGGGGTTAGGTTCCAGGGAATTTTTTTTTGCCAATTTCTGTACTGATGATTGTTAAGCTTGGTTGAGGTGGTGGAGTTAGAGGGTGGGATATTTCCCGGGGAATGCCTTACTGCTAAATGATGAACTAGCACTGGGCTGAGCCCTCAAGGGTTAACACATTGTTGTTAATGTAGCCTCACACTCTACAAGGCAGCAGGAATGGAGGTAGGGGAGACAGCATAGCAGAGAGAGACAGAGCCACACACCCTGTGAGAGAGAGACGCACGTTGCCCCTTTAAGGGCACTGACACCAGTCTAAGTACACTGCCTTTTTAAATAGATCAGCAAGTTGAGACAGCAGCTGCTGCCAGCAAGTTCCCTACGTTCTGAGTCCTGTCATGTCCCGCCTTGCTCTGGGGAGATGGGGTTGTCATAAGTAGATAGGTAAGGTAAGGGTTAATTTTCTTTTACTGTAAAGGGTTACAAAGGGAACCAAACACCTGACCAGAGGACCAATCAGGAAACCAGATTTTCAAAAGTAAGGGTGGGAACCTCTGGAGGTTTTTGGCTTTG
>NC_133774.1:19443655-19524462 GCF_003597395.2 Chelonoidis abingdonii
AGGGAGACCCAGGGGTCTGGGTCTTGGGGGTCCTCCCAGGGAAAGTTGGGGAGGCCAGAGAGGGGGTCCCCCCAAGGAATTTGGGGAACCCAGGCTGATAGTAGCCTCAATACTATCTGGTGGCAGCGAAATAAGATCCAAGCTGGGTATAAGCTTGGGGAGGTTCACAGTAAGCACCCAGATTTTGTACGCTAAGGTCCAGATTTGGGAAAGAGTTTACCACAGGGGTGCACGAGCGGGGTGGGGCAGGAGACACCCTGACATTAGCACCCCTCCGCCAACCCCCTTGCACAGCAGCATGAGGTTCCCAGGAGGAGCTCCAAGCAGAGGGCAGGTGCAGCACAGGCAGTGGCAGGAGGAACAGCTGAACTACCTGGTAACTGATAGCCTGCTCGGAAGCTGCCGCACAGGAGCTTACGGGATCTGAGATTAGGCTGCCGGTCCACTCTGGTTCCAAGCTCCCACCAGCTAGCTGCAACGGGCTGCTCTTTCTGCAAGCAGTGGACAAAGCGGGCGGGTGCCAAACAGGGCTGGCTCTACTGTTTTTGGCACCCCAAGCAGTGCGCCGAATTGCCACCGCTGACGGCGGGGACACTCCGTGTGCCGTTAGGGCGGCACACATTTCCATGGCAGCAGCAATTCAGCGGCAGCTTCTGTCTTCAGCCGGAAGACAGAAGCTGCGCTGCCGTGGACAGCTGAACATAGAAGCTGCCACCGAATTGCCACCACTGCGGAAACACGTGTGCCACCCTAACGGTAAATGGACTGCCCCTGCCGTCCGCAGCGGCAATTCGGCATGCTGCTTGGGGGGAAAAAACACAGACTGCCGCCCCTTGCAGATTGCCGCCCCAAGCACCTGCTTGGGATGCTGGTGCCAAACAACGTTATAAGGGAGCATTGCACAACTTTAAATGAGCATATTCTCTAACTGATCAGCAACATAACAAAAAAACGTTAACCGGGATGACTTTAAGTGAGGAGTTACTGTACTGAAGGCCTGACATGCTCCAGGCCAAATCGCCCTACCATCCTGTGATGGAACACACATCTGTGTTCGCACGCTACACTTAATTGTAATAATTCTAATAATCTTTGTACAAGGTATGCCTTGTGAGTAGGGCTGTCAAGCGATTAACAAAATTAATCATGATGAATCGCACTGTTAAAGAATAACAGAATACCATTTATTTAAATATTTTTGGATTTTCAAATATATTGATTTCAATTACAACACAGAATACGAAGTGTACAGCACTCACTTTATATTTATTTTTATTACAAATATTTGTACTATATAAAAGCAAAAGAAGTAGTATTTTTCAGTTCACCTCATACAAGTACTGGAGTGCAATCGCTTTATCATGAAAGTTGAACTTACAAATGTAGAATTATGTACAAAAACAGCATTCAAAAATAAAACCATGTACAATTTTAGAGCCCACAAGTCCACTCAGTCCTTATTGTTCAGCCAATCGTTCAGACAAACAAGTTTGTTTACATTTGCAGGAGATAATGCTCCCTGCTTCTTGTTTACAATGTCACCTGAAAGTGAGAACAGGCATTCTCATAGCACAGCTGTAGCTGGCATCACAAGATATTTACGTGCCAGATGCGCTAAAGAGTCATACATCCCTTCCTGCTTCGACCACCATTCTAGGGGACACATGTCCATGCTGATGATGGGTTCTGCTGGATAACAATCCAAAGCAGTGCAGATTGACACATGTTCATTTTCATTATCTGAGTCAGATGCTACCAGCAGAATGCTGATTTTCTTTTTTGGTGGTTTGGGTTCTGTAGTTTCCACATCAGAGTGTTTCTCTTTTAAGACTTCTTAAAGCTCTATACCTTATCCTTCTCAGATTTTGGAAGGTACTTCAGATTCTTAAACCTTGGGTCGAGTGCTGTAGCTATCTTTAGAAATTTCACACTGGTACCTTTCTTGCATTTTGTCAAATCTGCCGTGAAAGTGTTCATAACATGAACAACATGTGCTGGGTCATGATCTGAGACTGCTATAACATGAAATATGTGGCAGAATATGGGTAAAACAGAGCAGGAGACATACAATTCTCCCCCATGGAGTTCAGTCACAAATTTAATTAACACATTTTTTTTTTAAATGAGTGTCATCAGCATGGAAGCATGTTCTCTGGAATGGTGGCCAAAGCATGAAGGGGCATATGAATGTTTAACATATCTGGCACGTAAATACCTTGCAACGTCGGCTATCAAAGTGCCACGCAAATGCCTATTCTCACTTTCTGATGACATTGTAAATAAGAAGTGGGCAGCATTATCTTCTGTAAATGTAAATAAACTTGTTTGTCTAAACGATTGGCTGAACAAGAAGGAGGACTGAGTGGACTTGTAGGCCCTGAAGTTTTACATTGTTTTGTATTTGAGTGCAGTTATGTAACAAAAAAAAAAAAATCTACATTTGTAAGTTGCACTTTCACGACAGAGACTGCACTTCAGTAAAGTACTAAATGAATTAAAATAATTTTTTTATCATTTTTACAGTGCAAATATTTGTAATAAAGAATAATATGCACTTTGATTTAAATTACAACAGAGAATGAAATACATCCAAAATATTTTTAAAATTTCAATTGGTATTCTATTGTTTAATAGTCCAATTAAAACTGCGATTAATGGCAATTAATTTTTTATCACAATTAATTTTTTGAGTTAATTGTGTGAGTTAATTGCAATTAATCAACAGCCCTACTTGTGAGGCATCGTTTAAAAACTGATCAGTAATATTTTGGTAAAATGTGTGTAGCGGCTTTATGCACAAAGTTATAAATTTCCCCTGCAAGATGTCAGACTCATGTAGTACCAAACTGGCCGAGCAGACCTGACTTGAATGAAGGAGTGTATGCTTGTCTTACTTTGCATTTAAGCAGTAAACAGAGTCATCGAGCAGAAGGGGGAAGGGAGAAAACAAAGTAAGCTCACACTGGCAAAAAAGCCCACCAGGGAACAGCCTTCCTCTGGCAAACTGCCTGTCTCCTAGTTTTCATCTGGAAATGCTTTTCAAAGAGGGACTAAAAGACTATTAAAAGGAAGGACAAACATCTGAACACACCCTTCTTCTCTTTCCCTGTCCATCTCATTCTTTGCTCCTGAGAAGACAACAGAAGCAGCTGTTGGACTCTGGGGGAGGAGTCCTGGACTGAAGAGTTTGGTCAGTAATGCTTCTGGAAGAAACTTTGTTTGAATCTAATGTAATTTGCTAAGTTAGCCCTAGAAAGCATTTTATTTTTATTTTTGTAACTATTTCTGACTTTCATGGCTCATTACTTGTACTCACTTAAAAGCTCTCTCTTTGTAGTTAATGAACTTATTTTGTTTTTCTAATCCAGTGTGTTTAAGTTAAAAGTCTGGATAATGCTCTACTTAAGGTAATAAGATGCTCTGTATATTATTCCCTTAAAGGAAAAGTGGACTTAATATATTTGGACTGCCCAGGAGAGGGCTGGACAGTACAAGGCAAACATTTGTGGGGAGAAATCTGGGACTGGGAATGTGTTGTGGTTACTATGCAGTATAACCAAGGCTGGTGAGAGCCAGCTGTGACTGGCAGGCTGCAGCTACGCAAACACCTCTGGGAGTGACCTGCATGTGGAGGCTGTTTGTGAGAAGTCTATGTTGGAGGCTACAGCAGCAAAGCATTGTAAGGCAACCCAGGTTGCAGAGCAGGGATGACACAGACCTCCAAAGGTTTGGATTGCACCTCCATATGTCACACATCCACACACAAAGCCGTTGGACATGTGCTTTTATGTCTTCTGGTGGTATAGGTATAAGCAGATGTCATGCTGTACTGCAACCCACTTTGTAGTAAGGATGCAGCTAAAGTACAGGCCACTGAGCTCATCTATGGATAACCCGTCAATGCTATTCCAAAATTCCCAGGGCCTGTAAGTTCCAGCCTTTCTACCTACGAACTTTCTACTTACCTCCCATATACAGGAATCTACCTGTGTCAGCGCCAGGATGTAGGCAGCCAGACCTAGTGGATAGTGCAAGGCAAAGATCCAGATCCCTATGCCAGCCAGGTTTCAGAACAAGAAGGAGATGAGGTCAGGGACCAAGAGTCGGGTACCAGGAATGAGGCGGGTCAAGAAAGCAGGAGGTCAGGACAGGAGAGAGGAACCAGTATTGCTGGGTGAGCAGTCCAAAGCAGGGCGGAGCCCAGAGGGTTGGATGATTTCTTCTTCCTCCTTCTGGATTAACTAGGGGGAGTTGGTCAATTAGGAACTTTTGTGTTCCACCAATCAGGACCCAGGCTTCCTCCTTTTGGATTAACTAGGTCTCCACCAGGCCCCCAGAAACTCAGTGGGATTGCTCATGTAAGACACTGCTGACCCTATGTGCTTTATCTTAAGTGTAAAGAGACACTAAGTAAAGAACTCTCCCAGCTTGGCCAACAGGTGTGTGGCAGTTGCCAGCAGACAGCTATAAGGAAGTCAGGGAAGCGAGGAGGCAATTGATTCATTTTGACCTTCAAACAGTTCTGGTTTAGTCTGTTGTACTTTACTTATATTTCCTTTCAGGTGAAAATCCAGCAGCTGCTGCTACGTTCAGACAAATTTCCCACAGGCTCTGCTTTGGGCAACAAAAGCACATTTGGACATGTATTCCTTTCCCCAGCCTACCAATCTCAGCTGACAGAACAAAGAGGCAATAAGCACTGGAACTGGGAGCAGGGACACAAGTTCGTTGCTTGCTCTACCCCATAACAGAACAATTTCCAGTCGCTCTGAATATAATCATTTATTTATCTTTACAGTGATGATGGAAGAATGTACAGGTGTTTTCACTCAACAGCAGTATAAAAATCTGTTTATATACATTGAGTCACAATAATCTTTAATTCTCCTGATCCATCCTTTTTCTCCTGATCCATCATTATTATAAACCACAGGAAAAACAAATATTAAGTACACGCAATATAATTCCAGTAGGTTTGCAACCTAGTCTCAAAAGCTCAGCTTTAGTTTAAGGGTACTGTTTGATATTTTAAAAAAGACTCTTAAGTCGTAGGACACAAAATAAAGTTTGTTTTTCAAATAAGATATTTACATCAAAAATAGGAGTCTAAAAAGGCATTGGTTTTAATGCTATTAGAAAGCTATATAAATGTGCATGGGTCCATTTCTTCTTACAATAAAAGACCGAAGGAGAAAGTGCCTCTGTTTTTTCAGGAAATTCCTCCTGGGACAAGTCAGTTAAAGTACCTGTAAGTTAGAGAGAGGGATAAATAAATCAAAAGTAAAAGTATTTCTTTGGAGAAATGATAGGTTGATCACAAATTAAATCAGAACAACCTAACTGTGTTTCAGTCACATTTCACATTAAGGGCACACTTATAAATAGTTGACAAAAGGCTAATAAATAAGTGATGTTTTAATAAATGGTTAATCAACTGTTACAGTCCAACAGGTCAATAAGTTACTTATAACCACTTAAACTGATGCACTTATAACCATCCAACTTTATTCACATATGTAACATGTTTATAACATCTAATCCTTTATAAACTATTTATGAATATACTCTTAAATGTGACCTGCATTTCTATGGCATTTAGTTACATTGCTCCTTAACCTAATTTTCCATTTTTTGATAAATAACTTCCATTTTTATATATATTACATAATATATAAAAGTTAATCTCAATAACACATTTTCTTCCAGTTTAAAGTTTTTAAGCAACCAACCATATAAATAAACTGATCACTTATTCAAAAATTCTATTCAAGTGTGCAGCTAAAATGGCTGTTAGAAGAAAACAGAATAGAAAGATAGCATGCTGGCTATGTAAATATAACAAATCCATTTTTGATGGAACTACAAAAAGGTCTATTATTAAGTTTAAATAAGTCAAATTTCTGCAGAATTAACTAATGAAAATAAGGATAATCACTATAAAACACAATAGGTCTATATTGTAACCTCATTAATATCCATTTCAAAATAATGATTTGTTAGACAATAAAAATTTCATGCTACTGACCTATTTGTTTCTTGACTCTATAACTTTGAAGTTTCGCATATATAAATGTTAAAGTTCTTGCATTTGTCAATGCTCTAGAATATACATAATTAAGGTCTCATTACATGGAAAGTTAGGCCTGGTCTACACTATGCATTTAAACCGATTTTAGTAGCGTTAAACCGATTTAACCCTGCACCCGTCCACACAACGAGGCCCTTTGTATCGATATAAAGGGCTCTTTAAACCGGTTTCTGTACTCCTCCCCGACGAGAGGAGTAGCGCTGAAATCGGTATTGCCATGTCAGATTAGGGTTAGTGCGATTAGGGTTGTTGTGTGCAATCGACGGTATTGGCCTCCGGTTGTCCACAATGCACATGTGACGCTTGGAAGCATCGAACTCGATGCTGGCCAGGTAGACAGGAAAGCCCCACAAACTTTGAATTTCTATTTCCATTGTGGCAGCATGGAGAGCTCACCAGCAGGTGCCACGCAGAGATATCAGCACAGGTACAATGCAGTCTCTGAGAATCAAAAGAGCTCCAGCATGACGCATGGGAGGTACTGGATGTCGCTAATGGAGAGGGGATTCCTGTACGACCCATTACAAAGACGAAGTGAAAAAATTTGAAAAAGTTCAAGGCCATGATGAGAAAAGGCCAACCGACTCAGTGCAGGCCGTGTGTACATTAAGGGACTCAGACAAGCCTACAGAACCAAGAAGCAAGGAAGGTCCGAACATGCCACTTCTACCTGGGAGCTGCATGCAATTCTAGGGGGTCCCAGCACTACCCCCCTGTCCGTGGATTCGAGGTGGGGTGGTAATCTCAGCCTGCCTGGATTCTCGGATGGGAAGATGGAGAGGAAGGGCGGACGGTGCAGAGAGCACACGCTCCTTCTTCCCACAGCCAGGAGCTTTTCTACCGCAGGATTACTCCATTCCAGCCTAGCCCGACAATGACCATGAAGCACTCTGGTGAGTGTACCTTGTAGTATAAACATGGTTAAAAGCAAGCATTTTTTAATGATTATTTGCCTGAGGACTTGATGCATCGCGCCAGTAACGTTATGGAAAGTCTGTAACATGTCTGGGGATGAGCGAAATCCTCCAGGGACTCTCTGAAGCTCTCTGGAGGTACTCCAAAGCCTTTGCAGACGAATTTGGACGGGCGCATATTCGTCCTCCTGGTAGGCTCTTGACCACGCACATACATGTAGCAGTATGTGTATCATGCATGACAATAGTGAGTTGGTCCGGTGATTGTGGCTTAAGCAACACTTCTTTATCTCGCGTGTTATCTCAGGAGAGTGATGTTCCTGGTAACCTACTTGAATTCAGGAATTATTAAGGGAAAAGATGGGCCATTTCTGCTGCTGTTTGCCTGTTGCTTAAGAAGCCTTCTTGCAGTAGCCAAGCAGGGAGTGGAGGGGAGAATGGCGTGACTTTTCGTGTTTGGCTAGCGGATCTTCCTGCTACCCAGCCATGCGTGGGGGGGGAGGGTGTTTAGCGTATCTTCCTAGTACTGCACCGGGGGGGAGGGGTAAGCGATCATCCCAGAATTGAGGGTGGTGGTTCTGTGCGCATTTAACGAAAAGAAGCAGCACTGAACGGGATTTGCTTTGGTATTGGGAAGGGGCACTGTGTATATGAAGCTGCAGAAGCTGAAAGACATGCTTACGGGCCGCATGCAGCGATTCTGTGCCTGGCCTGCGTCTGTGAGATTCTACACAGACGCACTCATCAATTGAGATGCAAAATGCGACTTTGTAGTGAAAAATTTGTATGTAGGGAATAGTGTCACCGTGAAGGTTAAGCTTGTCTGTAAATGTATTTTTTAAATACTTCTCTCCTTTTTCCCCTCCTCTGCAGCTGCAAATTTGTCAGCTCGACTGTCCGGAGCTCTAGATAAGGTGCAGAAAAAAAGACGAGAAATGTTTCGGATCATGGAATGGACCCGCAATAAAGGCTATCTGAATGAGTGGAAGGACTGTTACTACAGGAAAGATGCAGTGAACATGAGAGGAGGGACGCTCAGATGAGTGCACCAGGAGATCAGAGATGTAGAGGAAGTCAACATGGTGAGATGCAATGTGGGGCTGCTGCGTGATCAAACTGACATCCTCCACGTCTGGGGCTCGGACAGGCAGGGTCACAGAGTGTGCTGCACGCCCTGTGTAACCACCCTCACACTTCCTTCCTCTGACCGACATGAAGAATCGTGGGGGGCGTCGTGCACTGCACCTCCCACCCCATGAAGCCACAAAAGCGTCATTCTTTGATTTTTAGTGGCCTTTCCTTCCTCTATCCTTCTTCCAAACACACCTGGGTACTTGTCAGTTCTCTCCTCTTTTATATGACTTAAAGAATACATGATTTAAATGATAGTGAATTTATTTGCTAAGCAAAGCTGTAATCGAAGGGGAGGGTGGGTGCTTACAGGGAATGAGTCAATAAGGGGGGGAGGTCATAAGGGGAACAACCAGCAGTCACCACTGTACCTGGCCTTGATGAAACTCGTTCAAGTTCTTGATGCGCACGCCTTCTAGTTGCTCTTCTATCGCTGGGTCGGCTGCGCGTAATCAGCTGCCAGTATTTGCCTAGCCTCCCACTCCACTAAAGCTTCCCTTTCTCTCACAGAGACGTGTGGAGACAGAGCAAGCACAATACATGGGGACATTGGTTCGGCTGAGCTGAGCGAGTCAGTAATGTGCTTCAGCGCGCAAATGCACATCTTCACCATTCGCATTGCTCAGTTAGTTGAACAGCTCTGATACTGTCAGACTGCCTGTGTATGGCTTCAGAGCCATGACATCAGGGGTAGGCGTGGACTCTAGGATACTACAGGCATGTCAACATCCCCAACTGTTATTTCTGGTCTGGAAGTATTCTCTTGCTGCAGCCGTTTAAACAGTAGTGGTCCTGAACGCGAGCGTCATGACCTTGGCCATCCAGTGTGTGGAAACTCCTCTGTGATCACCATGCTTGCAGCACATGGAATGACCCTTGCAGTTAGTTACTGGTGGCCCTAGTGCTCCAGTGCCAGTAGGGATAGGGTTCATCTTAGCCCACTAGTTTAGGGATCCCATTGCAGCAAAGCCATCCACTTGACCTGCACTTTCAGAGTCACAACCTTCGTAGAACAGCTAATGATTGCTTTGGTACTCGCTCACAGCAGCCCCCACAGTAGATTTTCCCGCTCAAATTGATTCGCGGATCTGTATAGCTGTCTGGCACTGCAAGTCCAGAGGCTATTGCATCGCTTCTCAACGTGAGGGCTGCTCTCTCTGGTATCGGCATCAGGCAGAGGGAAGAAGACACACAGTTCCATGAATCCTTACCTGCGAAAGTTCACAGCCATGGATCGTCCAACCTGCAAACTATGCGTCCAAGTCTGTGCTTGTTTCCGGGCGCTATGGGATAGCTATGGGATAGCTACCCACAGTGCAATGCTTCGGAAATCGACGCTAGCCTCGGTACATGGACGCACATCGCCGAATTAATGTGCTTAGTGTGGCCGCGTGCACTCGACTTTATACAATCTGTTTTACAAAACCGGTTTATGTAAAATTGGAATAATCTCGTAGTGTAGACGTACTCTTAGTAACAGTGACAACTGACAGCGACTACAAATTCAATGGCAAATATCTGTACCCTGAGCTAGTTAGGAAGATTTCAATGCATTGGAGAGCAGCAGGACAGTCACTAACCTCTTATGCAGACCAACCAGATAAGTGTCCCCTGACACAATCCATATTAA
Source organism: Chelonoidis abingdonii (assembly GCF_003597395.2). Taxonomy (NCBI): domain Eukaryota; kingdom Metazoa; phylum Chordata; order Testudines; family Testudinidae; genus Chelonoidis; species Chelonoidis abingdonii. The sequence continues at coordinate 19,453,419 of NC_133774.1, forward strand.
ATTCATATTTATGTAGCACCAACATTGTGCTAGCTGCTCAAAATATTATAAGTAAATCATGTAAGACTACACGTTACTGTTAAAATCTACGAGCTTTATAACGTTTGTACATAATTGTCCGTCTCTGCGCAAGCTTAGGGCAACATGCACACACACTCCACTGATCAGTGGGAGAGCTGTAAATGAAGGAAAGCAGAAAGTTGGCATCAAGATCTACCATGCAGATGTGAGCATAGTTCTAACGTTAACGATTTCCTCTCCCAGAACAACTCCATTCACTAGTCCTCAAATGGTTTACTAGATCACTGAAGTGGCTCAGTGCCTATGCCACATCCCATCTAGTTCACTTTAGATTTTAATAAATATGATCACTTCCTAAGCTACATGCTGGACTACTTGACAACAGTCTCTCCTTTGGGCGGGCATGACTGGCAGTGTCTACATCAGCAAGTGTATTAATATGCTTCAACAACTTTTCTGACTAAACTCCATGAAATGAAACTGATTGATTTTAAATTTCTCCAAATTGGAGGGCTCAGATCCCATGTGACCATCTCACACAAGACCACATTCTTTTAAGTTATTTTTTTGCTTACTTTTTAAGGAACGTTCACATCTAAAAGTTTGGATTGCTTCCTGTACTCAAGATCCCATAGTGAATGAGTACCAACTTTCAGAATTCTAGCTCAATAGGAACATGGGAATTAGTTGTCATCCTTCTGGATAATTATTTCTAAAAGGGTTTAGCAAATACTTGTACAGATCAACTTAGTAACAACCTAGCATGTAAAGCAATAAATTCAAACTATTCTGGATGAGAGAAATGGGAATGCTTCTCCTTTGGAAAAGAGAAGGAAGCTCTATTTTAGTATATGCTCTAGAGAAGAACATTTAGGGTGGATGGGACCATTTTGAGGAAAGAAGTTAACAGCAGAAACAAAGTTTCCATTCTTAAGTAGAGCAGGTATAACTTTCCTTCCATAGAGGGTTGAAAGTGTACACTGCAGATACAGTGTACAGCCTAGTAGGATTGCTCTAACTGAACGTATCTGCCAAGCTGAGAGCAGCAGGGTGGAGTGGAATATAGAGTCACTATGGGTTTGTCTACATTGCAGTTAAACACCTGTGGCTGCCTCATGTCAGCTGACTTAGGATTTCATGGCTTGGGCTACAGAGCTGTTTACCTGTGGTGTACATGTTCAGGCTTGGCCTGAGACCAAATGTCTACACTGCAATTAAAAGGCCCAAGTCAGCTGATGCGGGACAGCTGCAGGTGTTTAGCTGCAGATTTTTTTTAGGCCACATGTTTTGTGGGGATAGTGTGTCATTTCTATTAGATTGGATATGGAAAAGCTAATTCTCAAGATAGCTCTGAAAAGAGAGGGTCTAAATCTTGCCTGCTTGCTACACTTCTGAAGGCTCTTGGGGGGTAGCTCAGAGGCTGCGCGCCTTTTCAACTACACAGCCTCTAATGAATGCAGGAGAAAAGAAGAGTTCACTGGCAACAGACAAGTATCTGAGTGCTTACAAAAATATTTATTAAATTTGTTAGAAGAGGTGATTTGAGTAGAACTAAGCAAAGGAGGAAAAATATGGTCAAAGTAATTCATTTAGATTGAACAAAAATAATTTCACACCTAGCCCATCTTTTCACTCTCCCGCCCCAAAAAATAAAAAGTGGAGCTTTATATATTTTAGAAGTCAGTAATCGCACTCAGTACAAAGGACTAAATTCACTATTGTGCAGTAGTAAGTGGTTCACTGGGCTTAGAACAGAATCTTTCTGCACTAGGATGATTTTTACTTAAGTATTTTATTATGTTGCGTGTTTCTACTATTTCAGGATTTTTTTTAAAAAAAATCTAACGTCTGAGACCCTTTAATATGCACCCAACTCCACTTGGCTTTAGTGGAAGTTGTGAATGTTCAGGAGAGCAATGTGGTTGCCCTCAAAGAGTTAAATGTTAGCTAAATCAAAAATGCACAAATATAAAATGGGGAATAACTGGCTAGGCAAAGTACTGCAAAGAATCTCAGAGTAATAACTGATCACACGCTGAACGTGAGCCAACAGTGTGATGCAGTCACCAACATGGCTAATAGCTCTCTGGGATGTATGTAAGACTTGGGAAGTAAGTGTTCCGTCTGCTTGGCACTGGTGAGGCCTCAGAGTACTGTATCTAGTTCTGGGTGCCACACTTGAAGAAAGATGTGGACAAACTGGAAAGAGTCCTGATGAGCACAACAAGAGAGATAAAAGGTTTGGAAAATCTGACCTATGAGTAGGGCCCTACCAAATTCACAGTCCATTTTGGTCAATTTCACGATCGTAGGATTTAAAAAATCATAAATTTAATGATTTCAACTATTTAAAGCTGAAATTTCATGGTGTCATAATTGTAGGCCTCGTGGTCCAAAAATAAGTTGTGGGAGGAGTTGCAAGTTTATTGTAGGGGAGGTTGCAGAGCTGCTACTCTTACTTCTACGCTGCTGCTGATGGCCTTCAGAGCTGGGCAGCTGAAAAGTGGCAACTGCCTTCAGAGCTGGGATCCTGGCCAACAGCCGCTGCTCTCTGGCCGCCCAGCTCTAAAGGCAGCACAGAAGTACGGGTGGCAATTCTACAACCCCCCTAAAATAACTGTGTGACCCCCCCCCCGCAACTCTCTTTTGGGTCAGGATCCCCAGTTTGAGAAATGCCGGTCTTCCCCATTAAATCTGTACAATATAGGGTAAAAGCACACAAAAGACCAGATTTCACAGGGTCAGACCAGATTTCAAGGACTGTGACGTGTTTTTCACGGCCGTGAATTTGGCAGGGCCCTAGCTATGAGGAATGACTAAAAAAACTGGGCACGTTTAGTCTTGAGAAAAGTTGACTGAGTGGGGACCTGATCTCTTCTTTTTCCCTTTATCCCATCATGTGGGGTTAGGTGCTCATACAAGCATCTGCCATCTTCACTTGTTCAAGGCAGCACTAAGGTCTACCTGCTTACCATCATTTTTGATGCAATCCATCCATTGCTTCCTTGGCTTTCCTCACAGCCTCTTTCCTACCACCCTCTCCTGCCACTTACCAGATCCTCTTCTTCCATCCTCTGTATGTGCCTGAACCAGCAAAGTTGTGCTTGCTGGATTTTGTCAGCCTTATAACTGACATTGATTTCCCTCCTAAGGCTTTCATTTTGAAATCTGTCTCTTTGTATAACTCTTTTTATTGCATAGAGACATCTCATCTGAAAATACCTGCAGGTGTTGAACCTGCCAACTCTTTACTGCCATGGTTCTGTATCACACAGCATTGTGGGGCACATCATTGTTCTATATTATTAGGCTTTCAGTGGCATATGCTTGTCATAAACAACACCTGAGATGTTATTCCACACCCTTCCAGCACTGCCCAGTCTGGACTGTATCTCAACATTCAATGTCTGTCTTCCATAAACCAGTTACCAAGGTACTTTAACTGGTCGGTGTGGTTTAATTGTCCTCCATTAATATTTACATCCACTTTCCCTGTACAGTCTCTACTGACCCACATGATATCAGTCTTAATTATGTTCAATTTTATAACTATGCCTGTTTAGTTGGCCATATCACTGGTTCACTTTTCCTGGTAGGTCTTGCTTCCTCTAGGAGGACCTGATAACAGTCTTCAAACATGTATAAGCTGTTATAAAACAGACAGTGATCAATTATTCTCCATGTCTGCTGAATATAGGACTAGAAGAAATTGGCTTAATCTGCAGCAAGGGAGATTTAGAAAATTTTCCCTAACATCTAACATAACTATGAGGATATTTAAGATCTGGAATAGGTTACCAGGAGAGGTTATGGAATCCCTGTCATCTGAGATTTTTAAGAACAGGTTAGACAAACACCTGTCGGGGAGGGTTTAGATATACTTGGTCCTGCCTCAGCACAGTGAGATGGTCTAGATGACCTCACAAGGTCCCTTCTCGACCTACATTTCTGTGATTCTATACATTATATACCATTGCTGAATGAAAGAATTAGAACCCTCTTGTCCTGTGGCATGAGAAGTTATTTTAGAAAAAACACTAAATACATTTTTTTAAAAAGAAAAAAAAAATAGGACTGGATGAAATGTAAGCCCTTTGTAATTCTGCAAATTCTGTACATCAGTTAATGGTTAGGGATAAATGAAATCCAAGGAAGAGGCAATTATGAACTCAAGCAATTTTCACCAAAAAAGATGGAGAAATCATTAATTTTTGTACAATGTTCAAAAATAAGTTGAAGCCTTAGATGTTAATGTTGCAGAATTTGACCACTGTTTTGCATCAATACCCACTTTCTATTCAAACAGACTATTTGCATGAGTAAGGATTTTCAGGATTGGGCCAAAGAGTCACGTTTTCCTCTTCAGTTGCACTGGTAGCCTGGACAGCATATTTCTAATATTCTGTGTTTTAGTATGCATGCAGAGGCAGCAATTTAGTATTTTGTCAGCGACAATGTATGTTCCTCAATACTTGCATGGGATGAAACAGGGCTCAACTTTTGAGTGAGATGTAAGTGCCCGCTGGATGACTCAGTGACAGTGTTAAGATGAACAGCTGTTAAGATCAACACTGCTAATAACTACAAAGTTTTCCTATCTCCTAGAAAAACCACCTGGAGTTCTGGCTTTACCTGATCCTCTTCTTATGCATCATCTCCATTGTCCATTTCCACATCCATATCTTTTGTTGTATCAGCAGCCCGCGACAAGATGTCTGCCATAAGTGCCTCCTCCAGTTTTTTACGCACCTGTTGCACCCGTTCTTCTTGCTTTCTGTTTCAAAAACAGAGCAACAAATATTTGAAACAATAGCAATCCTGTGTGTATATTAACATAGGACTATAACATTTGCCTAGCCTTCACTAATAAGAAAGGGCTTTACTAGGGTATTTAGTCTAAACAGAAACACTTTAAAGCTGAAATAATGAATCCTACTACAAAACTGACTTTCACAGCACCAGGTAAAAGGATTTTTTGGATTATTTTTTTCGTATACTGTAAATATTCAGCCACCAATTTCGCTCTCACAGACCCATTACCCACTCAAAAACATAACTGCATAAGTTCTCAGGGCTCATCAGTTGTGGCACAAAAATACACAACCTACTTTATCACAATATGGAACAGAGGAAAGAACTATAAGTGCTCTGCCAGATTACATTATTTTTTCTGAGGTTTTACCAGTATATATAAATTCTTCCACAGCAAGCGTAAAAGAGCACTTTCCAAGTATTTGTTTCTAAAGTAGATGTTAAAACAGAAATCATGTTTTCTGAGATGACAGTTCAAACTTTTAGTCCACAAATATGAACTCTACTTTAGAGAGTTACAGTTTGATGGGAAAATTCCTCTAGGTTCTAAATGTCACTCCACACCTGAGAACATTTTTAAAATAGCCACTAGTTTACTAAACCCCATAAAATATATTTTATTATCCACCTAAATTGTTCTGAGCAAAAGTTAAAAGGGAATCAACATAATTAAGACACAAAATCTAAGTTTTGCAAGTGTTAAGAGGATTTTATAAAACCTAATTTAAACAGATAGTTACTGGAGTTTTGAATTTAGATGAAAGTGGGTTAATATTCAAACATTCCCCTCACAGGTCATGAATATAATCACCACAGCTGGAAATGATAAAGTGAAAAAACACATTTACAATTGACTGGTTTTGTTTAATTATTCAACCTGAGTATAATGTAACAAAACATTATAGTGACTTTTTTTTAAAAATTTTATATTATCAGAACTGAATGAACTGAACTGCTAGCACAACCGGCAAGATTTTAAAGGTATAGTTTTTATCTGGACATTGTCTCTAATCAAAACTATTTCAAGTTCTGTTCTGACTTCAGATAAAAATGTTAGTTCAAAAAGCAGTTCGATGCTACAGAAGAAGCTGCTAAACAGACAGCTGTGTTAATTTCAGTTTCATTTAAGAAAACAAGCCACCAATACACAGACAATTTACATCTATTAAAAATAAGTATTTTAAAACAACTTGGATGAAATTCTGTCCTGTGCCTTGTAGAGTTTTGCAAATTTTAAGAGAATGTTACAAAACCCAATTTAAACAGATCTCTTAGAGAGACAGCGTAGAACTCTTAGCCCAGGGGGAGGGTGATATTCAAGTGTCTACCCCTCTTGATCCTGGGCTGCTCCTGGAGGCTGGAGGAACCCCCAGCGAAAATTAGACAGTCCTGGGTGTCTAAGTTACAGAAACCTCCCTATATTGCCCTATGGGCTTCAGTGCTGCAGCCCCACCCTAGCATACCCCTTCTGGACTCAGCCCCACCATCAGTCCTGAGGAGTTACTCAAAAGGCAGTCTTTTGTCTGTCTTCTGCAGTGCCTGAACCAGGGGATTTTTTCCCTGGATAGATATGGAGCTTTTAAGACCCTTTATGCTGCTCTGGCCCGGGCATGAAGATCTCACTCTGCATTAACCTAGGTACTTTATTAAGCCACAATCTGCACATGGATACAATGTTAGAAAAGTTTAAGATGCAATAAGCTTCATTTCACATTTTATGTCAAGTTCACACCGTAGGTGAAAAAAGGTCTTGTTAAAACTTGATTCAATATTTTTCTGCTCAGCATGTCACATTAGGTTGGACTTTAGCAGTGTTAGGTACAGTAACAATGCTAATTAATATGATTTATTTTTAAGCAAAGTGCAGGCAACATGAACTAGCTCTCCAAAGTATAGGTCGGGAAATTCAAGAGATACTGCCCAGTTAGTCAATGGACCTAAAATTTTTCTCTTACACTAATTTTACATTGGTGTAGTTCCATTTCCTTCAGATTTTCACTGATCTAAATCAGAGCAGAAACAGAGTCCAGTGCATGTCCTGACCCTCTGATAATGGCACTCTATGCCTTATAATCACAACCATACCTAGGAAGTGTTCTCACTTGAGTAGTTCTCATCACTGAAGACTGTATTTTTCTCTACTTTCTCCCCACATTTTCCAGTTCAAATGTTTTCTGTGAAAAATTTTCATTTTCCTATGGGAACTTTTGAACAGATTCAAAACAAGAATTTTAATTTCAAACTGACACTAAAATCCAAATGTCATTTTGTTTTGCTTTGTTTTTTCAAATTGAAAATGACATTTTAAGTCAAAATGAAAGAAATTTCTTATTTAAATTGCAAAGTGTTTCTCTGAAACAAAAAATTTCTTTTTGAAGTTTCCCCACAAGAAAACTGTAATTTTGCATCAGAACTGACGTTTTTCTGTGAAAACTTTCAGTTTTGACAAGATCATATTTTTCAGCAGGAAAGTATTTGCACAAAAAATGTATACCTAAATCACTAGAGCTTGTCAAAGGTAGAAGCCAATCTGGACCATAAGAAATGTGTGCTAGATGGATATAAGAGGGTCCAGTGCCTTTGTTTCCATTTGCAGTGGCAGCAAAGATACTAAGAAATTTGCCTCAAGCGAACATGAAAGCAGGAGACCTGTGAGGATGTCACTGGAGCTGCTCAGCTAAACAGATGCAATCCCTAGCACTCCCCAAAGTAGTCCCCTCTCTTCCACAGGGAGTAAGAGCAGAACAAAACAAAGCAGTAGAGGTCAGTAGAAAAGCTGATGTAAAAGCAGAGGCAAAACTGTCTTTTTACCCTAATTTTCATAATTCTCTCCAGCATCTTGACTCAGGCCTAGTCTACACATAAAAATTAGGTCAGCACAGCTGTGGCGCTCAGGCGTGTGAAAAATTCACATCCCTGAGTGGCGTAGCTATGCCTACGTATCCTCTGGTGTAGATACAGCTAGTAGACAGAAGACTCCCACCACTGGGAAAGGTGGGTTACCTACAGTGATGGAAAAATCCCTTCCATTGCTGTAGGTAGCGCCTACACTAGGGCACAACAGTGGCCATAACTGTGCTGCTGTAGCACCCATAGACATGGCCAGCCTGAGAGGCGCTTACTCACACATAAGACCTGGTGTAAGTCATGATTTCAGAGTGCATGGAAATTGTGAAAATACCCAAAAAACGTGATTTTTCAATATTATCTAAAGATGAAAATGTATATAATATAATGTATTTCATACAAAAAAATCACCTTAGCAAACTGTACAGCCTATACACCACAGAGTGCTGTACGCATGTGTAGCATAGAGAGTTGTATTGTGAATAGATCGAAATGCAATCTAGGTGGGAAACACAAACAAGAAAATGGATGTCTCTAAAAGGCTAAAAAGGTGTCTGCACAGATCATGTGAAGCAGTATCAACCAAGAGTTTTATACATTGATGCAGGTCAACTCTTCTGTACCTATTGTAGATGACTACCAGAAAGCGTCTTGACATGCATTTGCCAAAAAAGAAAGGCAGAAACCCAAAGTGAAGCTTTACTTGGGAAGAAAAAAAAAATTGGGATTTTCTTGTTTCAAAATTCCACTGAAAACCCAGAAACATGTAGCTCCCTAATTTGACTAACAGAGGTGTTTATTTGCACAAATATCCCTCTTAAAAAACTGGACAACCAAAAGCAATGGGAATTCTTCAGATAGAATGTAGAAAATGATGGAGCAATTCCTTCATCAGCTCAGCTGTGACCTAAAGGGCTGGTCTACACTACGGGGTAAAATCGATTTTAGATACGCAATTTCAGCTACGTGAATAACATAGCTGAAGTCGAATATCTAAAATCGATTTACTCACCCGTCCTCACTGTGCGGGATCAATGTCCGTGGCTCGCCATGTCGATTCTGGAACTCTGTTGGGGTTGGTGGAGTTCCGGAATCGATATAAGCGCACTCAGGGATCGATATATCCCGTCTAGATTAGACGCGATATATCGATCCCCGAGCAATCGATTTTAACGCGCCGATACGGCGCGTAGTCTAGACGTAGCCAAAGTGTCACAAGCAGGAGATTACGGTGAAGCAGTCAGTCTAGATGCTTTACCCAAGATCAGTAGTGTTACATATTTTATTTGTTTTGCACATCTGACTTGGAACTGAAAGCTGTCCTCATTGATCCAATTTACCTACAGTCTGTTAATTACAACATCATGGCATAAACTATTGCAAGTGCTTGAATACTTTTGAGGTGGATTTCAATGGTATCAGTGCATTTACCTCTGATAACACATCCTATAATCAACTGCTTCAGAGATTAACGCCTAACTCAGTTCATCTTACCTGTAATGCTAGCAGGGCCGGCTTTAGCCATTTCGCTGCCCCAAGCACGGCGGCACGCCGCGGGGGGTGCTCTGCTGCTCGCTGGTCCCGTGGCTCCGTTGGACCTCCCGCAGGCATCCCTGCTCCACTGGAGCCGCGGGACCAGCGGACCTTCCGCAGGGACACCTGCGGGAGGTCCACCGGAGCCGCCTGCCACCCTCCCAGCAACCGGCAGAGCGCCCCCCGCAGCATGCCGCCCCAAGCACACGCTTGGCACGCTGGTGCCTGGAGCCGGCCCTGAATGCTAGTGATATCTGGATGCCCAATTTACTAGATGTTGACAAGCTAACAGACAACAATCAAAAAGGTTTTTAAACATTGTCTGAGCAGAAAATTATGTTTTAAAGAGCAATGTGCAAATCACAGTCCAAGATATGGGTTCAAATCTTCCTCTAAAATTGCCCTCAACCCAGGTAAGAGAAGATGGGGAAGCTGGTATGCTGCTACTGAACACCGTGTACAGTACATTACTTTTTACTTCAGTTTTGTGGAGGAGCAAATGAAAATTACACCAAACACAGAAGTGTTAATGGAGCTGAAATGTCTGTTGAACCATTCAGAAAAGTTACAGATTCAACTTGTCTTAATCGCAAGGAATGGCAAAGAGCTTGTTGATTTAATCAAATAGTTTGAAAGCCATGAGAGTTGTGTTCATCAATTATATAAAGTTGCTGACTTAACACACATCAAGCACGTACAGGTGAGCAACACAGCAGCAACACAGGATTTAAAACCAATTTATTAAAACTTTTATGCAAATTGCCAACTTACCAAAGTTAGTTAGCTTTTTCTTAAAGATCAGTACTTTGTACAGATGGAAAAGCAGAACAGCAATGCGAAAGTGCCCTCTGCTGGTGATTATATGAAATATTAAATTACACATAAGCAGCTTGTAATTATTCATAATTAAACCTCTCTTTCACCAGGAAGAAAAAGTAAAAACTCTGACTCAAGGTTACTTGACATTCTTGCTGCAAGTTTCCTAGTCAAGTTGAAAAATGTTTAGTCCTGAATACTAAATGTTAGATAACTACTTTGAAATGCTTTGGTAAGTAATACTTTATGTTTTTAATTTAAGGATTTTGGATTGAGTTTCGAATATGACTGCATTTCTCTCATTGGATCAAATAAAACGTAAGGTTGCCTGTTATTAAATAAATACCTTTCCCAGTTTCAATGTATTCATCTTTTTTAAAAAAAGAAGAAAGAACTAGAGTACAGGCTGAAGGCAAAATACTGGCTCTGCTGAAGTCCAAGGGAGTTTTGCCATTGACTTCAATGGAGTAAGAATTTCACCCTAGGAGCTTTTGTGGAGCAAGATAGGACACATGGGTCATTGAACATATGTTCTGGTGGCTATTTTTCTTAACTAGAACCACATAACACTGGTACTTGTATATGTTTGTGGTGGGCAGACAAGGTAGGAAAGCATTACACTGAAGAATACAAACTGTAAGAATGTGAATGGCTGGGGGAATATGAAGAAACCAAACCTTCCAAAAATCAAATTACAATTAAGTTATACTCGTTTTAATTGTAGCAAATATGCTACAGCAAGAAACCATGTCACGCCTAAATAACAGACCAGTCCAAGATCAACAGTTTCAAACTCTGAACATACTTTAAATAGATTGTACAAGAAAACAAAACCATCAACTATCTAGCTTTTTATACAATGGGCCTAGCATGACTTTTACATTTATACACTTTATTCTACAGATCAGGGGTCGACAGGCTTTCAGAAGCGGTGTGCCGAGTCTTCATTTATTCACTCTAATTTAAGGTTTTGCGCGCCAGTAATACATTTTAATATTTTTAGAAGGTCTCTTTCTATAAGTCTTTCATGTATAACTAAACTATTGTTGTATGTAAAGTAAATAAGGTTTTTAAAATGTTTAAGAAGCTTCATTTAAAATTAAATTAAAATGCAGAGCCCTACAGACGGGTGGCCAGGACCCGGGCAGTGTGAGTGCCACTGAAAATCAGCTTGTGTGCCACAGGTTGCCTACCCCTGCTATAGATACAGAGGAGAACACAAAATAAAGTGTTCTTTTAGGCAAATGTTGGTCCAAATAACTGTACATGACCACTGTACAGTGTTCTTTGAACTTCCTCTATGATTTCCCCCCTCACTTTTTCCACACTGCGAAGGCCAATACAGCTCCATTTGATTTACTTTCTTGTTTATGTACCAGCACTGCTGTATCTGTTCTGTCAGCAAAAATGTACACAGCTCTAGAAATAGCAGGTAACTGCTGTTATAGCAGAAGCACAAAAGATGTCTCACAAAATTAGTGCCTTTTCATTTGAGACCAGTTTTTGATTTACAAACCTCACCCCATCCCAAACACACAAAAACAGTATATTCTTCATCCTAACATACAATAAGGACGGATATTCCACCTCTACACAAGTGTTTACAATTTTTGTAGGCTTTAATAACTGGTAAGTAGCCTCTAATAAATTTGGAATGATGGTAATTATTCTAATAAAGAGTTACCCAAGGCTCAAATTGGCAATAATTTTACTCTGTGGAGGCAGCTGTTATGCTCTGTCTGCAAAATTCATTGCCATTACTTACCTCTGATCAGGTGTGAGCAAAGCTTTTTCTCTCAATCCCTTAAGTTTTCGATGTAATTTATGTTTTTTAGAATTATTACCTTTTTTGCAGTGTTATAACAGAGAGGCTATAATAGGATGCTACCTTTTACACTGTTTAAGTTTCTTACATGGTCTCTGTGTGAAGTTTGTTTTTCATTTCTGACAGTAACAAAGTTTGAAGTTAAAATAATCCTACACAAATGGGCAGGAAAGCATTCTGTGCTTGGTAATGAACAGTCAAAAGGGACACTGTTGAGATAGAAGTAATTTCAATTACTACACTGGCCACTGCACCTGAATCCTCATGGCTAATTGTTGTGATTTTATAATTTTGTTCCAAGAAGTGTATCTTCTCCTTTGTTAAGTTAAAAAAAACAATGAACAACACACATTGACAGTACAGGAAAAGCTCCCCTACTATGAATAAAATGCTGTCAAATGTGACAAGTAAACAGAAAAAATTCTTCTCCCAGTCCTTCAGTTTTATTGTTACAAATAATACCTAAAATCATACTATAACAAAACAGGTAAAATATTTTCAGACAGAAGTCTTATTTTTTAAGTTGATATTCCTTAAAGGGTAAAAACAAACAAACAAACAAAAAAAACCAACAAACATCATGGGCTACAGCTCTGGACCCTGGACTGGAAGTCAGGAACTCCAGTTCCCCATGCTGGCTCTGAAACCAGCTCCCTGGGAGGACTTCAGCATGTCATTTAGTCTCTCTAACTCAGCACACCCCTCAGCCCACGCCACTTCCCACAGCCCCCATTGGCCTAGTACAGCGAACTGTGGCCAGCGGGAGCTGTGATCGGCCGAACCTGCAAACACTGCAGGTAAACAAACCATCCCAGCCTGCCAGCGGATTTCCCTGGTGGGCCACGTGCCAAAGATTGCAGATCCCTGCTATAGAACAAAGGCAATGACATCACATTCAGGTTATATGAATGTAATATTTGTTCTCTGTTTTGGAAATTAAAAGCATGACAGTGAATAGAATAATTAATCATGAATGAATCATTCCTAAAAAAAAAAAAAAAAAAAAAATCAGTTTTATATGACCCTACTCAACACTATTCAGGAGACTTCTTAACTGATGCAAGAAATGTTCAGCGTTCCAGAAGTTGAAATTCTTAAAGTGGTTAGAGCACAAAACTGGGAGCCAAAACTCTTGATTTGATTCCCAGCTCTGTCAATTAGAAAAACTGGAGTGCAAGGCTACAAGGTGAAGAGCTGCCAGCAAAAGGACCCAGACTCCAGCTTTTCCAGTCCTGTCTAGTTTATATATTGCTAAAAGCTAAATGGTGGCTAAAATAGAACTCAGATCCTCAGTGGCTCAAAAACCATATAGAAAAATGGGTATTCATGTTTTATAAACAAATTTATCGATGAAAATCTATCCAAGGTACTTATTTGGGGCCCCCATTTCCATGGTATCTGAATTTCTCATTGTTTTCAGGTAGGGAAGTGCTATTATCCCCACTTAACAGACGTGGAACTGAGGCACAGCATGACAAAATGACTTGTCCAAGGTCACAGAGGAAGTCTGTGGCAGAGCAGGGATTTGAACCCAGGTTTGCCAAGGCTCAGGCTAGCACTCTAACCATGACAGCATTTTTCTTGATTCTGTTAAATGCAAATATATTTAGGAAACAACCAGTTTATTCTGTAGTTTAACAGACACACTTAACAGGTTCAAATGGAGAAATACAAGATTCCGTTTAATGTTTTGGAATATGTTCTGTTTTTTCATTAGATAAGAAGAGCAAGCTCAGTATACAAAAATTTACATTTTACTGAAAATTTCGTGTCTCAATTCCCTTACCTAATGTCCTCATCCGTAACAATGAATGCTTTGCAAAGGGGCTGAGATGTATTGAGCCACACTGCTGGGTTTTTTTCCACTGCAGCAGAGAGTTGCCCTGTGATAGGTGCAGAACTGGTGTGCAAAGCACTGGCAACAGCAGATAAGAGGGTCTCATCATTGTTGCCTGGGCCAACTCCTAAAATGTAAATTACAACACAATTAATTTATTTAACCAGATGGCTATACAAGGCACACAAGGCAGTCTGCCATTTAAAGTCACACATTTCTCCTATTTGCAAGACAACTATGTATAATATGTTATCCAGATGTATGAGTAAACACTTTAAGACCACATATTTAATGGCAATACTGACTATGAAATACAAATGACATTTTAACAAATGACTTTGAAATCATGTTAATGTAATTTTAATACACAGAAAAAAAACTGAAATATCTACTATAGTTGCTATTTGTAAAGTGCTAACTCACAAATTGGCTACAGTTTCCTCAAAGAAGGTCAACCAATTTAGTGATGAGGGTTCCTTCTTCAGCAATTATCTTGTCTTCAAATACACTTATTGATCTAACATTTGGTCTTGAAATACAATTTCTCTTTGTAGCTTTTAACATTAATCTATACTGGTATCTCAATTCTCTTTACTTCAGTGCCACAAGGAATGAAGCCAATGCTGGCAAGTAGTAGTGAAGTCTTTCACAACTCTTTCAAATTCCTATAGATGTCTCCAATGTGGTAGAATAAACAGTTACTAACTGTGACCTATAACTTACTGAATTTCACATCAGTTGCACTTGTGCCAAGAAAAGAGTACATCTCTGAAATGTTCTTTATATTAGTTAAGTTATTAACTCAATAAAAGAGAAAACCCTTTTGAGGAGACAGGTGTTTCTTCCAGCAAGCACATGTCAAGATCTGAGGGCTAATAAAGTAAATCAAAGTCGGAGATACATACTGTAACAGCTTAAGAATATCTGAAAAGCTAACAGGATCATTTTTTTATACATTCTGCTTACTAGGCATAGTGTAGTTACTAAAGGCATACAGTACCTTGAAGACCTTTAGGTAGCTCCATGGATTTTATAATTTGTTCACTTACATCAGATGCACTTAGGCCTTGTAGCCTCTTCTCCCAGAAAAGCTGAAAGATGGAAAGTGAGATTGCTTATTAGCCAAGAAAAATATACTTGGAAGCATAGCACAAACAGAATCATGCCTATATTAGCATAGAGTTTATTCACAATAAAAACACATAGGATACTTAAACAAGGAAATGATAACTGGTGGCCTACAACTGCACTCTATTAAATAAAAAGGAGTAATATCGTTTTTAATATCCACACGACTTACTACATAAAGACTGGGGCATGATTATTCTTCCACTGATAGGAGGTTTGTCACTGACTTTCACGGGAGCGGGATCAAACCCTTAGTATTTTCTAATTAAAAAAGTTATCTGAAATATAACTCAAAATAAGTCCACTTTCTCTACCTCTGCCACCTGTTTGTCAGGCAAAAAAAATGGATTAGTGGCCTGAGATACTCCTACAGAAGGGTACAGATTCCTTCTTCTACTTCTACCTGCCAGTGTTATGCCTTTTATGATACATTTACACTGCGTTTTAAAATCTGTGGTACCAAGTCTCAGAGCCCAGGTCTAGAGACTCAGCTCACAGAGCTCGCACTAAAAGCAGCAGGATGGATGTTAAGGCTTAGGCTGGAGCTTGGGTTCTGAAGCCCACCACCTGCTTAAGCTTCAGAGCCCTCATGCCAGTAAAGTCTACACTGCTATTTTTAGCACCACAGCACAAGCCCAAAACTGTAGACCCAGGCTTTTAGCCTCGCTGCTGTGAGCTTTTAAAACACCGCATACACATACTCTTAGGCTCCTCCTGCCAGTACTTCCGAATTCTTTCTACAACACCAAACCAGCCATATTAGTGAAGTTCATTAAAAAAAAACCTAAAAATTCTCCCAAAATTGGCTAGAGGCAACATGTCCACTCACTGTGGTCTTCTTAGTTCATCCATGCATGAGTAGCCTACATGCATGCATGAGTAGCCTACACTCCGGTTACGATAGAGCACTGCACAATTGGACATATAGTCTCCACAGCTATCACCTCTGAACACTGAAAGCAGATAGGAATAAGTTCCATTTGAAATAAAATTAGGCATTGCCTTCATTCTTGGCAAGTTAGTAATGTACCACTTCGTTGGGATCTCCGATATAGAGCACACACATTAAGGGATTAGTGGCTATAACATTTGATTTTCCCCCTCCTTCAACTCACCACCTAACTTTGGAATTAATGAGTGTACTCAATATATTCAGGCTTCCTTCATTAAAAAAAACAATCAAGTTCATATTGAAATGCAATAAACTTCTGAACAAGAATCATTAAAGAGAAACCATTTTCTCAGGGATAGAGGGCACTATCAATGGGGAGGAAAAGGTTAATGATAATGTCAACTGTTTTTAAGTACTGACAGGAAAATGTGACAAGCAATTGCTGTGGGAATTCTTGTGCTTCTTCCATCATGACATCTGGACCAGTGAGTGAATGATAATTTACCTACTCTGAATGCTGGAAGTAAAAAGAGATTAACTTTCTACAGATAGTCACCCAACACCACTGCTCTCTTAACAGGACAACAAAATATTCATGATTGTTTTACAAATTGGATCTTAACTGTATAAGAGCTTTGGATCATCCAGTTTGACCCAACACTTGTGTTGATTGTAGGACTACTTGACTACAATAGTTCCACTGACAGATTGTCCAATAACAGGTTAGAACATCACTGTGATTCAAGAATTTCCTTAGATATCTGTCACTCCTCATTTGCTCATACAACTAGGAACACTTAATCTGAATTCTAAAATTCTTCCTGTGAACTCTCACCCAATTTCTGAACTCTTATTTCTAGCTGAAGCTTTCCTTTCCTCATTTTCAGGCTAGGGGTTTCTTGTCCTACTCTTTTCTGAAATAGATTCCCCCTTTAAGTTATATCTCCCTCCCTTAAGTTATATTGTTACTGTACCTTGCTGGTAGTTGAAGACATATTATTTCCCTTGCATCTTATTTATTTTTTTAACTGTATACACTTAGCATCCTGAGTCTCATCTGTATTATTTGCCACTCTGTACCTTTAAAACATTGTATTCCAAAGAAGTGTAATAGATTTCCTATAAGAACCAATATCACTCTTTGGATAAAGTGACAATGCCTTTAAAATTCTAGAACACTGAAGAAATCCATGTTTTAGTTACTATGAAAGTGTAAGTAACAACTCTATAACTAAAAGTACATTGAGATATGCATAAGCAATGAAAAAGAATTTAAACCCTTCTAATTCAGTTTAATCATTGATTTTAGTCTCAGTTTGGCACAACAACTCTTCTGAGGACAAATGAGTTATTTTAGTAAAATAACTACTAATTTCTGCAAAGGAAAGTTTTAAAAATACTCCCTTTCAAAAACTGTGCCCTGTTACTCTAGCTAAACACTCAAGACCAAAGAACTTCCGTCTCCACACACAGAGATTACACCACAGGGTATGTCTATACTGCAAAGAAAAACCTGAAGTGCTGAGTCTCAGAGCTTGGGTCAATTCACCCAAGGGCTCCCAGGTCTCAGGCTGCAGGGCTCAAAATATCAGTGTAGACATTCAGACTTGGGCTGGAGCCTTGGCTCTGAAACCTGATGAGGGTTGGAGTAGGAATATCTACCCTGATATTTTTAGTCCTGCAGCCCAAGCCGTGTGAGCCCAAGTCAACTGACCAGGGCTCTAAGACTTGGTGTGATGGGCTTTCTTTGCTAAGTAGATCTTCCTTTCAGATGCTGTTGTTCTCTGATGCCACCAGCTTGCTTCCCCAAATCACTCTCTCTATTCCGCACATAGACATGAGGTGCCAGGGAGAAAGGTTAGGTAATAGGAGATAGAAGGGAGGGACTCGGAGGAACATGGATGCTCCAGGATGGATATCTGGAGAGCAGGGATATGCAAAGAACTTGGAGTAGGAAGCCCAGTGCCCAGGAGATTAATAGTTCTTCCCTACCTCACAGGGATGTTATGAGGATAAATACTTTAAGAACTGTCAGGTGCTCAGATACTATGGTGATAGGGGCAATATAAATACTTAAAATAGATAAATCATTCTAGTCTGACTTCCTGCATAACACAGGCCATCGGACTTCCATGAAGTATTTTCTGCTTCAAGACCAAGAGCTGTGCATTGAACTAAAATCATGTCTTTTTGAAAAATATCGAGTGGAAAAATCGCCAGTGATAGAGAATCCACCACAACCTTAGTGAGTTGTTCCAATGGTTATAAAACCTCAACACAAATTTGCCCTTTATTTCTAGTCTGAATTTATCCAGCTTCAACTTCCAGTCATGGGATCTTGTTATAATTCTTTCTGCTAATTAAAAAGCCCTCTATTATCAAATTTGGGTAGTTATCAAATGTAGGTAGTTGTAAACTGATGAAGTCACCTCTTAGCCTTCTTCTTAACAAACTAAATAGACTGACCTCCATGAAACTTTTGCTAAAAGGCATGTTTACCAAAATTTTAATCATTCTCGTGGCTCTTCTCTGAACCCTCTCCAATTCATCAACAACCTTCTTGTATTGTGAACATCAACCCCGGACACAAGATTCCAGTAGCTCTTCCACCAGTGCCAAAAACAAAGGTAAAATAACCTCCCTATTCTGACTCAATATATCCCTATTTCTACACTAGCCACAGCCTCACACTGGGAGCTTATGTTCAGCTGATTATCCACCATGATTCAAGTCTTTTTCAGGTCACTGTTTCTCCGAACAGAGTCCCTCATCCTGTTAGTGTGGCGTACATTCTTTGGTCATTCTCCCAGCACTCCAGTGAAATAAGGAAGTATTCTTTTACAGAGGGGGAATTGAAGGAAAGAGATTATGTGACTTGCCCAAAGTGACACAGGAATCTGTGACAGAGCCAGAAAGTCAGCCCACTATCTCCTGACTTGTCAGCTCTAAGCTACCCTTCTTCTCTGGTGGGAGAAGTAATGAGGAAATGTGAAGCCACAGTTGCAAGGATGGGTAGAACTTTATTTCCTTGCCAGGTTTCCATTGGTGATCCTCTGCACTTGTACAATTAAATTATTTTGATTTTTTCAAGTGAAGCCTTTTGTTTGGCAAATCATAAAATAACTTTGCCTCCCCAATATTTTCACTTTTCCAAGAAAAAAATGTGGATCATGTCTCTCTCTGGCCCAGTGACTGAGTATGTATTCATAGTAGAACAGACACGAGACCATGAAAACAATCCCTCTGCTCCAATCACTCTTTCATTATTTATCCACAGAGGAAGAGCTTCAACAGGAGAGATTAAGGAGGCCTACATCAGACTATCAGCAATTAGAGCACTCTCCTGAGAGGTGGGCGACCACTATTCAAATCTCTCTCTCCCTCTGGCAGAGAGCGGAGAATTGAACCTTGCTCTCTCACATTCCAGGTGAGCGTTCTAAGCACTGGGCTTAAAGTGTACGATGGCCACACAAACCAGCTCCCTGCTTTGTGTGGAGTCAGGCAGGCACATAACTCATTCCTGTAGGAAATGCTTTAGGTATCTAAGATGCTGGACTGCTGGTGGCTGGTTCTTGTTTGTGGATTGCTAAGCAGAGATAGGCTCCTCCCTGCAGCACAGACTTGTGAGC
Source organism: Chelonoidis abingdonii (assembly GCF_003597395.2). NCBI lineage: Eukaryota > Metazoa > Chordata > Testudines > Testudinidae > Chelonoidis > Chelonoidis abingdonii. Next base: position 19,472,759 of record NC_133774.1, read on the forward strand.
CTCTCTCTGAGAGAGAGGTAAGGCTTAGCAAACAGCCTCCAGTCAGCATCTCCCTTTGGCTAGCTGAGGCAGCTCTGTGACTAGTGTGTTTCCTCTTGTGGATAGCATCTAAGGCATCTATCTCTTCCTGTTCTACGTATAGGAAGATAGGTGCCTTGTTCGGCTTTATGGATAACAGTTGTGACAGATCCAAACCAGTGGGGTACAGGAGTCTGGTAGAGGGCAAATATACTGGTCACTGGATGAGTAGTTTTCTGTTCCCTGAGTGACCAGAGCAGGGACTGCACTAGAGTAATCAGGAACCTGCTAGAACCAATTCAGGCAGACAAGCTGATTAGAACACCTGCAGCCAATCAAGGCAGGATAATCAGGGCACCTGGGTTTAAAAAGGAGCTCACTCCAGTCAGGTGGGGAGGAGCCAGAGGAGAGGAAGTGCGTGTGAGGAGCTGGGAGCAAGAGGCGCAAGGAGCCGAGAGTGAGAGGACTAAGGAGTACAAGCATTATCAGACACCAGGAGGAAAGTCCTGTGGTGAGGATAAAGAAGGTATTTGGAGGAGGCCAGGGAGATGTAACTGTCATGCAGCTGGAGACAGCTGCAATCCACAGGGCCCTGGGCTGGATGCTGGAGTAAAGGGTGGGACCGGGTTCCCCTCAAACCTCCCAACTCCTGATCAGACACAGGAGAAGTTGACCCAGACTGTGGGGAAGATCACTGAGGTGAGCAAATCTGCCAATAAGTGCAGGACCTACCAAGGTAGAGGAGGAACTCTGTCACACAGTGTTGTTACTGTGATTTTCTAGCATTTTCTAACAGTTAGGTGCCGTAATGCTCAGTGTGGGAATGTCTAAATCTCTGTGTAGATTCTCTGATAGATTAGGCTCCCTATTACTGTAACCACTGAATACAAAGTGCTATGAGCTGCCAGTTTTCCTTAGTGTAATAAATGGAAACAGCCTGTTTTACACAGTTGCACCAAAATTACTAAAAAGAGTAACATGAGTGCACTGGCCTTTTCCATGTCATTCCTCATATTAAGTGTTACTTTTAAAAAGGTATCTAAGCATTGGAATCACTTTGCTAATAAGAAATTGTCCATCCAATTAGAACAAGTACTCCAGAACACAAAAAGACTTAATAGGCTGAGGGTATGTCTACACTACAGTTGGACACTATCAGCTGGCTCAGGCTTGCAGGGCTCAGGCTAAGAAGCTGTTTAAATGTGGTGTAGATGCTTGGGTTCTGGCTGGAGCCTGGGCTCTAGGACCCTCCCACCTCACAGGGTCCTAGAACCCAACCTCCAGCCCAAGCCTGAACACCTACACCACAATTAAACAGCCTACAAGCCTGAGCCCAGCAAGCCTGAGTCTGCTGGCATGGGCCCATCATGGGTTTTTAACTACAGTGTAGACATGCCCTCAAATCTTGCAAACCCTTAGCATTGGAAGTATGCACATGGAAGTCAACAAGACTGCCTACAGGAGTTATATTGTGCAGGATTGGGCCCTAAGAGGACAGGGCAATCTTACTATAATGTAAAGCATAAGGTAGTTTACAGCTTAATTACTGAAAAGCTACACTTTAATATCCTTCCTTTATGGTGACAGCTACAGACATGATGTCTCTTCCTGATATTCCTTGCATTAGTCATTAGACATTTAGATTCTCTCCCCCCCCCCCCCCCCCGCCGTTACTATACAGTTTAATAGGGAGGAAAGAGGGACCAGTTGGTTGGGCACTGGCCTGGGATACAGGAGAGCCAGGTTCAATTCCCTGCTCTGCCACAGAGTTCCCATGTGACCTTGGACAAATCATTTAGTCTCCCTGTTCCTCAGTTCCCCATCGGTAAAAAAGGGGGTTGAGGAGACTGGCACCTATGAAATAAAACTGCACAAGGAAATGTTATGAAAATGACACCCCTACAACCAAGTCAAATTTTATGCATGTATGTATTCTGTGATTAATAAGACATATTTTACCAGGTACCACAAAATCTGTGAAGTTGTTCAATACTGTATTAAATCAAGGAGTTCAATATATGATTTAGAGTCTCCACAAGAGGTTTAAATGGAAACAGTAACTCTGCATAGCAGAGGCAGGGAGGCCCTTCTTTCGCCAACTTCTTAGAAGTAACTATCCAACAATCCAAGGGAAAAACAGAATGCGCAACTCATGCATTTACAGTAAGCTCTATGGGGTACTTGTGCTCTGTTAGTATATATTATCGGTTTTTGAGAGTTGTTTAAAAAAATCTTAACAGAAAATGGCTTTGGAAAATTGTTACAATACAATCCTTAGATACCATCTGTCAAAACCATTTACAAGATTTTACTAATGAACATGCAACAGAGTGTCAGCTTCTCTAAGTGTACAATTTCCAAAGTAGATGCTCACTGATAAAGAAAAAGCACTAAATATTCACTTCCAGAAGGACCATTCTCAGGTTCAAATCTGTGGCCATTTAAGCTATCAGAAAACAAGTTTCCAGTTGATGAAAATTTATCCTGCTCTCATTTGCTGACATCCACCAATCCAGACGTCAGAAATCTCTAAGAGTTAACAATAATTTAAAAAAAAAAAAGAAAAAAAAAAAAAAAAGAGGAGGTCATCTACTCTATCCCCTGAAAAGAAGAATTATTCCTCTTCAATATATATATTCCAGTGCTTGGAAAAAGCTTGAAGTAAATATGAATAAACATAAGGAAAGATCCAAAGCTTTCCAGGACCTTTCATGCAAGATAAGATTTCCACTTTGTAATGTTTAGTGAAGAATGCAGGAGTGTCCAAATTGAATCCCTATACAATAAATGTATGACTCATGATTTCTATCTATTAATGGAGGTAACCGCAGATGTAGTTGGAAGTGCTTGTATTTTTAAGGGAACAGCTAGTTCCAAGAGCTACTTTAACACGCTTAAAGATACTCCATTAAAATAGTCCCATGAATTAGCTATTTGTCAAAAACACAAATCCTTTGGAAAGATTTACATCAACAAATAAGGTTTTTAATTTAATCTTTCAGACATTAATTGTGCAAGTTACTCTAAACCCCTGCATCTGTTCACTGTCTCAGTACCACCAATGGGATTATGCCTGGTTGAAGCAATTTGCAGGACTGGGGGTATAAATTGTTACTTCATAACCTGACTGCCATTTTCTTAGGTTTTTTTTTTTTTTTTTTTTCACATTCAAGAGCAGCAGTCAGTACAAAAGATGCTGGCATCCTTGTTACTGTCCCATGTATTCAACTTTTAAAGTAGTAGTTTGGGGCATAATACTCATGCCCCTTTTTGATCTGAGCAGCTAGTCAAATTTCAGGGCCCTGGGACAGAGGCATCGACTTTCTAATGTGCTGTGGCAGGTGGGTGGTGCTTGACCTCTGGCTCTGCCCCAGGCCCCACACCCACTCCACCCTTTCCCTCAAGGTCCTACCCCCGCATCATCCCACCCTGCCCCACCTCTTTCCGGCCCCTCCCCGAGCACGCCCCACTGTCACTCCACCTCCTGCCTCCCAGCGCCTCCTGCACGCTGTGGAACAGCTGACCCATGGTGGGCGGGAGGCACTGATCGGCAGGTGGGAGGCGCTGGGGGGAGCAGAAGGAACGGCTTGGGGGGCTGCCGGTGGGCGCTCAGCACCCACTATCTTTTTCCTTTGAGTACCCGCAGAGTCTGCGCCTATGCCCTAGAGCATTTTCAGTTGGAAAATGGAAGTCCAGTATTCTGTTTAATGCTATCATGTATTTACAAGGAATGTAAAAAGTCCTGCTTCTCCAAATACAGGAGAAACTAAGAATTAAAGGAGCCGTTTTTTAGCTCACAGCTCTAAATCTCTTTAGCCAACAGATGCAAAAATCTCTCTTTCTAGCTTTTCCCAGAATCGTACTGAGCCCACAGGCTTCTGCTTGACTTTCCTGCTTCTCTCTTTTTCTCTCACTGTTCGTTTTCTCTCTCTGTCTCTGAGAGATGTCGTACTAGTTTCTGGGCAGACTCTATTAGGCCTTATTTTTGGTGTGGCCCCTGAAACTCTCTTTTCCAAGTAACTTAAATTAAGGGTGCGTTCACATATCAGATTGAATTAGGTTTTAAACTCAACCACAACAAGGATTCACCCAGATCATAACAATGTAAATACATGCAATGGTTTTAATTTAATACATTATTCAACTCAGGATCAGCCATTACATCCTATTCTGTACTACTTTTCCTGCTTAGTTGCAGAGTCAAAGTTCAAATCTCATTTCAGTGAGCACATATGACCCTTAGGGAATGTTACAAGGCCCATCTATTGCTCAAGATTATCTTGAGGTAAGTGGGTGAAGTGAAGAGAGTCAACCCCTTTTGGAATTTCATTTTGGGAGGATCGAAGAATCAGCTGGGATATATCATCTGATTCTTTAATTCCTATGACAGAGGATCTTTTTCTGGTTAGACTGTGTGAACAACCTGTGTATGTTCAAAAATCCAGAGATTCTCAGGGATTATGTAAACCAAATGAAATGTGAAGGCACTGAGCTGAAACACTGGCAAGACAAATGTGATTAGCACTTATCTCATATTATACCAGCATACATAAAAAATTATTAAAAATCAGATTTTATTTACAACAGATTTTTATTTAAATTAAAGAGGCTTATTTTAAAAAAATATTTAAAATAAAGTGGAAATTGACAATTTATTATGATCTATTTAAATTATTTAAATACAAAAAATAATATATGCAATACATGTTTGCTCCCAAGTTTCAAAGAAAGTTAAACCACTGAAAAAGAGGAAGTCACTAACTAAGCACCTGGAACCAGAGTTTGCAGAAGTGCTAAACCAGCTTTAGATAGCAGTAGCCTTTTCTGCAGCTGCAGAGAGAATATTTTCTTCATTTCAGTTTATTCACTTAGTACAGTTCAATCACTAGTTCATTCAAAGTTCAGAAACCAACTGGGAGTTAAAAAAGGCAGGAAACCTTGTTTTCCTTTTCACAATCTATGAAAAAAATCTAGGTGTGAGAGAGATCATAATTTACTAGTTCTAAAATCCTGAAGGACATGGTGACCACAAATCAGTTAATTTCACTAACTACAAATACTTCCTTTAATCAGTTTTAACTGAAAAACATGTTTGGATAAACATTTTTTTCTTATTATCAAACACTTAAGTTAATATTTTTATTGCATAAAACTAAAATGCTGTTTTTGTGCATTTTAAGGGAATTTGAATTTCTATCCAAATTCGGCTTGACGCAATAATCACAAATAAAAAAAAATTAATCATCTAGTTAATAAGGAATGAATCATTTACCATTTTCTAACATAATAAAAATGTAAAAATTAGGAATCTGAGTAAATATGATACATAATTAAAGAGAATGTAAGTATGTGTATGGTGTATCCTCCGGATTAGCAAAAGGAGGCACCAAATTTAGTGTAGATGTTATATTGATTTTGCAAAATCAACATGTTTTAATAGTTACCAATTAACGAGACTCAATCTTTCTTTAGGAAAATACCTAAAAAGTACAAATGCACAATGATTAAAATCTATTATTTAAATCTGTGTTTTCTGCTTGTTGTGTTAAATCATTATTAAAATCAGTGATTCAACTAGTTTTGATTTAAATCAATCCATCCTGAATTATACAAACAAAACGTTTGCCCTAGGCTCTCTCATACTTAAAGGCACTACACTCATAACTCCAGTAGATAACCGGTCAAGTCTCAAAATAGCCACTACATAAAAAATCCTGTTCACTAAGAGACACTTGTGTTCAAGCTTTTGGGGAAGAAACAGGTGGGCTTTGTAGCATGCCCTGGAGGTCAAAAAGTTCAGGCTAGTTAGCACCAAGGAGTCCTGTGTTTTCAAGGAGAGAACATGTGCTTCACAAATAGTACAGCTTTTGATTACACCTTGGAGCAGTAACTTCTGGAGAGTGAAACAGAGCAGACACCTAGAGGGCAGGGATACTGAAATCCATGAGGAAGAAAGGAGTTTTGATTTGCCATGTCACTGAATATTCTTCAGTCAGATGTGAAACACTGAAGAGGCAGCAGTACTAACTTAAGCAACTGATTGGCTAACTTATTGCCTGTAGACTTGAGGTCTTGCTCTTGGGTCTCCACTGGTCTATATTATTTTTCTTTCTTCTGGGAATCCCCACTCCAGGTTCAAAAGGAAGTATGTGGCAGGGGTAGAGAGTACTGCCACAGTACAGAGTACTGCCACATCTGGTGTCCTTTTGGTTGAGAAAGGAGAGAGCAGTAATTGGGAGAAGGTGCAGTTTGCTGACATTAAGCAAAATCATACTTAATTTTAGAAATGATGAGGAAACAGGCTTTCTACTTTTTACTGATGAAACTGCTCTTGAAGCCAGTAGCTATTCTGACATTTTTCATCCACAGAGCGATTCTGGGTAGCAGTCCAAGGTTGACTGCTTAACCTCAGCCAAAGCTGAGTGCAATACAACTCTGAAGCAGTAAGACAAGCAGCAATGACTGGAAGACTGAGGGTTTCTAGTCCATGTAATGAAACAGGCAAGAAAATGAAGCCTGCAAGAAGGGAAACAAAATGCTACAAAATGCAAGTAGTAAAAAATAAAAATCAAAGGAGTGAGACCCCAAAACAGGTTTTGGGTATGAGAGTAATTTACGAAGAGAGTGAAGTAGCTACAAGAAGACTGTGTGAGTGAGACAGACTTGAAGTTTGGCAGCATGTGGGTAAACACACCACTGTGCTTTGATGACAAATAGAATTTTAGCAAAGTGCCTCTGGATTGGTTGGTGTCAGTGTATGAAAAAAAAAGTTGTTTGAGGATTTTAAAACAATTCACAGAAGTTGGAAGTGCATTCACCGGTTTAGCAGTGGGGGAAAAAAGAAGTAGTTTGTCAGCAAGGTTCGGTCTTCAATAAATAGACTAAGTCCCCTTCTAAGGATATACAACATAGACATGGGAATCCTGGATGTGCAGCTCTACCTTGTCATACCCTCATGTGAACTCCTCCTTCTTGATGAGCAAGTAAGATAGAGAACCAAGAACTTAAGGCTTGTATGTATTCCAGATGTTCCTGTACTGTGGTCTAAAAGCCCTTTCCAGTGGCACATGAAGAGCTGCACAGCCTCATGATGATCCTGGCTCCATCCTTTGTGTGCAGCTGCTGCCAGGACATCTAAAAGCATAGAACCACAGATGCCACTAGGGTCTGTTGCTCTATAAAAGGAGGAAGCTGCTGCAATAAGGTCATGGAGGAGCTACCATCAGAGAGATCTGCTACCTGAAGGAGCTGCTGCCCGAAATCTCATTGCAACACCACCTGAGCCATTGAGACCACCATGTGAAAAGTCAGGCTCAGAAGGAATGTTGGCAAAATCTGGTTTCAACTTTTATTGTGAGGAGGGAGGTAGGTAGATGGGGGTAAAAAAGGTAGAGAAGAGAAAGGAGGCCAGACCAAGGTACCTAGAGGAAAAAAAAAAAGAAGGAGGTACCTAGAGGGAGATTTGGGGTAGGGGTGGGGGAATAGTGAGGCAAGTAGGCATAGAGAAACCAGGACGCCTGAAGGTAGAAGGTTGATTGAACTTGAGTTTTAGCACAGGGGAAATTTGTACACGTGTGGCGCTCATGGGGGTGGCAACATCAACTGCAGTGGGAGTTTATTTTGAATGTCTATGTGGGGGAAAGTGTGAAATGGATTTTGTTTGGAGGGGAAACTGATTATATGTGGGAGGAATTCACTGTGATTTGGAAAGAGTAATCATGAGATTGCCTCACTACTATGAGATGCTCTACAGTATGAAATGTTGGGAAACCCTGGTGTTCTCTCTCAGAGTCTAATTGAACTGTCAGTATCCAGTCCTGCCTCATTATTTTGTCCTGTAAAAGATCCAAACAGGGAACCAAATCCCTGCTTTGTGGAAAGTAAGCAGGGCCTAAGCATTCTATTGGACTTCTTCTGTACTCAGCAGAATGTGTATAATTACAGAATTTGTGTCCAAATCGATTAAAATGCACAATTAGGATAAAACCTATCATATGCATACACACATATGCAAGTGATTGCAGATGTGCAATTGCACACAGAGGTGGTGAGTTGAGATCCCTCTGGACCATCTGGCAATTTATATACAAAAAAGACTTCTATCATCATCACGTGACAGATTATTTTTCCATGGAGGAGACTAATTTCTAAGAGATTTACATGTCCTATATGAAAAGCATATAATCAATGGTCAAATTATTGCACTGATATTTGTTACAATGTAAATAAGTAATCTATTGTCTGTTTTGAATTGTGACTTTCCTGAAACACAAAGCACAGGAAAGTCTTTATAAACTCAGTCTCTAACACAGTTTATCTGGAGGTTAATTGGGAAGTGCTGGGAGAATCTGCTTCCATCCCTAAATTTTAAAGAGGGTTTTAGGATTCCAGATTATTTTCTTCCTTCCTTTCTTTTTTTTCTTTTTTTAAGTTGTTGTACCAGGAAAGTCTCTAGACATAGTTTGGAAGAAAGTTTGTATACTAGATACTTTAAATTAACTTCTTTGTTTACTGCACCATAATAAAAAAAACGGACTGTTTATAAATTTTCCAGCAGGGACTTTTACAACAATCCAAATTTATGGTTTGAAAATCTAACAACAGACAGGCTAGAAAGGAATACAAATACAATGGTGGGAAATATCTTTGAGCTAAATTCACTCCCATGATTGGTGCCCTCAAATCAATTATGTTAGCAATTATGAAAAGGGTAATTTTTTGTTATTGTACCCCACCAATCCAGATTAGTGAGTTTACATATCACAGGGTTAGTCAAGCAATTGAAACACTACGAATTTTAAGCTTTTTGGATTTTCTGCATACTGTTAATTTTGCATTACCCAGAACCACATGAGCTTTACTGAATAGAAGAAAAAGCTAGAATCAATGCCTTTGAAGACCCAGGGAACTGCAGACAAGCTGAAGCCACATCAGCTTGTGCTTTAGAAGTCAAATTTACACAAAAATAATGTCGTCTCCAGGTTCTTGGGATCTATGTGACCATTCCAAAGAGATGAAGTGCATTGGAGAAAACAAGAACACAGCTTTAAGTTAACAACAGCCCTAAAATTCTTGTCTAAAATCAGCACTAAATAGGGAACCAGGGGTGGGGTAACTATTTCAAACCCAACTCTCCAAAACCAATAAAAAATGTCACCAATCTTTATAGAAACCTCTTCTACTCAGAACACCAACATTTTGTTTAGTGATTTTATTCAGTGTGTCCTCTTTCCAAGAAGTGATGCTGTAAAAGATGAAAATGGAATCTGTTCAAAAGTAACTAGGATGTCCAATATAGCAGGCGTTGCTTAGCTTTAGATCTCATTCCATCTTCTTAATTTATTAAACCCTCTCTTAGAAGGCAAAGACCTTGCCCAATTGAGTACTGAAAGTCATCTATAATGGGAATCTTTAGGAGGAGAGATTACTGTTTCACATAAAGATCAAGGGACTAATTTTAGAAGACCTCAATCACTAAATTTGTGGGAAGTAGGGGAGCAGACAACCAGGGAAGGGTTTTGAGTCAGTCATCAAGGTATGAACTGGCAGAGATCCATTCCTCTCGAATGAAGGTGCTATAACTCCCACCCAGTTTGGTGAATATTAGTGGTGCAGCCGCCACACTGAAAGGAAAAGCCTGGCACTGGAAGTGTAGTCGCTCAAGGAAAACCCAAAGAATATGTGGTGATAAGAGGTTGTAGACCCATGCAGTTATGTATCTTTTAGATCTGGATGTGATACACTTACATGGCCCCTGCTGAACCTCGTGGGACCAACAGTGAGGCAAGTCGAGACCTTCAAATCTTGCTGAAAGACCTCTATAACAAGATGATCCAATATGGCTCCAAATTTCTTCTTTTCTGGCTCACCTGAAGAGGAAGAAACACTACACAGGATGTAGGATCCAAATTCTTTAGGTAGATTCTTTAAGAAAACAAGCCCAATCACGTGTGATAGGTCAAAACTATTTCTTAAAAGATCTGCACACAGGAACCTTGAGGGAGCAATGCTGATAGAAGTAGTCTGGATTTCATAGGGATTGAATGTTAAAAGCACGTTTGTCCCCAGGACTTAACCTCTGTTCTGTAATAAGAAAGGGGCCATGAGAGCATACCGAATACACAAATAAGTGCTGTAGTACTTTCTTCTTAAACAGCCAATGTATAAGGCATCTTAACTTGATGGTAGCAACCTTACAGGAACTTGATAAATAAGATTACATTGATCCTTCAGGTACTGTTTTTAAATCTCACTCACATACACACAGCACTAATAATTAGCTAACAGGGAGTTCCCGGTGATAGTTCTTGCATTTGTTCATTTCTTTTCAAATGAAGATCCCTCTGGGGTGAAAAGATGATCAAACATCAGTACAAAGAAAGGGATCTAAATGAAATCCTGTACAAAACAGAGGTTTATAATAATATACTCTACTATTTTCTGAAAATGAGCATTCATCAAAAGTCTCCTTAAAGGGGATTTAATCAATTTAAGAGACACAAAACAGCATTTTTTAATGTTTTATGTAAAGCTTTCTTCCAGTAAAATGCCTTTTACAAAGGTATGTTCCATCCCCTCCTCTTTATAAAACAGCGAACTTTTTAGGAACAAATGCTGTAAGGAGGACAACACAATGAAGTTTGATGCTTCATGTCAAAATACAGGGATATCTTTTAAAAAAGTGTTATGACTAAGTGAAATTCTCTAATTGTAGAACCATGAATGAAGGTACGGATTAAAGAGTTAGCCTCCTACACACTTATTTTAACATGCATGGAATCAAGCCTTTTCAGTTTCTTCTCCTCTACACTTCTTTTTATTAAAAGAAGAGATACTTAATAGGAATCGCATTAAGGCTATAAATCTCCCCTGGAATGCAAATTATTCTGTCTTAAATTTAAACCAAAGCCAATTAGATCTCAGGTCATAATACCACTTTCTGAATCGTAACAACAGGGAACTGATGACCTCCTTACCTGTCGTGGCTGTTCAGTCACTCGTTGTGGATCTGATCTCACTTTATTGCTAGGATGGTTGGTAACTTTGGTTACTGGCTGTTTGAAAATGGATGCTGTTTGTCTGATTGGCAGTGTCGTATTTAAGTCTGGTTTACCCTGTTTAAAAAAAAAAAAATTAGCAAAGACTGTATAACAGATTGCTGTTGGATTAACCCATTTTTACTGACTTGTGAAAGAATTTGTTGTTACTGCACTAATGAGTTCTTGGATAGCTAACCTTTCAACCAACTCACTTATTTTAAAGAAAAAACTGAGGTTTAGAAGTTTCAAGGCTACTTCTATGCCATGGAGAAATAAAGCAGCATGACAGCCCACCTTTCCTTATTGGAAAATGTGTTATTTATTTAAATGACTTGTTGCCAAAGTGAGCTATTGTCAGAAAGCTAATGACAAATTCAGCCTTCCAATATTCAAAGCAAGTAATAAACAAAAGTATTATTCAGAAATTCACAGATATTAAGACCAAAATAGACCAATATGATCTAACTGAACCTCCCACATAAACACAGATCATAGTATATCCTGCATCAAGGATCTTCATAACTTTAATTGAGTTAGAACATCTCTTTCAGAAACATTTTAAATCTTAGAGTAAATGACATTAAGTGACAAAGAAACCCTCACAACCCTAATAAAAGTGTTCTAATAGTTAATTATCCTCACTACTGTGAAAACAGCTTGTTTGTATATCAATATCTTCTATATTTTTTTTAAAAAAATTATATTTTGAATTTGTTTCATCTTGGTGTGCTTCAAGTAACTTCTCTACCAATATGGAGATTTTAGAAGATAAAATGTTTGACCTATAATCTAGTTCCAAACTAGGATACTTACTGTAAAATCTTGTTTCCAAGAAGAATGAAAAAATTGCCCTGGTTTTAGATTAGCTCAGGCGAAAATGTACATAATGTATCTTAAGTGTGACCTTATTTTTATTTTACTGATAAATGAATGTTTGCATGACTGGCTCTGTTGTGCTCAGGTATTTTCATTAGGTATTTTTATAAAAGGGGATTATATTTTATTTCCCATAGACTGGTGACAATATTTTTAGGATACATGATCCAGATAAGAGTATGCTAGTTTACTAACATGTGGTCTTATGCTTGATATTTGTGGTATGTTACAGGTTGAAAAAACTTCTGCGATACAGAAAATACCAAATATTTTATGAATTGCTGGCTAACACATCCCACATACTTAAGAACTACGGCCAGTGTTTTCATCCATGATAACAGAGTAATTTTGGATTTTCAAAACTTTTTATTTCAGAAATTTTGAATATGCATTATATTAATACAAAAAAAATGTATAGACAAATCATTTACAGCACAAAAAAGGTGGTAGCCGACATTATGTTTACAGACTTTTTAAAAAAACAACAAAAATATCAGTTTTAGAAAATTAAAAAATGTATTAAGTGATCATCAGTATAAACACAAAACAAAATTCTTGCCACACAAGAGTATACAATTAAAATGAAAGCTGGATTATTGTTTTATGCAACAATCTAACAGTAAGGGGAAATTTGCAATAAAAAATACATTTCTGCTTAAACTAACATTTTATTGCAAATATCTGTATATCACCTATATCAGCATACAAATATTCACTAACACACACTTAGGATAAATTAAAACTCATTTGCGCATGCATCTTCATACTTTCCAATCACATACAGTAACGCTGCGGGGTTAGCACTTTTTCAGGATTGGAAAAACTGCATTCAGCATCAACTAATTGCACTGGCTAAGTCTTAGCAAACGTTTGTCCATGCTTTTCCAAAAACTGGACAGAGAAATGTTATTGGTACTAGGAAGTTAATTTACAATGTTCAAGTAAACTGCTCGGTCACCCTCAGATACAGAACTCAGCAGCAGTATACTCTTTTCATAGTCACTGAAGTTGCAGGAGAGTACGCAAACTTGCTTGAGATCAAGGATTCTCATATCATGAAAAAAATCTATATGCTGGCTGTTTGTATTTAAATACCTGTGCAATTTTGCTACACAGCTCTGAAAAACTTGATGCTTGAGATTGTACAGTGCATTCTGTCCTCTGTACTGAAGTATTGCCAGCAGATCAGATGCCACGTTGTACACTTCTGTTGGTAATGTCAACTGTGATTCAAACATAAGTGGTGTCTGAACAAGTGGAGTTGCATCTGCTTCAATAAAAATTAAATTTGCCACAAGCAATTCACTCTGCAATAAAATACTCAGCTCCTCTAAAACGGCAGCCGTATCATCCAATTCGATTTCCCAAGCAATGAACCCCTTGCAGTACTCCACATGATGGCCATGATAGTCTACGGCTTTAAACCAAGTAGTTCATCTTGTTACAACTGGTTCCAGTGGTAATGTCGGATTTTCAACTCCAAGGGCGATAAGAACAGCTTTTCTGTTAGAGCACACAGACGGTCCACTTCTGTATACAAAAGGCACCGGCAGTCACCTAGTAAAGCTGTAATGTGTGCCCAGCAGGCACATCAATGCAGTTGTTTAAAATGCTATTTAAACTGTCTTTGAATGACTTTTACATGTACTCTGCATTATCTGTCACACAAACCACTACATTCAAAAAGTCAATTTCATGGTGTACAAGGGTCTTTATAACAGCTTGTGAAACTGTAGAGTAGTTTAACATGTTCTAACTCTACTGTTTCTATGAGCGTGGCAGCAGCTGGGAAATCTTCTGAAACTTGCATTAGCTCCATTAGAACATTTGCAATATACTGGTTTAGGCTGTCTGTATATTCATGCACAATTATAGCTGCATGCTGATCCTTCAATTCAGCAATCAGCTGTTGCTTGTTTAGTTCAAAGACATGGGGAAGATAGACTCATCTTAGTACACTTGCTTGTAGGATACAGGCCCCATTTCATGTGTTTGTTTAGGAATTCTCTCATTTTGCGATTGTCTAGTTTTTCTAGTGGGATGTTTGCACTGCAACAGGCCTCCACCCATTCTTGTCCTACCTTTTTCTTTATTTCTGATTTTCATTTTGTCATGCAAGCACACCAGTAATTGTGAACTGTGTCTTTGCTACTGTCACTTCGCCACCCTCTGCCCTTTGTTTTCTGTTTTCTATGGCTGCAACTTGACATGGACCTTTAATGTGGCTGACTATGCAGACCTTTTTAACGTGGTCAAGAACTTCACTGCAAATTGTACCAAATAACTTCCCTACATCCACATGAAACATATCTTTGCCGAATTCTTTAATGTTATCCTCATGTTTAACCATTTAGATATTGGTAGGAAACGGCTTGAATGCCTGAAGAACAAGGTAGAAAGTCATAAGGAATCGGTAATTCCAGAAATGAAAGGTAATTTCAGGAAGAAAATGCAGCAATATTGCCAATTTCCAGAAAACACTGGTCCTACTAAGAACGTCCCAGCTTTTTTCAGAGTGTAAAAGTGAAAGTGTGGCTGGGTGCACACACATCTCTGCTGACACCTAATAAAGTCACACAGGATAGGCACTGGAAAAAATCAAGTTCCCCAGGATTAAACAGCCCTAAATATTTTCCCATAAAGTATGCTCTGTGTTTTAAAAAGTCTTGAGAGATCTCATATTGTCTTCTGTAATTTCTGATAAATAATAATTGTTAAACTTGTGCTTATCAAGAACGTTCTGTTAAAGATTGTATTTATAATATCTGTGCTGGAAGGGAGGAAAAGGGTACCCCACCATGTAAGAAGGAAGCTTTACAATTGGCTCTGAGGTTGTAGATCAGATAAAAAGTGAATAACTGGTTTCAATATAAGCTTCAATGTAAGTATATACATACTTAACCAGATGCAAATTAAAGATATGATTGATTTGGTGAAGTTCTTTTGTTTGGTTATAAATCCCAACTAAAGCCACATACTTAGATTCCTTAGAATTTATATAGAGATTATTTTTGTACTCAGCTGATAATTTACCACCAATATTAACTTGTCTGATTTGATAGTTTTAGTGTTTTATTTTTGTTCAATATTATTAAGGTTAGCTTTGGTGATATGTTTTCTTGATTAAACTTTAGTTTTAGAGTTTTAATAAAATTTATAAAATAGAAACTGATATTGATTTACAATTCCTGAGTCATATTTCCTTCAGTAAGGAAAATGGGTCCAGAACCTTTGAAGGCCTGGGTTGGATACCAGCCACTCAACCCAAAGGCCTGACCAGCACCCCATAACAAGTCTATGATCTTAAGCTACAACATTTTCTTATTTTTAGTCTGAATGTCTCTCTGAGCTTCTAACTGGATCATGTTATGCCTTTGTTTGCAGTTAAATAGCTTCTATTTTGAGAAATCTTCTCCTTGTGTAGAAGGGATTTTTACAGACTGTGATCTCCTTGTCTGTATTAGTGCCATGTGTTATAATAATGAATTCTCTAAATATTGCTGCCAATGACGTCAGACCCATAGAGCTTTACTGGATTCCTTTTTAAAACATTCATGAGTGTGCCACTTATTGTTCACGTCCTATTGGGCACTTTTCAAACTGTAGAACTCAATCTCAAATTGCTTGTTCACTTTCACAAGGCCAGAGCTACAGTAATCTGGCAGGTTAGGATGTCCATGAATTGCATATAAAGACATCCTATGTTTACAAGTAGGAGGTCATTATTCTCCTCCCCCCCCCNCCTCTCACTAAGGAATAAAGTGGTCTCCTCTTGGAGGAGGATTAAGTCGCAGCAAAATAATTACTCCTGAACGACAGCATCCACACAAGGGTTAACATTTTTAATTTATGTGCACTGACTTCACACCTTTAGTTGATATGCCCCAACTTTGCTTAGTGTTTTGGTGCAGACATGCCCTAAGTAGTAGCCCAATGAGTGGTAACAAATTAACACATGGTAACTTGCAAATCTCATTTTGAAGATGTTTCCAGTGGGGAAGGGCTGGAAATTTTCAGGTGGACTGAGGGCATTAGGTTGCTTTTGCTGAAGTCTGAAATATTGCTGTGCATTTGTTAATACAGTAAAGCAGCTTTGGACAATGAGGGTCACCAAAATGCAACAATGTTCTTACATTATGCACCTCTAATTTTCTAGCAGGCAAAGAAATCAGATGTTTTCAGATTGCCTTGCATCCAATAAGAGTAATTTGTGTCAGGCTAATGAATATAAATGTTTCCATCAAAAACGGGGATTTTTTTATTTTAAAAATACTGTGTTGTCACCAATTTTTTCACAAATGACATAGATCTAAAGCTTGCACTGAAGCCAATGGAGTTAAGATAATGGATGTATTTGGCCTCATCATTTCTAAGTGTATTATATTCCACAAGCACTTTCAATATAGACATGAACACCAGTCTTCCACAGCTTTTCTGAGACAGTATCAAGTCTTTTGGCATTATCTCCAGAGACTTTTAAACCCAAACAAACTTTTTAATTTCAGAACTTTTACACTATAAACAACCAGGGACACTTAAAAATAAACAATCAAATAAATAAAAGGCATTCTGAGTTGTGTGTTCAAGACATTTTGTGCATGCAACTTGAGATCCTTTTTTTTTTTTTTTTTGAAGTGTTTCCCTCAAACTATTCAGTGAAATGAAAGATACTGTACAAGTACTGTGTGATCTTTCATCTCATTCTGGTTTCAATTTTTATTTTAAAGATATGTTTCTTTAGATATCTTTCTATAGTCACCCAGGAGAGGGATAAACAAAACAAACTGTGGTAATCCAGCACACTACTAAGAGGCAAATAACAAGCTACCGTATTTCGTGTATGTGATAATTCGTATAGAATCCACACATACACTTAAAAGCAGTGAATAGGAAGCTTTCCCTGGGGAATGCAAGAGCTTAAGAAATCAAATTCTGGAGTTGTTAAGATTTCATTTTTTAAAAAGCTTTTAGACCTTATAGTTGCAGAGAAATGCAAAACAAGTATTAAATATTGGGGAGACACCTAACTAGCCTGAAGTCAGCCAGAGTTGGTCTGGGCTTCAAATTTCTGTGGTGCCATGGCCCTGGAAAGTTCCCAGGCTCTTCCATATCAACCACTTTCTAGGAGGTTCAGTCTGACAGCTAGCAGGAGTCTGAGGAACTGTTCAAGCGACAAGTGAATCAATGTAAAAGTAATCTGTAACCATGCTTTTACCCTCTTCCTAGCCTGCTTTTTGTGTCTTTATTATCCTCACT
Source organism: Chelonoidis abingdonii (assembly GCF_003597395.2). Lineage (NCBI taxonomy): Eukaryota > Metazoa > Chordata > Testudines > Testudinidae > Chelonoidis > Chelonoidis abingdonii. The sequence goes on from NC_133774.1 coordinate 19,489,948, forward strand.
TCTAATGTCATATCTGTACTTTCCACTGACTTCAGTGGACTATCAAGGAGGTCCCTAAAATCTCCCACTGATTTCAGTGGGCTTTGGTTCAGCCCCCTAGTAAGCAGGGAACTCAGCTTTACTTGTTTTGATGCAGCTCCCTGTATACTTTTGGATGTTCAGAAAATCATAATTAATTATAATTATGCAGTACAGTGTGCAGTTGATTTTCAGTGTGCAAACTGAGAATTTTTAATGAAACCATAAACTAGCATTCATCATTTCATGGTGTTGCTCCAACAGTTGCATCCTAGCGGTGGATGAAGTATCACCTCTGTATTTCACATAGTCTACAATCGTATAGCACTAAGGAATCCTTCATGATAAAGGACACAATGTAAAATGTAATGAAATGTCTATAATTGGTCTAATAAACATCACTTCATTTAAGACACATAAAGTAAGTTATGGTATTCAGTTACCAATATACTTGTTATAGAAAGCTCAATATTCTTAATCAGAACGGGCTTAAAGGCCAAAGACTTTTCTGCCAAGTTCTGCTGCTGCTTGATTAACATCCTTTAAAAGCAGCTCTCTCCCCAAAAAAGTCCCTTTGCCCTTCCAGGAACTAAGGTATTATATCATCTGTCAGGCCTGTCAATGCATCGTTCTGCCACATATATGCCCCATTCAGCTGTATTCTTCCTTACATAATATTTCAATGCTAGCAGAAATGTTTTCCAGAAGGCCGTCCACTTTTCCTTCTGGAAAAGATACTTCATACGGAGTATGATTTAGAAAGTTCCCATACTATTATTTCCAAGCCTTTCTGACCAGATGATCACTCATTACATAAATGTTTGGTCAGAAAGTAGTCTAATACATTTTTCTTTCAAAATAAAGCCAACCACCAATTTGAAAGGGTCGTGGAAGGCATTTTTACAGCATAAACACAGTTGTTTGCCGTTACTGTTGTTAGTTCTTATTCAGAACTACTCTGAATTTCCTATTCAGTTCTCTCTTCAGAAATCTCTCAAATCAGCAAAATAGTTTTAAATACTTAAAATGTCCGAATTAAAGGCATTACAAATTATTTGAAAAGATTACTGTAAGATTGAAGCAAAACTCCTCCTTCCCCTCTGCCCCCGACAAAGCCCATCAATCAAAAGGGTTTTATTATTAATTCTGTAAGTTCAGTAAGTGCACTGATATCTAATCAGGATGCCTTGCAGTTTGAAGACTGGATGACAGACTGTAAGTGACCCATAAATGCTAACAGCACAAAGAAGAAGAAAACTTACTTACAGTATCTACATGCTGGTTTCAAGCTAAAGTTATCTAAAGAAACTTAACTAATATGTTCAATTAACGATGGTAGAGGGGATTTTTTTTTTTTGGTTTAAATAGGATTTTTCCATTACCATCTGGATATAAGAACACAGAACATAGGAGCGGCCATACTGGGTCAGATCAAAGGTCCATCTAGCCCAATATCCTGCCTTCCAGCAGCGACCAATGCCAGGTAACCCATAGGGAATGAACAGAACAGGCAATCATCAAGTGATCCATCCATTTCCAGCTTCTGGCAAATAGAGGCTAGGGACACCATCCCTGACCATCCTGGCTAATAGCCATTGATGGCTATATATTTAACTGCCTCAATATGGTTGAGAAAGACAGCTTAGCTGCAGTTTTATACTTTGTCCTTTGCAAAAAATATAAAACAGAGGCAAATGATTTAGAAACCAGTCACGGTAAACTGTTGGTACAAGACTAACAAGAAATACAGTATATGTGAATAAATGTATGCACAAACATGACAAGGTAAATCTGTTAGAGGTACTGTATAAGAATTCAGTTGCAAGGTTTACTAGAAGATGAACAGCACATATCTCTCTGCTCTAACAACTGTGTGTTAGAACTCATAAATAGCAAACTTCAAGATTAAATTTAAAGTCCTTTTTACTGAAATAACTACTGAAGAAATAACCCAGTAGCCCACAAAGTAAAGATTTTAAATAGCATAGGATCTTAACAAATGACATTTGCCTAAGAAACTGAACAAACAGTAGGGTAGATTCTGATCTCACTTACACTACTGTAAACCCAGGACAGTTTCTGTGATTTCAAGAGTATTACTCGCAATTTGCACTACTGTAAATATCAGAACGTGGCCCAGACTTTTATATATAAAATTCTGCAAAACTCACTGAATTAGTTTCCTGGTACTGTACCCCTCCTCCATTACTTGCCCTTTCAAAAAAGTGCATGTCTGTGGGGTGTTATTTTTTTTTAATGTACTCATTAAATGTAAAAGATCAGCATGAACTGTGTGGTCCATGCCTTCTGTCATCTGCCATTAATTTAATCTTGAGAATCCATGTCCTAGAAACCAGATGCAGCTTATTATGCATTTTCAAGCACTGTGTAAATATATAATTGCTAATTTACATGAAAATATTGCAACTTGTTTTAAAAACCCAACAGACAACTTTTGGAAAGAATCCTTACAGTATAAGCATTCTTACTGCATCCATCACTATGGTGTCTAGGTGTAAGCAGCCACGGCTATACTGGTCATGTTCCTAACATGCTGCATCTATTATCTTTGCCTGTGTGTGCTTTAGTCCCCCAGCTCCCCTTTTTTTCTCCTAAGCACTATCCAGAAGAGGAGTTGTCATAAGTAGATAGGTAAGGTAAGGGTTAAGTTTCTTTTACCTGGAAAGGGTAACCAAACACCTGACCAGAGGACCAATCAGAGAACTGGATTGTTTAAAGTCAGGGGCGGGAATTTGTATACTCGGGGTCTTTTTTGTTTTCTCGGCTGTGAGTAAACAAGGTTTCCTCCTAACTCCTTCTTATCTCAAATATTATACCAAAAGTCTGTGAGTACAAAGGAACCCAAAGCAATTCGGCTGTGAGGAGCTTTGGGTTGTATTTACAGATGTGGATTGCTGGGTCTTTGTTGTTTCCTCGGAGGTGAGGGACAAGCTACCTTGCTGATTCCAATCTTCTTCTCATTCTACTAAGGGGCAGTGAGTACAAACCGGGAACAAAGTAAAATCGGCTATGATATGCTTTGCTTTGTACTTACTGTGTGTGATTGCTGGTCTATTTAAATTGGCTATTTTTTAAATCAGACTGGGGTATTCAGATTTTCTTAAGTAGGAGCCTGTATAAATGTTTATGCAAGTTATTAGTCTGTATTGTCTCTTTTTCTATATAAAGCTTTCTTTTTTTTAAACCTTGTGGAAGTTTCTTTTTCTAGTAAGGCAGAGAAAGTGAAACCTCTGTATCAGGTACCTGTCTCCCTCACGGGAAGGCAGGCACGGGGAAAGGCAAAGCCAAGCTGTTGGTATTTTGCATCTCAATTGTCCTGAGGGTAGAGAACGCTTATCTCTTGGGAAGCAGAGAAACCGGTTTCTTGATACTCGCAGGCTAGACCAAGAGGCAAGCCTGGGAAGGAGGGGGGAAGGGGTTTTCTCCCCTGCTTTTAGCATCCAAGGGATTTGGAATCTGGGTGTCCCACCAAGGAAGGGTTGGGGACACCAGAGAGAGGAAGGGGGGATCAGGCCCCATCAATTCCTGATCTGGTGGCAGCGAGAATATCCAAGCTGGTAGTGAGCTTGGGGGAGAGTCAGGTAAGCCCCCAGATTTTGGACGCAAAAGTCCAGGTTTGGGACAGGACCAGATTGTGGACGCTAAAGTTCAGGTCTGGGACTGGAGGCTTTACTGGTCATGTTCCTAACATGCTGCATCTATTATCTTTGCCTGTGTGTGTTTTAGTCCCCCAGCTCCCTTTTTTTCTCCTAAGCACTATCCAGAAGAGGAGTATATTTTCCTATTAATAAAAAAAAGCCTGATGCAGTCTCGTTTCACAGACCCCAGCTTTAAAATAATTGCTTCTTTTGGATGCATAATTTTAAAAGACCCCAACGTTTGTATGAATATTATGTAACTGCCTCAAAAGATAAGCTTCCTGGCACGTATGAAAAAATATGAAACATTTTAGCTCAGAACAGGAAGATGAACATAACAAGGGCAAAAGCTGGACAAGTGAACAGGATAATCTCTTGACACAAACTAACTTAACAGGTCTAATTTAGAAATGTGCTTTAAGCCTTATCGGTCATCAAATGAACACTACTGAGATTTGTTCTTAAATCACAAACACGGGCCAACTCTCGAATTATTGTTTAAATTTGATGTTCCAGGTTTAGCCTCACCTCGATTGTTCCTTGTAGTAGCAGAATATTGCCTCTATCAAAAAAATCTGCACCTCGATGACAACTAAAAAGATAAATATACACAGAAACACACAACCCTGAGCAGCAGGCTGCTTTATGCAGAAAAAATTACTAAATGCACTAGAGGAAAGGGCAATTTTAGGATCTGAAGTAGCACAGATAAACTTAAACACAGTGTATTTACTAACAAACCTTATTTTGATTGAGAGAATCATTCCTTAGTCTCTGTTTGTTCTTCTGTAATTTACTGGGCATCATCTTTCCCGTTCTGAAGTCAAAACTGCTGAGATCAACAGTGTTTCCCAGGTATCTTGCCAACTGAGGCTTGCTTCTGAACTTCTTACCACTTGGACTAAAAAGAAGAAAACGCTTTAGTATGTTTTGTTTTACAAAATGATACAGCTTTGACTTCTTAGAACAGGTTTCATACCTTTTTAATCGATACTTTAAGAAGCTTCCATATCTTTATTCCATGCATCATGTTCATTGTGGTGTATTTACGCATGTATTAGGCAATTGAGCCGAGGTATCATCGCTCACCTAAAATCCAGTCCCATCCTTTGCTCAGGGTTCTAACCTATGTTCCAGGCTGATGGATACAAGTATGCACTATCGGCCTGGAAGGCATCTTTAAATGGAAATTCAAACTAAATGATTCCTTCAGCTACTCTAGTTAAATATAAAAAGCCCACAATGAGAGATTAGATTCTGTCCAACTGCAGGAAGTCACTTGCTCTGTACAAGATGTAGGGTAGTAGACTAGGCTTCAACTGACCATCCATTAAACCCAATCATTAATGCACCAACCATCTCAAATCTCTAATGCCATTAGATTGATACAAATATATAAAAATAGGATATAATACAGCATGGCGCCATATATGTAATTCACTCACTAATGCTGGTATCAGAGGGTGGAGAAATAACTGACCAGTAAGCAAGCAGGTGCCAAGATAAATGATGCATGATATGAAGCGAATAGTTACAGCTTTGGACCAGCATGTACCTTATCAAATGAAATGATGCTGTTTGTAGCAATATTTTGTCTGAGGCTTTATTTAGAATTTTTCCATTTAACCCATTTAGCTGATGAATTATCAACACTACCCTATTCCCACTTGCTCTTTTGAGCACCATCTGCAAATATTTGGTTTACCATCATCCTAAAACAATGTTATTTCTATCAATCTGCATGCTACAGAACTTTCTTTTTCCCATACCCACAGCCCTTAATTTTCAATAAGGTGCAGACAGATGGACACAAGCTTTTGCCCAAATGCATCTCTTTTCAAGACCATGGGCCAAGCCATTATTCACTGAAAGAAAGTCAACTCAGAAAAAAATAGTGCTGCTTTAATAAGACTTAGAAGTGTGGCAGAAACAAGGTATTAAGAGACTATAAACAAACTCATGGTCTATGACACAGTAACTTGTGACGTCCTCATAGCATAGCTGTGAAAATGGATAAAATCAAAGCAATAATCAAGTGTCAGATGTGGTGCCAATATAGCATTCTTACGGAACAATGATACAGTGAAAAACAGAAGCCACCAGGATACTGAAATGCACCAACTAAATTAACTGAGAACATGGTGATATTTTCAGACATACTGCTTTGCACTGGAAACTAACAAAAGCAAAGCACTTCAGAAGTTGCCTAAAACTGTTTGTTCTTTCAAAATCATTTTTGACAAGATATTCAGCACTGTAGAATGCAAAGGAATAGCTAAATAAGCACTGCAAAGGAAAAGCTAAATAAGACAAATATAGGAAAATGGGTATTATCTGAAACAATACAGCCTTATGGAGAGCCAGAATTAACAGAAAGGATGAGTGGAAGCACTGCTCAACAGGGAAAAAAGACATTACAATGTGAAGCCAATCACAAATGTGAGTGAAGGAAAAAATGAGGACATCTTCTAGTTTTGGTAAACTACCAACAACATAAACAAAAAAATCCAAGCTAACCTGTGAGCAGAACACAAAGTAACTTCCTACATTTTTAGTTCTAGGGCTGGCTGTCATTGCTCTAAGTTCAATCAGTGGGAAAAAATACTGCATCAAAGATGAGACACAAAAGCAAGTTGCTCATATGGCAACAAACTTCCACATTAAAGATGTAAATTATTTGACACTTTGACCACATGTTTACCCTCAACACTCACCTGAGCAAAGTTCTGTGTACAAAGGTTTGCCAAATTCCCTGTTTTCTGACTAAATGAAGAGGGCTGAATTTGCTGGATAAGTCATTTTGTTGTGAATTGCTCTCCCAACTTTATTCACAAACATGAAAGTGACACTCGGAAGAGAAAAACTAGCAACAACCCTGCAATCAAAGTCTATATTGTCTGTTCCAAAACCATGCTTTTAATAATTAATAGCTTTATAGATTCTTAGTGCATGTATATATAGCCATTTTAACCAATGTTATTACACTTGGGGATGAACAAATGGATTCAGTGAGTAGCTATCAAACTTACAGAAGAATACGGATAACCCATATGCGCTTTGCAAAAAATTAGGTGAAACACTTATTTTTTCCATTTCTTCTGTGTCACCTTTATTCTCTTGTACAGACGGCTGGGAATTTTTTGCTAGAACATATTTTTCCAATGGAAAATGCTGAATCTTCAAAACCAAAACATTTTGTGCAAACGTATCAATTTCCATTAAACTTTCATCAAAAAGGTTTCTCAATTTCAGGATGGTATTTCTGGTCAAAACCAGAAATGCACAGCCATTGACCCCAGAAGCCAATAATCTAGTGGTTTGGGCACGCACTTAACCCTAACCCAGGTTCTAAATCAGGTAGAGCAGTGACGTGACCCAGGGACCTCTTGGTGCCAACTGGCAGAGGGCACCCAAGCTGCATAGGGTTTCACAGAGGCCCCCGGGTCAGATATATGCATAATAGTTCACCAACAGGCGGCATGTGAGGTCTCTAGAGAGAGCCAGTAGCCCACTGTCACCATAATCACTGCAAAATGCATATACTGATAATATATAAGGAACTATGTATCTATACTGAAGGTTCTTAAGGTCTTGGGGATAAAGCAGGTCAATAGGAGACATGTTCCTTTCAGGCAGAAGGTAACAGATGTTAATCTCCCTGTCTGATCATGTGTGTATTGTATGTCTCACAATGTAGTTCTATTTGCAAAATAAGCCACAGGCAAAAGAAAAGTTTGTGAAATCTACAAAAGAGGAAATTCACGGGATGAAACAAACCAGTTTGTTTGGCCTGTTTATGACTAAAGACAAAGGATTGTTTGGGTACATCTGGGGATGCAAGGAAACACACAGGATCCTTCACCGAGGAGGCAAGATGACAGTGTACTTGTCTTATGAAAGGAGGATCACAGCCAAACCCGACTGTAAAATCCTGCAAGGACGAACATTACTTCACAAGACATTGAGAGTATCTAGTTAATTAAGTTTAGGTTTTAGAATGCATGTTATGATATTATTTCATGTGTAATCATTTGTTTCCAATACTTCTACTTGCTAGTAATTGAATCTCTATGCTTTGCTAAATAACCTTATACTTGATTTCACTAAAAATATATCTAAGTGCTGTGTGTTAAGTGGAGAGATGATCTGAGGTGGAGGTAAGGTGGGATGTACCGTTTCTCTGGAAGCTGCAGATTTGTGAATACTAGGAGTGTCCCAAAGAACAGGGGCTGGACACTCCAGGGAGACAGCAGGCTTGAGAGGCCTAGTGCAAAGTTCTTGTGTTACCTGTTGAGTTGGGGAGCTGACCCCCAGCAAGTAATATTGTTAATGTAATGTTTCCTCATGCTGAGGGCAGGTGGTAGCAAGGTGCCTCAAAGCCCTGACTATCCCGGGAAGCGTCACAGGTATCCCATTGTCCTAGGTGAGTGCCCTAATCACTGGGCTATATGCTATGCTCGGGGGAGGTGTCTCTCTCAACCACCAAGTTTCAAAATCTCAAACATTTTCAAGAAATGGGAGCAGCAGCACATGAGCCAACAAACAGAGCTGGAAACAGGGGAGTCTGATTGGGAATTTGGGGGTGGGGATGTGCGTATGTGTGTTTTCTTTTTTCTCCTTGACAGACGCTTAGGAGGATAGGCTAGGGCAGCTACAGAGGCAGCAGTGGTAGTGACCCAAAGAGTGGAAGAGTCAGTGAAGATGACTGGATGTGAAAGCTACAGTGTACATTATTCTGGAGTGGGTATCTGAAATGTGCTTCGTTTGTATGGAGTGCTGCCTGAAGAGCTGATGGAAAAAAAGATCCGAGGTTTGGAGACACAGGTAGAAACCATGGTTGAATTTCAAAAGGGATTTAAGCAGATGGAGGGAAAGCAAGAGGAGGTTGAAAAGAAAACTCAAGACTCACAGATGCAAGCTGGACTGGAGAACTGTGAGGGTAGATTGCTGGATGAGGTAAGCGACCAGAGAAAGCACGTGACTTTGAGAACCAGACAGAGAAAGTGACTGGCTGGTGAAGGAGAAATAGAACTCAGAAACAGGTTTGCAGAGTTGGAAAATGAAGAAGGGGCAGAGCAGGCAGTAATAGAAGATGGGAGCGCAAGAAAGAAGAAGAGAAGAGTGGCTAGTCTTACAAGAAGAGGGAATCAATGGAGATACGCAGAATTTAGAGCCCCAAAAGGATCGAGGATAACTCTCAGAAGATTGCAAGTGAGAACAAAAGACAAGAGGATGTACAACCAGGAAAAAAAAACAGTAGACGAAAGGCCAGAGAATCACACCCACACCAACACCCACAATACACCATGGGGGACTATTTGAGGCTGAGGAAGACACTAAAGTAATGGAGGCTTTAAGTCTCTGTTTCATAAGCAGGACCTAATACTCCATATCCTTACAGAACCTTCAAGTGTTATTCTGTCTACAAACATACAACTAAAAGGAGAGATGAAGATGTGTTCTGAGGATAAGTCTAACACTCAAAAGCCAGAAGAGTTAGTCCCCATCCCCACAAAATATAAAATCTGACTAGAAATTGTAAGCAACATAACTTCCTAAGCTCACTTCCCTCTTTCTGAATCAGATGAGGCACTTTGCCTTTGCCTTTTACCAACAGGGCTCAGATTTTCAAAAGGAGTCTAAAGACATGTGAAACTCAATGGGAGTAACGTGCCTGGCTCCCTTAGGCTGGGATTTTCAAATGAGCCTATTATCAAATATTGATCAGTAACTGAAGGGTGTGTAGTGAGGCATACAAAATCTACTCTCCAAACACCTAATAAAAAGCTTTGGCGTGTGAAGTTCAGTAAAGTTCATAACAAGCTGTTTTGCTGCACCCATTCACTGAAAGAAAGGTGTTAAGGGAATTATCAATCTAACTTAGACCACTAGTTCTCAAACAGAGGTCCAGGGCCAACAAGCAGGTTTCAGGGTGCCCGCCAAAATAAGCCAGAGAGAACGGCCGGCGTTACACTCACTTAGGACTGGGGCTGAAGCCAAAGCCTGAGCACCACTGCCCTGAGCTGAAGCCAAAGCCTGAGCAACTTAGCTTTGTGGGGGCCTCATGGCATGGGACCCCAGGCGATTGCCCTGGTTGCTACCCGCAGTGCCAGCCCTGGCTTTTAATCTACTGGATATGCAGAAAAAAAGTTGTTGTGGCACAGGCGGACTGTGGAGCTTTTACAGCATGTTGGGGGAGGGGCTAGGAAAGAAAAAGCTTGAGAACCCCCTAACCTAGACAACTTTAAGAAGTTAGATTGGTCCCAGGTAATACAGTTCTTGTAGCAGTTTCTATGCTTTTACGTTCACATTTCAGAGTTTCCATCTTCTGCTGCTATCAGAAAGACCTATACACACAGGATAAACCAAATCTGATATTTATCTTTGGTAATTACCCAGCCCCATTAACACAGCAACCAAAGGTCCCACACTTTTTAATGTATTATCCCCATTTTACAGATGGAGAATTCAAAGAGTTTTTTTTAAAGGTACTTAGGCATTGCAACACTTAACTGACTTAGAAGCCTAAGAGCTTGTCTACATGGGGACAAAGCCCACAGCAGCGTGGACACTCTTACTGCCCACAAAATGTGCCTTTGTGTGCATAAGCTTAATGCACTTCAAAGGTCTATTAAGCGAAACTGCCTGAGCACATTCCTAGAAGTGAGCCAGGATATAAATTTAGCAACTCCACATCAACTTCCTGTGACACTCTATACCTCGGGGGAAGGGGGAGAGGCTGTAACCCCCATATTCCTCATCTATATACAACTGTAATATTGAATATAAAGCATGCCCTTTGAAGTATCAGGGGAAAGGTTTTGATCCGCTGAAACTCATTGTTCCATCTAAGTATGTGTATCATTAATGCACATAAAATTATAAGAATTGTGTCGTATGGTTTTCACTAAAATATGCTGTTGGTCTGGGAAGTGCCAGATAGTAGTTCTCTAAAGACAATGACAAGGGAGGTAACAATGCCCAGACGGGTGCAGAACAGACACCACTAGCCATCGTCCAGCAGAGGAGATACGTTTACCATTCAGTAACTCTCTCACAGGAGCCTCATTTTAAAAAGGCTCCTAAGTACCTGAATCTCTTTTGAAAATGACACATAGACTCCTAAAGTTAGCTAGGCATAGCAATGCAGAGCACAGCAATGCCTACATACATTTAAAAATCTGGGCCTAAGTGATAGGAAGTCAGCAGCAAAGCAGTGAATTGAATCTGCATCCCCCAAGTCCCAGGCTAGCACTCTAAACGCTGGATTAGCCTTCCTCTTACTTGCACCTTTTTCATATGAGTGTAAATACACTGACTTCAGTGGAGTTGTTCCCAATTTACAGCAGCATATGGTGAAAAGTACAACAATATAATAAAAGTCATATGGAGATCCCATGCTTGTTCAGATGACTCAAAGGCCATTGGAGAGTTCCTTGTTTGAAATATATACTAGTAATGTGTCGTTGAGAAATTATTTAAAAACTGATTGAAAAAAAGATAGCTTTCCAAGGTTTCCCAATGCCACATGCCTCTGCTAATTTATATTATGAAAAGCCTACCATGGTAGCTATAAGCAGTGGAAAGTGATTACTTTTAGTGGCTATCCCACACTAGTTTGTGACACCTGGAATCTACATTTCAAAAATGTTTACGCTTTTTGAAACATAAGTGAGATAATTAGCACATATGTCCCATTCTTCAGCACAACAAAGAATGTATGTGGTATTAGGCATATGTAAACAGTCTCACAGTTAATGGAACACTGAATTATCAGAAGATTCCTTAGAACTTTTAAATATGCTCAGGCCATAAAGACTCAAAATGAGACATACTAGGTTCACAATGGTTAAACAGATCTCCATACGTGGAAAAGTTAAACATAGCTTCCTAAAACCGTTGAAGAGAATTTACACAGCTAGGAAGAGAACTAATACAATTTGCCTTTATGAACACATCATAAACATTCTATGATTTTACAGTGACTTCATTCATGTAACCAGAAGTCATAACGAATGACTTATATCAGGATACTGGGGCAGGGAGGAAGCATTAGTATTTGATTAAATTAAAGTGTGTCCAAACACAGAGAATTTGGATTTCCAAGATTAAATTAAATTATATAGAAACATGAAGCCCAGTGTATAAACTTGAATTTGGTATTTTGCATACAAGATACAGAAAAAACATCAAATAAACTATTCAACTAATGTGCATCATGGAAGTGGGTTTTTTTAGAGCGCCAGCGCTACGTCGCGACTACACAAGCCACGTTCTCTTTGACGTTGCCCGTGAAGACATGCCCTTAAAAAGCCTATTGGAATCTATTAATGAGGTTGTTAATCTCAAAGTGCTACTTTCAAAACAACAGTAGGGTAAGTAAAGCCACTGCTTGATCTTGATTTGTTTACATTTTCTTTCAAGAAACAAGAGCTACTTTACAATTTTAGTGGACAAACTGTTCAGTTTTTAAAGTAACTTCTTAATATGTAGAAATATTTAAGGCCCTGTCTACACAAGGACAGTTTTGCTGTCTAAATATTTTGGAAAAATCCTCCTAGTATGGATTCAGTGCCTCAAACCACCATAAAGTTCACCGTATAAGCACAATTATATGGATAAAACTGCATCCCTATTAGGGTTCATATAGCTATACTGGGTTTAAAAATAAAAACAGTCATATCCCAAACCGACACAGCAATATATAGTGTAGATGAGTGCAGAGTCATTTCTATTGCTGTGTCTGGTTTTCAGATGAGGCTCATTATAAGCAAAATATAAGTACATGCATGCGTACACACACTCACTGGGGAGCCACATGTCCAACAATGATGAAATTCCCCCACTTTCAACAAGCTTTTATTTAAAAAAGGAAGAAAGATCTCCTATCTGTAAAATCAAAGGAAGTCTATGATTATCTGTTACAAAGCTATTCAAGAAAAGACCTGTTTCTTTTTAGATACCGAAGTAATTATCCACCCCATCTACCACCCAACATAATATAAACTTACAATCTGCTTTATGGTATTGGCAGTATAACCACAAACTGAATTCATGTATTCTTTTAACTGTCAAATGCCATTTGCACTTTTTCGCACTGTAGAGTGAATAAACATGTTTAATAAATATGAGGCGGTTACTTTGTTTCAACAGAGCAAGACAATCTTTTCCTTTATTTCAAATATTTCTTATTTTTAAATCAAATCTCAAACATTTAATAACTAATATATTTATCCATGGATATGTGCATATTAAAACATATACATATTACAGATAGCAACCTGAAATATGGATTTTAAAACTGTGGGTTTACTCTGAAAATGGTATCTCAGGTTTCCAAAATTTCACTCTGATGCCATGTTTCTTGTCATAATGATTTCTATATCAAAGAGGTTCAGTTTACAAACAGATTTTTTTTCTCCCTAAACATCAGCCTATAAACAATTTCATCTACAAAAGAGCTGCATTTTTTATTCCAATGTATCATCACTATTAAAGTCTCTGCAGGCCAAACTAGGCCCTCAGTGACATCTGTTCATGGCCCATTATCATCAAATTATGCCATGAGTGATACCTGTGCAAACCCATTTCTTTCCACGGTTTGCACAAACATAACTCATTGAAAATGAAAGCAGACAATTCTGCTGATGATACACGAGGGACTAGACTGCAGCTCACATTTCCACAGTTGTTCTGGCTCTGTTTTGCTAAAAGAAGGAAAAAGCAGTACAAAACTTATTTTTGTCATTAAAATAAGATCTGGCTTTGAATGCACAAAGCAAGCAGATCTATCGAATAAAAAGGAGCCATTATTAAAAGCCACTTTTCAGAATCTAATCAAACATTAATATTACTTGGCTACAGCCAAATCCTAAAAGTTTGTTATATTTTATACAATAGTTAATTTAGATTTAAAAGATCAAATACAACTGTAAAAGGCATGATAAAAATCACTTCATACCCAATTGCCATCATTAGCAATGTACTCATTCATTCCTTTAAGAAGAGGTGACAATCAGAGTCCAGATACCACAGGGTAGAACAGAGGGTCTGAACACCCAAGAATAAGTAGTTGAATCAACTGCTGTATACAATATTACTGTACCATAAAATAAGTGTATTGAGTAGGTATATAAAAACTGGTGATATGCTGCTCACAACTATCACTGTGTGATGTACATAGGGATAACGTGTGAAGAGTTATGAATCTGTGCTGGAAATATGTTCCTAAAATATGTTTTGGGGACAGACTTGATAAATAAGCTCTCTTTAGGCAAAAGAATGTGGATTTACCTATCTGAGTCCAGCTTTGCAAGCTGGATACATGGGAAGTACATTTGCATCTAAGTTAACAAAGTATTCAAGCCAACCAAAAAAAGCAAATTGACCAGACAGATGAAAAGGGGGTTTGGCTCCTGCACGCTGAAAAACAACCACCAGGGGATTTGTCAGGGTTTATTTTTCAAAGAACACATTTCAAAGGCTTTCTGAATTATAAAAGGAAGGAAAGGGAACTCCTTAGTTATCTATCGTTTAGGAAACAAAGGGGACAGCACTCTCTGATTCTGTGAAAATAGGATCCTCTGACCTTGAGGGCTAGAGTTGCTGGTAACCTGATGTAAATGAGAAAACTTGCTTACCCAAAAATGTTAACTTAATTTTAGTAAGTTTTAGTCATTAGAAAGCATGTTTTGTTGGAACCATACCTGTCTCTTTTTCTCTTGCTTAGCATCACTTAAATGTCTGTCCTGTATTAATAAAGTCATTTTTAGTTTTACTATTAGCCATATCACTGCTATTATATTGACGTAAAGTGTAAGTTCTAAGCTAACTTAACAGGCGGGTGTGTACACTGTCTCTTTAAGAGGGACGAGACACTACGGAGAGATATCTCTGGGGAACTCAGGCAAAGTTAAAATTGGCAGAGTCTTGAGGATTTTGCTAGTGAAGCAGTCAAGACTGGTGTGGCATGGAGCTGATGCAGTCTAATTTCCAGCAAAGCTCACACTCTCCAAGGCAGAGGGGTAACACAGTAGCTAGTTCTGAGCTGCCCTGAGGAAAGCATCACTGAAGAAGAACCCTAGAGTGATAGGCTGTTTAAATGTATTTGGTCCATGCTGATTTACCTTACTGGATTTTTACTTTAAATATCGTATTACTAACATTTGCCTCACAGCTGAAACTGAATGGAATTAGACAAAGTTACATTTCCTAGACAAATCCTACACAATGTGCTAAACACTACTACACACTTTTTATATATTTTGTGTGAGTAGTTCTCTTGACTTCCACAGGAGTACAGTTAAGAATGTGTGTAATGTAAGTGCGAATGCTATATATCCCACTGTAACCATCCGCAAGATCAGAGCCAAAGATATGGAATCTACTGTGCATGATCTGTATTCTCATTACAACTTCCCTTTCCTTTTCAAATCAATGACTTTTATATCCACGGATTAAAATAAAAACAACAAGGTATGATTATACAAAGGGGCATGTCTGATGGTCCCCTAAGTGAAGACAGGCCCTTATCTTTCTTATTCCAAAAAAGAGAAAATAATCCTGTTTCCCCCTCCCCCATATTTTTAATATAATTATACTTTGGCACTTCACTAGTGCCATCCATCTGATTATTATAAAGCACTTTAAAAATATTAGCTATCCAAAAATCCCTATATGATTGGTATTATTAGAGAGAGGAAAACTGAGGTACAGAGATGTTAAATGATTTATTTAAGGTCAGATGGCAAATGATTGACTACAAACTATTCCTCCTGATACAAATAACTGCTCAATTTTTAATGCCCTGACATGTATAATGAAAACACTAAACTGCAAGCCACGAGTTGCCTGGTAAATTTTTAATTTCAATTTTGAGGTGGTTTGGCAGAAGATCTGCATTAGTGCTGATGATGCTGGAACAAGTCCTAAAATTTGAACCATTTACTCCTAATTCTTTCCCGATAAAAAAAGGCAGACATTTTAGTTAAAAACCAGATTATAATCCTCTTCATCTTTAATATTTTTTAAAACCCAGGCCTGGTCTACACTATGCATTTATATTGAATTTAGCAGCGTTAAACCGATTTAACCCTGCACGCGTCCACACATTGAGGCCCTTTATATTGATATAAAGGGCTCTTTAAACTGGTTTTTGTATTCCTCCCCGACGAGAGGAGTAGCGCTGAAATCGGTATTGCCATGTTGGATTAGGGTTAGTGTGGCCGCAAATCGATGGTATTGGCCTGGGGTGGATGGTCTATCCCACAGTGCATCGTGTGACCGCTCTGGAAAGCAATCTGAACTCGATGCACTGGCCGGAGTGACAGAAAGCCCTGCGAATCTTCTGATTCATTTCTGTTTGCCGCGCTGGAGCTCTCTCACGGGTGCGCCTGCGTCCAATCCAAAAAGAGCTCCAGAATGGACCGTACAGTAGATTCTGGATCTTGATTGCTGTTACGAGGAGACAATTGTTCTATCAGAGCTCCGTTAAGAGAGACAAAATGAGAAAGCATTGAAAATTCCAGGCTTTTGACAGATAGAGCCACAGCCAGGATCAGCAGTCGCTGCTGCCAGGTAATGGAACCCAAAAAAATGAATCAAAACTGAATGCTCATGGAGGAGGAGGTGGGGAATTAGGCTCAGCTATCCACAGTCCCGCAATCTCCAAAGCATTGTGCTTCTTTGTGCTGAGTCCCAATGCTGTAGGTGTCAACAACATTGTCCTGGGTGGTTCAGGGTATATTTAATCAATTTGCACTCTTACCTTCCCATGAAGAACAGGGGAAAAATATTCTTGCCATTTTTAATGTCCATTATGCTACTGCCTGCTGCTGGGAACGGTGTGAAATGACAGCAGCACTCCTCCCTTCACTTTCCTGATGGCAGTGGTACAAAATGGTTGGAACGTCATCATCCGTGAGTGTCCTGGCTGGCCTCGGTAGGGTCGGCCGCAGCGCCTCGGGGTAAAATGGGAATGCTTCCCTGTATTCCTGCGCGGTGCAAATTGCTGGTGTTAACTGTTCTCCTATTAGCAGCTGGGCTGAGCTCATCAAGCCCTCCTTACCCCCTTTCGTGTACTAAAGAAAAGATTCTGTACTCCCGGCTATTAAAGCTGGAGGGCTGCCTCTCCTTCATTTTATCTCTTGCTAAAACTCAGTGGTTTCTTATTCTGCATTCTTTATTATTCCATCACACATGCGAGGAGCCTGCCACGGTGCCCAGGAGGGTGGTGGGATAGAGGAAACAAATGGGTGGGCGTTGTGAGGGGCACCCTGAATGGCATTGCAGCCTATTTCCCTGCGGGATCCATGGGATCTGCTTGGAGTGGGTGTGCTCTCTCGAGCTCTCTTGGTAATTTGGCCATATTTATGGTGGGACTGACTCGTTTTCAGGACAACATAAAGACACGGAAGACATAGGAGAGACTTCATTCCATTTTGTCATCGCGCCCCAGCACACTCAGCGAGGAATCAGACCCAGTGAGACACCGAATGAGCGACAGCAGACCGGTCACAAATGATTTGATTACCGTCAATAGCCAATTTCAATATGCAAACAGTACGAAATGACTGATACTGTCATGACTCACCATTTACAATGGCAGACGGTGCCAAAGAGCGGATGGTACACTCTCTGTCACTGCGAAGGGCAAATGAATGCTGTTGTGTACGTTATGCGTGCCGCCTTACTGTCAGCAGCATCCGTACACATACGGTGACCGTACACAAGGACAACAGCGGTCCATGTGTTGCCATGCTCATGGCGTTGCTGGGTCATTAGGGGGAAAGAGGCGCGAAACATTGATATGTCTCGCATTGCTTTTCACAGGAGGAGAACTGTATGATGCAATCTTAACACCAAGAATCACGCGACACATGTTTTTTGGCACCATACTCCACTTGGCGATCTTCACATCAGAATTCCAATGGGTGGGGGCAGACGTGCAGGAACTAGGGTATGGGATAGTACCACGTTGCCGCTCAGAATTGACACTAGCCTCGGTACATGGACGCACACCACTGAATTAATGTGCTTAGTGTGGCCGCGTGCACTCGATTTTATACAATCTGTTTTACAAAACCGGTTTATGTAAAATCGGAATAATCCTGTAGTGTAGACATCCCCCAAAGTTTCTTATTATGGCTTCCAGTATAAGCAAAGAACTTTTTCTTATTGAGATATGGACCACAGTGCACAACTAATTAAAATTAAAAACTACATTTTCATCTGGTACAGTATTTCTTAAGCAGTATTTCCACCCCACCCATATTTGTAATACGTAGTTGGATTATAAAAGTTATAAATTAAATCAGTAGGACTAACTGGCATCTATCTACAGGAAGGGCAGACACTGTCCCACACAAAAGTGCTCGAGGGGGTTCTACAATTTATCATCAGCTTGATCACATGACCAACAAATTACCAAACCATGTTATGTGAATTTGATACTAAAATTCTGAAATGCAATACTGAACCAAAGTGGATTTCAAGACATATATCATATTGATTACAACATATTGAAATCCTGTAAGAGTTCTACTTAGCCACCATCATTTACTTAGTTGGTCATGCTACTGACACTGCTTTTAAAACTTTTTCCTGTTTTTTCTTGCCTTTAGAAAAAATAAACAAGCCCCCAGTTCTGCAGTGACCTCACCACAGAGCCATAATAAGGTCACATGGTTCACTGCAGAATCAGGGTGAAAATTTGATAGTATGGGCCCAGATGCACATAGGTATTTAGGCTCCTAACTTCCACTGAAATCAATGGATACCTTTGCAGAGCTTGGCCATAATGCTTATTTCAATTATACTGTTTTGTCCTCCCCCTATTTCAAGCAGGGACCCTAAAATACAGAAAATTGAGCATATTAAGATCCCCAAAGTTCTGGCAAGATAGAAACAGTTACAGAGGAGTAAACCATTTAAGTAGTGTTTTTCAAAACGGTTGTTTGAGGATATATCTGTAATCACTTAGTTGTTCTGAATCAAATGCTCCTATTAAAATAATACTGTCCAGAATAAATGTACATCTTAAGCAAAATCTGGCATTTAAATCTGTGAACAGTGACTTTACATGTAAAGTGCATCTCTAGGCCCACAATCAACAAGGACCGACTTAGAAAATAAGAATCACGTTGTGGGCCTCAAGTTTAAGCGTTCAGACAGGCTTCACAATAAGGTGGTACTGCAGCAAGGAAAAGCTGATTGTGATGCCAGGCGCTATCCAATCATCTGCCACCATATTAGCGTATGGTTAGTAGCTCAAATCAGACAAAGACAGTAATACAAGAACAATGGCAAATGAAACTCCTTTATAAAGAGATTTCCAATGAGATTTATTTAAAATGCTTATGGAAATCAATGCTCCCCCTTCCACATGTATAAATGCCTCTTCTGTCTAGTGGCAACACATGATAGGTCAAATGATCCTATGTGCAATGCTAATAAAAACTGGTTTCTAAATCAATTGACAAATAAACTGCCCCCAGTAGGACAGTGAAAAGACTAAGCCCTTTGCCCGTCACTGGGCTAAGAGAAAAGAGTCAGTCCTGCCCCCAAACACTACTTTAAAGTTAGGGAGAGGCCTTCAGGTGTGACTCATTAGAGACAGCCATAAACAGAAGCGCTCTGGGTAGGAGGCTGGCCATAACAGAAGGGAGTGTCCTTTAACATAGAGCAGTGTGGACTTGTGACTGACTATATGTTCTACAGCCAAAGCATCAAGATATATAGTTTGTTTCTTTTCTCTTTTCAGAAAAGAACTAAGTTGTTTTTCAGTGCCTCTAATGAGGCACTTACAAAGAACTAGGGTAAAATGAAAGAGTAGGGTTTTTGTATTACTGTTGCAATTGTAATAGTAGTATCGAATATAGTTATAGAAATTGTCCATCCAACACCTATGTTTTCACATACTCAACTTACAACAGTGTTTCAATTTGTTTGTCTAAAAGTGAACTCTTCAAGGAGTTCAGCAACTTTAGAATGGAGAGTAAAAACAAGTAAATTGATAAACATTTTGCTAGAATGAAAAAAACTCACTTGGGAACAGTATTTAATCTAAGTTTAAAAATACTGGCTTTAAAATAAGAGATCCAAGTTTAAGACATGTTTCTCTTGGCACAGCTGTGAGCATTCCATTTAATTTTATTTTCCCAAAAGGAAAAAAAAACAAGAGCAATTCAGCATTTACAAGCAACACCTATTGCTCAGGGGCTCATTTTGCTTCAAAGATGTTATAAGCGTTTTAGAACCTGGTTCTGCAATAGGCTGTTGGGGACAAACCATCACTGACTTTAATGGGATGTTGCATGAGCACATGGGCTCTTCCATATGGAAGTCAATGCAAGGACTGTACTGCAGGACTGCAATCTTAAACTGCAGTTGATAGCTGCACTTGCAGTACAGGCTCTACAAGCCCTTGCTTCAGAATTCAAATTTACAATACTCCTGCTTCAGAAACTGAGCTTGATGATTTCTCTAGTTAAACATCTGCACTGTTAAGAGCCTGTGCATGCCCGCCAAACCTGTAGTATAAAGTCTGAATTTGCAAATGCACGCACACAGAATTCAGATAAAAATATATGCATAAGAGGGTGGAGTGTAAAATGATATGTCTCAAGTTAGCACTAATTCAAGCCTGATCAATCCAAGCTCTTCAGATGACCAACAGTCGCAGTGGAGGGGAAGACAGGTGCTGTGACTTAAGCAGGAAGTGCTTTCTGCAGGCCAAAAACAGGCAGGAGGACAGCCTGTCAACTTTCCCCAAACCAATTATCTGCAGATGAAAGACATGGCTGCCTGAACGTGACTTCTTGAAGATATCTTTTTTAACAAGTCACTTGCTTTCAGTTCTTCCCAATGACGTGTGAGAATGTGAAAGTGTCCTGTTCCCGTGGATGTGTACATGTCAGGGGGGAGAGGTGGGAAGGGGGCCGCATAGGGGGGTCCTGGACCCGGAAGTGGCACAGGGGGTCTGTCTGACAGACCCTGGCCCCCGTGGGAGCACTGCCTGGTAGGATTAGTGCTGAAGCCAACACTGGGACTTGCATCTCCTCCGTGGGGGGATGTGGTTGGGGCACGACGCCCGAGTGAGCTGCATGGCGCGGAGAGGGGTGCCCCAAAAGGAGAGGCCTGTCCGGGAGGAGGAGGAAGGATGTGCCGGGCTGGGGGGCGGGGGGGAAGTGCCCCGGTGGCGGGCAGCGAGTCGGGGAGCCCGAGCTCGGTCCCGGGAGGGGTGTGGGGAAGAAGAGGGGGCCTGTCCCGCAGGCCTGTCGGCAGGGGGGGCGGGTGTCGCCCGGGCGGTACCTGAAGTAGTAGACATCGCTCTTGCCGGCGCTGAGGCCCGACTTGCGGATCACTTCCTCCTTCTTCCAGCCGGGGGGCAGCGCGGGGCAGTCCATCCTTCCCCGTCTCTCCATCCACCGGGCCCGCGGCCTCACCGCAGCGGCGCTATGGTGCCCGGACACGGCCGGGGCCGGTACCCCCCTAGGGATGGCGACCGCCGCGCTCTGCTCCGAGTCTGGAGCCCGAGCTGCGCGCGCAGCTGCCTACTCGCCGGGCAGCCGCTTCCGTAACTGAGCCTTGGAACCCGGTGTCATCGGCCCCCGAACGGGGTCACAGAGCGCGTTCTAGGGGGGCCAGAGCGGCCAAGCCGTAGACCGTGGAGTCGGCTGCAGAAAGGCCAGAGCAGCCATTGAGAGGCCTGCACAGCTGACAACGCCGGCGAATGGACCATAGCGAGGAGCCAGGAAAGCTAGTGTCTCAGGAGTTGTAGGCAGTGCTGGAATTAGGGGCGCCGCTGCACCCGCGGCTTGAAGTAGTAATAGCAGACACTAAATGCAGTATATGATTTCCATCATCAGGATACCCACTATAAAACGAGTGATTGTAAAACTCTGTTAAACTCTTCCTAGAATAACCAGAGTGCCCAATTCTTGAATGACCTTAGAATGCTGTAGCATTACCAAGTCTATCCAGATCAAAGAATGCATCCTAGAGCAGCCATAATTACGCAGTTCATAGCCAGGAATCTAACAGGGCCATCAGTTGGTGGGGAAGAGGGAGAGGGTGCTCAACAATTTGCAGCCATAGACATTATACTCAATATTAATATATTGGGATTATATTTTCCTCGTGGTCATCTTAAAATCTATTGTTTTGCATCCTCTGAAATATAAAGTATCAATAGAAGATGAGGTGTTGGCTGGAAGTTTATAACATTCAAAAATCCACGATTTTTTGTGAATTTTGCTAAATGAAAAAAAGTATTAAAAAGTAATGTCATGAATTAACATAAATAGCTTGTTGTACATGTTGGAACACAATTTTCCTTTCAGCTGTCAGTTCAGATGGAGCATGGATAACCAAACCACTACAGGGTCAGGTATATATAGTGATGTACTGCCAGAAAAATGTGTCCCTGATGGATCTTGTGTAACCCACAGTGCATATGCTTGCAGAGAGAAAGGGAGAAGCTGTTCATTAGTCTTCTGATTTCCTCTTCCCTCCTCCACTCCTGATTTAAACACACATACTTTGTCATTGTAACCATAATGGAGGAAGGAAGCAACATCATTAGGAAAACAAACATATTAGCTTTGTATACTGGGAACTTTTATACTACCTATTTGAAAACGATATTGTCTGTGTTAATAGTACAGCAGAGCTGTGCTTGGTTAAGCATTGTTGGAAATGGACTGGGGTAGCAGTGGAGTATACTGCCTGAGGCATTTTTTTTAAGTTTCTTTGCTTTTTTGTATGCCCTGGTTCATTTGAAAGTAGACACATTTGCTCTGCTTATTTGTATATATCACAGTAATAAATTGTCTGTAGAAGGGATGATTTAACTAACAGAACCCAAGAAGTGAAGTCTATCACAGCTCTGTAGAATTTTATCATGGGTCTCTTAGGAACCACCAGAAGTTCACTACAAACCACCAAAAGTTCACTACAAATAATCACTGAACATATCCCATGGGACTCCATGGAGTTTTTTAAAGACCTTCTATGCAGATCTTCATTCCCTCCAAAGCACCCAGCATTCGCCATGGTAAGAAGACAAGATACTGCGCTAGATGGACCTTTGGTCTGACTCAGTATGGCTGTTCTTATGTTCAAGGGAGAGAAAACAATTTGCCCAGACTTCTCATTTAGCCTTTTGAAATTAATGTAACAGAAGATCTGTTACTGTAGGGAGTCAAAAATAAGAATATTAGCACTAGTTGAAGACAGGGCCGGCTCTAGCAATTTTGCCGCCCCAAGCACGGCGGCACGCAGCAGGGGCGCTCTGCCGCACGCCGGTTCTGCGGCTCCAGTGGACCTCCTGCAGGCGTTTCTGCGGATGGTCAGCTGGTTCCGTGGCTCTGGTGGAGCTGCCGCAGGCGTGTGTGCGGGTGATCCACCGGAGCCGTGGAACCAGAGGACCGTCCGTAGCCATGCCTGCGGCAGCTCCACCAGAGCTACCTGCCGCCCTCCCTGCAACCAGCAGAACGCCCCCTGCGGCATGCCGCCCCAAGCATGTGTTTGGCGCGCTGTGGCCTGGAGCTGGCCCTGGTTGAAGATACACATTACTATCAATGACATGTTGCAGCAACAAGACCTAAGAAGAAAGAAATTCTGACAATGTACTGTAATGTGCCAACGATCTAAATCTTTATTCCAATGATGTCTTCAGAATTGATACTTGGGCGAGAAATATATTTCCCTAAATCTCTCATGTCCTAGTTTGGAGAAAGATACCTGTATGGTTTTCACACCACTAGAGGTCATCACACGCTGCCCAAATGAAACGTGACCAATAACAAATTAACCTACTGGGTTCATGAGGGCTGTCTCTTGTGATTTTGTAACCTGTAGCTCTTTTGTACTGACTGCGGTTTTTCAGCCCAACTGGGCTATTTATAACTGAGAGTTGCGGGGGCGGGGTTTAGCAGTCGTAGGTTGCGCTGTTTTGTGCTATTTTGCTTGTAGTTTCAGAAACATCTCTCTGACAGAATTTGCTGCTTACGTTCTAATCTACGGAGCAGGATCACACCAACAGAGCATGCTCAGTAACATCTGCTCCCTTCACTTGGAATCAGATTCTGCTGCCTGCTCTTAACAGGTATTAAAGAGGGCAAATCGGAGGGGGGTGAGTGGGTGGGCAGGGTCTGAGCAGGGGTCAGAAAGTAACTGGCGAGGATGGGGGTCAAGCAGCTGGAGGCAGAGGCAGGAGAGAGGCAAAATCAGAGGGGGAGTGTAGCAGGCAGGGTTAAACCGAGGGGTGAGGGGCTGCCAGAGGATAGCAAAACTCCAGCATAGGGAGGGACAGAGAGGGGAGTGACAGTTACCCTGATGGGATAAGCTACCTGCCATGTGTGTAAAAACAGGGTTAAGGACAGAGGGGCTTTTTTATTTTCTTTCTCACAGGACAGACTAGGTCTCAGCACAGACTTCCTAGGGCTGGCTTCTTAAAGACACAGGCATCCCAATGCCTAGACAGGGCAGCTCCTCTCTATCTGATATACTGACGTGCTAGTTACAACAGACTCGATTCAGTGAAATATTTTACATACACTCCAAAAAACGATGTGTCAAAAAGTCTCATAGCAATTCACAAATTTATGTGCTGCAGTAATTCCCTGAATTGCACTCCTTTCCTTATAATCTAGTTTTGCTCCTTTTAATTGTGTACTTTTTAGAATGTTATTTTTATTACTCTTATGACTCTTTAGCACTTTGTCATTTACGTTTGTGCAGATGTATGTCATTGTGCTATTTAATTTATATTTTAATAGCAAATACTCATAAAAATATTTATAAATAAATAGTTGCTAGAAGTTTTAACAATGACATCTGAGTTTCTAGTATAGCACTGGCCCTATATATGCCTCCCATTCATATCAGCATGAGCTGTTCATATGTTCTGCAGGAGATTTATGATCAAATAACTGTCAAAATGAAACGAAAATCCTAATTTGGCTGAAAATATCCATTTAAAAACAGTTAAAAGATTTAGAAAGCTAAGTTAATATATGAATACAGTAAAGGAAATGTATATTTAAACTACAGGATTCAACCTAATAGTTTTGTAAAACACATTTTTTTTAAATCTTTTATGGTATTAAGAATGTAATGCTATTTGGGAAAAAGAATAAATCAGTTGTAGAATAACTCACTTGCTTTTTTAATTGAATTTAAATCAATCCCTCAAATGCAATGTCATCTTTATGCTGTCCCTAGTTGTAACATGGCTTGCCCATACAATGACAATTTAATATTGTAAAGTTGTTTCTTCCAGTTCATAATGTGATTTAATATCTTTTAGATGTTTCTTTTTGTACAAAATCTAGATACCATAGAGAGGAGATAATTAAGAATGTGCCTGAAAAAGTAATTCCTTGTATGTATCCTCCTGAATTCTGAGCCAAGTGGAACAAAGCATTACAATCCTACAAGCTGTTAGAAACTGACCAGGTAATACAGCAATTTTATATAAAGCTTTTACTCCACGTTTTAACTGTGTGCTGCCTGATTAGATATGGAAACATTCACCTCTAGGTGTCCAGTATCACAGAAATGTAGGGCTGGAAGGGACCTCAAGAGGTCATCTTGTCCAGCCGCCTGCACTGAGGCAGGATAAGTTACCTAGACCATCCCTAAAACGTTTGTCTGACTTGTTCTTAAAAACCTCTGGTTATGGGGATTCCACAGCCTGCAATGGAAGCCTTTTCCAGTGCTGGCCTATCTTTTATAATTAGAAAGTTTTTCTTAATGTCTAAACTAAATCTCCCTTACTGACGATTCAGCTCATTATTGTTTGTTCTACAGTCAGCGGACATGGAGAACAATTCATCACCATTCTCTTTATAGCGGCCCTCAGTGTATCTAAAGACTGTTTTCAAGTGCCCCTACACTCTACCTTTCTCAAGACTAAACATGCCTAGTTTTATTCAGCTTTCCTCATATGTCAGGTTTTCAAAACCTTTTGTCATTTTTGTTGCTCTCCTCTGGACTCTCTCCAATTTATCCACATCTTTCCTAAAGTGTGGCACCCAAAATTGGACACAGTACTCCAGCGGAGGCCTCACCAGTGCCAACAGAGCAGGCCAATTACCTCCCATGTCTTACATACAACACTCTTGTTAATATACTCCAGAATATTAGCCATTTCGCAACTGCATCACATTATTGACTTATGTGCCGTCTGTGATCCATTATAGCTGTGATTTTCAAACTTTTTTTCTTAGCACCCAGTTGAAGAAAATGATGCCCACAACCCAACAGAGCTGGGGATGAGGCAGTTGGGGTGAAGGCTGCGCGGTGGGGCCGGGAATGAGGGTTTCAGGGCATGGGAGGGGGCTCTGGGCTGGGGTGTGGGAGAGGGTCAGGGCTCTGGACTGGGGGTGCAGGCTCTGGGCTGGGGGGGTTGTGATGCAGAAGGGGCTCTGGGTTTGTGGGGGGCCCTCAGGATTGGGGCAGAGGGTTGGGGTGAAGAAGGGGATCAGGGCTCTGGGCTGGGGGGGTGCAGGCTCTGGGGCCAGGGATGAGGGGTTTGGGGTGCAGGAAGGGGTTCCAGGTTTGGGGGTGCTCAGGGCTGGGGCAAGGGGTTGAGGTGCGGACTTACCTCTGGGGGCTCCTGGTCACCAGTGCAGCTAGGGTGCAGAGGCAGGCTTCCTGCCCATCCTGGCACCGCGGACTGCCACTACACCCCAGAAGCAACCAGCAGCAGGTCCGGCTGTCACCTGCAGGCACCTCCTCCAATTCCCAGTGGCCAGTTCCCGGCCAATCGGAGTGCGGAGCTGGTGCTTGGGGTGGGGGCAGCGCACTGAGCCCTGTGGCCTCCCTGCCTAGAAGCCGGACCCGCTGCTGGCCACTTCCGGGGTGCAGCGTGGTGTCAGAAAAGGTAGGCACTAGCCTGCCTTAGCTGAGCAGCACCACCAATGGGACTTTTAACATCCTAGTTGGCGGTGCTGACCAGAGAAAGCCAACCCAGTGCCTTACATGCCACGACCCAGTACTGGGTCGCGACCCACGGTTTGAAAAACATTGCATTATAGTATAATGTATGAATGTTGACAGTGACTAAATATATTACCATCTCATGGCTTCAACAATCTCTGCTCATTTCTCAGTCGACAAGAGTTCACATTACAATGAATACTTTTAATTGTACCACTGGTGACAGCCTCAGTGATGCCAAGGATTGAATAGACGAGAAGAATGTCAAATGAGATCCCTCTGCTTCAGGGGAGAGGCACATTAGAGGGGCAATCGAGGGAAGCTTGCACAGATACACTTTGTACATTGGATAAAATACAAAACAATTAAACCACTCCTCTGAGCTTTTGTTTGAAATTTAACTGGAGGCTGGGCTGATATTTCAGATATGCCGAAGTCAGAAAATGTGGACAACCTAGTGATTGATTTGGTATTGCATTGTACTAGCACAGCAGCATCTGTTTGGACCACTTCTGATTTCAGATCTCATGCCAATCTCACTAAAAGTTAGGAACACAAAATATGTGATAAGCAGTCTCTGAAGAGGAGGATCAGCTCTTAACTGTTAAATGTGAATTGCAAAAGAAACAAAAAATGTTTGGTTAGCCCTTAAGTATAAAGGAGGCCTCAATTTAACAAAATTTAAAGTCCTCTACTAAAACAGGAAAACTAGCATTCAATATTTCTAGTACTAAAAAAAGGCAGAAAATAGCTTTTTGGAAAAACTAACATTGAGGCTGACTTGTACAGAATAAAGAGCACAATCTGTTTCCTTTGAGGTCCATCGTCCATAGCGGCCAGTACTTTCATGCATCTGGGAAGTACTGAAAAACCTGTGGCAGACCTTGGGTGTAACAAAATAAAGATGACAGGCAGTTCCTTCAGTTTCTTTGAATCAGTTTTTCCTCACCCCCATTTGGCCACATATCAGCTGGGAGGCTAGAGAGGGCAAGTAACAGATCCAGCCGTTCCATCTTTGTAGGAACCACTGTTCCGTAAAAAAATATTAAATAGAAAGTTGATTAAATCTTACAAGTAAATACTGTGCACACACAAAAAGCAGGGCACACCTGTATTATTTCTGTTTGAGTCCTCATTCCTTTGTGTGGGTGTGGCATTTGGGTGATGACAGCATAAGGTGTTTTCCACACTGGGTACTTGTTTTGATCACCGAATAAGTACATTTTTCAAGCACTGTCTCACACTATGTCTGACATAATAGAGCATGACAGTGGTGTTGTGAAGACCACTGCAGTTAAGGTGCAACACACACCAAGCATAGCTTCCTTCTCCTCTCCCAAGTTGCATTTACTAATTATTGATGTTTGCCAGCTGAGTGACTCTTCTGCCCTGAAATATTGCCACACCTTATGGTCTTGGACATAAAGGATCAAGTCTCAAAGGTAGTTTTAATAGGCATTCCTGTCATAACATACGTGCTTTATTAGAAATCTGCATTTAGGGCAATTGTTTGCACAATCAGTAGATATCTTTTTGAAATCTAGCCTAGAATGTAATTGCTAGAAATACAATACAAAACTTAATACACTTATCAATATATGTATCATTTGGGGAAATAAATGTTTTCTTTTTAAAAACTACATTCAAGTCAATATGACTGAGTTGTTTAATCAATAGATTCTTCATTTTTAATTCTGGTTTTTGCTCACTTAGCTGTCAGTGTGGGCTATCAAAAATGTCCCCCATCTCCATCTTGCATCCTGGGTCATAAAAACCCTTGTGAATGCGTGTTCACCCCTGCTGGAATAAGTATTAATGACATATAAAGCAAGGTCTCTGAAATACAGTAACCTTTTATCTACAAAAATTAAAACTGATCTGGTTTTGACATGTGTATATGAATTTCTGTGGTACTAGTTGTACTCTGGGGACACTTTGGATTTGATTGTAGATCCCAACTTTGTGGCTCAGACCTGCCTCTTCTGACATTGTGATTGAGAGCACCATCACATAAGACATGCATGTGGTAACACTGGTTTGCTGAAGCTCATTTTCTATTTACTCTGTGTATACTACATCCCTCCACTTTAACAGAGAAGGTATTTCAGCACATACATTTTGTAGATCATATTCAAAGATTTATTCCTCTCCAGAATTCTCACTGTTGGATAAATATGTATTTTATTTTAAAGCTTCAGTTCCCTTTCTTACAGGAATCCAAAACATTCCAAACTAATTGTGTTCATCCAGCCAGAACGGGGAGGAATGCTCCTACGTTCAGTGGTGGAGATAGCATCGCTTACTACCCTCATAAATGGAATCACTGAAGCAAGGTCTGGAATAAAGATACTAAAGAATTATACACCAATGCCAAACATAAGAGGAAAGTTGTCTACATATAAAATCATATGCAGCTGTCACCTGAGTTCATTTTAAAATTAAAGAATTTGAGATCTTTAATAATTTTAAATGTGGTCTATACGGAGAATATAAATGTGTAGTTTTATTTCATGTACTTCTGTTAGTAGCAGAAATAATGACTAAGTATAACAGTACATTTTGCTATTTTTTAAAGAAAAAGCTTTTTTTAAAATCAGAACCCAAGTTGCCATCAAAACACATAAAATAAGAGTCAGACTTCATTGTAACCTAAAGATACTGTGATGCGTTCTGTAACACACTTTCACTTCATTTACCGTGTAAAGTTATTGTGAGATAATTTTGTTACGTAGCAATTGTCAATTAGTATGTTGCTCTCAGGAACTAGTCAGTATTTAGGATTTAAGCATAATTTGATTTTGCCCTAGAATTAAAAGCATTGGCATTTTAATAATAAAGTATCTCATTAGACTAGTACATCTCAAAGTTATTTTATCTTGACTAAAACAGGCAAGGTATTAAGAACTGTAAATGTGTTTATTACAAGTTACTTTGCAAGAATAATTAGCTAACATTTAAACATCAATTTTGTAATCAGTCTTCACTGGCCAAGTTTTTTTTTAAATTATACTTCTGATAATTACGCAAAAAAAAAAAAAGAGAGCTTATGGAATTTTTTTCTTAAGTCTGGTTTGCGTAACCAGGGAGCATCTTATTCCTATATCCATATTGAGGTAAATCAGCAAAGTAGTTAAGCACGTTCTTAAGTATCTTGCCAAACTGGAGCCTAGCCTAATCAATGGCTGGAAATGCTGACAACTGTCTTGGTGGCTATTCCAACTACAAATAGTAAAAGCCTATTTGTGAATTAGAACGGCCTGTACATGATGCTCTGCTCACATTACTCATGTGTTTTACTCTAGCAGTTAGGGACTGTAACTACTAAGAAAGCAATATTCCATTAGTTTCACAAGCCCCACCATTCAAATCAGTATTTTCTGTATTTCCATTTTTAAAAAAATGTTTTAACAGCAAGAACACCCATGCCCTAATGGATGCCATTTTGGTTGATACAAGAACAAGTATAAGTGTTTCAAACTGGATTGCAATGTTTTAGTTTGGGTAGTAACAACTGGAGGATTCATCACATCTAATGTGCATTTAAGGGGAAGTAAGTCTCTCTTGCTGCTCTCTTTGGACTAAATAAAACATTAATCTGCTAGTTTAACACAAGAATACATAGTATTAATCACTTTTAAAAGGAATTATCAATAGTTTTACACTATTGTTAAGATGGTCCGTTTTTGTATGCTATTTTGTCGCATTACACTTTAAAATAGTGCATTTCTTTAATGCATGAATATGATTGTATTACCTCCTTATTTTATCATCACAAATGTTTTATACCAGCCATCTCTGTATTATGTATATAATCATTTTGGTTTAAAATATCTTAATAAACTGTTAGACTGTGATGAACACAACACCACATTCTTTTTTCCTTTGTTTGTTTTTAGCTTTTCAGAAGGTTTATTCTGATGCATTTTGGAAACAGGTTTTAGATTCTTCCATTCAGCCAGTAGTTCCTTTTGCATTTCAGCAGGTAGTTCAGAAAAAATATTTGGGTCAACATTAGGAGGAAATACAATTCTTCCTTCTCCTGACGCTTGGTCTCTCAGACCTTTATCCTGAGAGGCTGCTCCAATGGGCTCCTCTTGTCTGTCTGAACTGTGAGGCTGAAGAAAATGTTGACTTTGCAGGTTCAATACAATTGAATCAGTGCTATTGAAATTCAGTGATTCCTTAGGTACTTGTTCCATACAGTTATCTATTAGTGCACTTTCAGGGTACTCAGGAGGATCCTGTAGACTGAGACTACAATTAGGATTAGGCCTGTGTACCATGGCTGTCTCCAGCTCACTGGTAGATTGAAAATGTTCACTGCATACCAGACTGCTGATACAATGATCTGCTCTTCTGGAATCTGGAGTAGTGTGCATTTCTTCTTGTGCAAAAAATGGTAGTGCTCCTTTAGAAAAAGGTAATGGCTGACTCAAAATATTCTTTGTATGGATCCTTTGCCCAGATTTGTCAGAAATAATTTCCTCTTTAATGTCTTCTGGAAGCTGACTGAAGACCTCCTGGTCAATGCCAGCAGGAAGCAAATGAATTGGACAAACAGAAATTCCAGGTTCTTCTGCGCAGCTTTTGGTTTCTAGTGAAGATTCTCTAGTTCTTGTATTTCTAATTCTTCCATCTGGTATAAAACTGCAGGAGTTCACCTGGACTTGTGGAACATCATCCATTTTCTGCAGCATAAAATATATTTAGCTACATAGTGCATATGAAAAATATTAAATGATTAAAAGGATACCATGTCATAAATACAATTTTACTGATAGTGATCCCTTAAAATCCTACTTCCATAAACAAAAAATTACCACTAATCATCTGGCAACAAAGATTTTTCTATTCAGCATAGTATTCAGAGATAGATAATGGACCAGCTATTTAAAGAGTTTTGCTGGGGTTGTAAAACAAGTAATTTCAAAAGCAACATTAAACTGGGTATATCATCGTAACGTCTAGCAGCCCAGCTACATCAACGTCTTTCAATATGCCTAAATACGTATTTACAGACTGTATCATTGAAGTTAGCATCTAAAGAAAATTTAAAAGGGAAAAAACTTTCAAACCAAATTATGCTGCACCCAGAAAAAAAAAGAACGAGCCTGTGTGTACAAGTAATTATCAGAGAAAAGAGAAGATATGTGAGCATGGATACCTGAGAAGTCAGGGATAGGGAGATAACAGAGCTGAATGTCTGCATATAGGTAGTATGACAGATTGTGGAAGGAAAGGTCGTCAGCTATGGGCAAATGTGCAGTGACAAAAGGAAAGAACGAAGAACAAAGATGTGAACTTTGCACATCTCACCTAAGGGAGTAATTGCATACCAAATACTGATAGTTATAGACACAAGTATCTGTTTGCATGTATAAATGTGTGACTTGTCATGATTACTTGTATGTAACCAAGGACAAGAATTTTGATCATTTAACCTCAAGTTTCTAAATACAAAGTAGATCTTAAATGATAAAAACAGTACAGTGGCTCATAAATACTGAGAATTATAAAATATAGACATCTGGGGTGAAGTGCTAGCCCCAATGAAATCAATGAGAGTTTTACTAGTGTCTTCAATGAGGCCAAAATTTCACCCATGGTTTTTGTCAACTTCCCTATATTTCCATTAAAAAAAAATCTATATTAAAGTAACACATCATAGTTGATTTAAATGATAAGTGAGATTTGAAGATGAAATCCCACCCTTAACTCACCCCGTTCAGGCTAGGAAGTAAGAGCATATGGAAAGTAAAGCAATCCAGTGTTTGAAGACACACATAGCTAAGTGCAAAAAAGGTAAATTAAGGGCACTTTAACAAGATTTAATTCAAGCTAAACTGCTAAAGATATTTTATGATGGAAAGAAATATTTAGGTCACTTCAGTTCCATCATGACCTATAGATCACACATTGCAGAAGCACTGAGGTTTTAAAAACTGGATGCTGAAAATTTAGGCTCTTAACTTCATATTTAGGAATCTAATTAAGTGGCCTGATTTTTCAGACATGCTGAGCAGGCAGAAGAGCTCCCATTAAAGTCTGTGGGAAACCTAATTTTAGGCATCCACTTCTGAAAACCCTGGCTCCACAAGCTCCTCTGTCTGTCCCATAGTAATAAAGTTAGATTGCCTAGTATTGTGCCATTCAAGATATGGCAACTGAAAACAAAGGATAGCATAAACAAAGGATAGGAAAGGAGGATAGCATAAACACATCTCGTAAATAGTTTGTACTCAGGAAAGCCCACAGACTTCTTCATTTTTACTATCTAGATGTTATTTGGGACTACAAAACTTCTTAAAGTATTTAAAAATTATTAAGGATACTAGAGCATATATATAGTCTCAGTCTGAATTTAATACACTTGATTTGATTGACAGTTTTTAATCATCTTCAACTTACTTTGCCAGAACTTGAAGGGGGTGACGACCGCATTAAATAAAATCCTATGGATCCTTTGGTGAGGCTAGGCAGAGCTTTAAGATTTGAGAAGCAGACACTCAGAAGGGTAAGATGAAATGGCATCTCCACTTTTATCATCTTTCTAAACAATTTCATAAGGATACCAACCAGTGGGGCCACAACATCAGAGTTTCCTGAACATGAAATGTAAACAAACAGCAGAATTAATGTAAACCTTTCTATAAGGGGCTGAAAGGAATTAAGGTTTGTGCATGAGATAGTCTGGACTTTCAACACTTTGCACTAATGCAAAATAAGTTGGCATTTACCCTAATTGTTCAATGCACTGAAAAATCTCAATTCTTAGGAAATGTGAGGGATTTTAACTACAGCTATGCCAAGTAAGGCAGCATTTATTTGATCATTTGAAAATAAAGAGGCTGTTAACTTTACAGTGTTTTACGCTTAAAAAAGCTTTTCTGAAATGAATTTTATGATTGCAAGAAGTGCCAGACTGACAACACTAGACAGATGCCCACAGAATCTCTGTAACTTAGACATTAATGGTACTTGCATCCGAAGAAGTGAGCTGTAGCCCACGAAAGCTTATGCTGAAATAAATGTGTTAGTCTCTAAGGTGCCACAAGTACTTCTGTTCTTTTTGTGGATACAGACTAACACGTCTGCTACACTGAAACCTGTCATTAACGGTACAAGCCCTCCTGTTCTGCCCTGCCATCTCTGTTGAGAAGTGATGTGATAATTGGAAAAGGGGTCAATTTAAACAAACACAATTAAACTAACATCCTGCAAATGGAAAAGGCCTTTCTATACAACTGAGAGTAGCTCACTCTCCATTTCTATTAAATTGTCTTCAAACGGATCCAATTAATGACGACAATTTGTGTGATATGGCTATCTGACAACAAAGATCTAGACTGAGACCACTTATTTACCTTATGCAGAAGAGTGTGGACATATCAGATGGTAATAACTTTTGCTCTCTTCCAGTCTAGACTGGATTCAGTCTATTCCTGTCTATGATTATAGTATTTTATTAAACTCTATACTTACTGAGAGAAAACATAATGATCCTGAATAGTAGTGAAGTGATTGGTCAAATATGGGGAAAAGATAAACTCCATACGAAGTGGCAAATGAAAGACTGATCTCTATTTAGGATGGACAAGCCCTGGCGTCAGAGGAGGAAGACTGTATACATGTCACTAACTGTTGGATAAAGAGTGATTCAGAAAGATCCTGAAATCTTATAGCTAACAGCCATACAAAATTCCTTTCACTCACTCATCCCTTGCAAGCAATTTCTTTCTCTTTTCTTTTTGGACTGCGATGAGTTACATTTAATTAATTTTTCAACATCAGGGTAAAAAGGCAGGCAAGTATATTTTGTGCCTGGGTTAGTAAACTCCGACAACAATCTTGCAAGGCTGAGTAGGGTGACCAGATGTCTCAATTTTTTTTTTTT
>NC_133774.1:19533960-19654778 GCF_003597395.2 Chelonoidis abingdonii
AGGAACTAGTCAGTATTTAGGATTTAAGCATAATTTGATTTTGCCCTAGAATTAAAAGCATTGGCATTTTAATAATAAAGTATCTCATTAGACTAGTACATCTCAAAGTTATTTTATCTTGACTAAAACAGGCAAGGTATTAAGAACTGTAAATGTGTTTATTACAAGTTACTTTGCAAGAATAATTAGCTAACATTTAAACATCAATTTTGTAATCAGTCTTCACTGGCCAAGTTTTTTTTTAAATTATACTTCTGATAATTACGCAAAAAAAAAAAAAGAGAGCTTATGGAATTTTTTTCTTAAGTCTGGTTTGCGTAACCAGGGAGCATCTTATTCCTATATCCATATTGAGGTAAATCAGCAAAGTAGTTAAGCACGTTCTTAAGTATCTTGCCAAACTGGAGCCTAGCCTAATCAATGGCTGGAAATGCTGACAACTGTCTTGGTGGCTATTCCAACTACAAATAGTAAAAGCCTATTTGTGAATTAGAACGGCCTGTACATGATGCTCTGCTCACATTACTCATGTGTTTTACTCTAGCAGTTAGGGACTGTAACTACTAAGAAAGCAATATTCCATTAGTTTCACAAGCCCCACCATTCAAATCAGTATTTTCTGTATTTCCATTTTTAAAAAAATGTTTTAACAGCAAGAACACCCATGCCCTAATGGATGCCATTTTGGTTGATACAAGAACAAGTATAAGTGTTTCAAACTGGATTGCAATGTTTTAGTTTGGGTAGTAACAACTGGAGGATTCATCACATCTAATGTGCATTTAAGGGGAAGTAAGTCTCTCTTGCTGCTCTCTTTGGACTAAATAAAACATTAATCTGCTAGTTTAACACAAGAATACATAGTATTAATCACTTTTAAAAGGAATTATCAATAGTTTTACACTATTGTTAAGATGGTCCGTTTTTGTATGCTATTTTGTCGCATTACACTTTAAAATAGTGCATTTCTTTAATGCATGAATATGATTGTATTACCTCCTTATTTTATCATCACAAATGTTTTATACCAGCCATCTCTGTATTATGTATATAATCATTTTGGTTTAAAATATCTTAATAAACTGTTAGACTGTGATGAACACAACACCACATTCTTTTTTCCTTTGTTTGTTTTTAGCTTTTCAGAAGGTTTATTCTGATGCATTTTGGAAACAGGTTTTAGATTCTTCCATTCAGCCAGTAGTTCCTTTTGCATTTCAGCAGGTAGTTCAGAAAAAATATTTGGGTCAACATTAGGAGGAAATACAATTCTTCCTTCTCCTGACGCTTGGTCTCTCAGACCTTTATCCTGAGAGGCTGCTCCAATGGGCTCCTCTTGTCTGTCTGAACTGTGAGGCTGAAGAAAATGTTGACTTTGCAGGTTCAATACAATTGAATCAGTGCTATTGAAATTCAGTGATTCCTTAGGTACTTGTTCCATACAGTTATCTATTAGTGCACTTTCAGGGTACTCAGGAGGATCCTGTAGACTGAGACTACAATTAGGATTAGGCCTGTGTACCATGGCTGTCTCCAGCTCACTGGTAGATTGAAAATGTTCACTGCATACCAGACTGCTGATACAATGATCTGCTCTTCTGGAATCTGGAGTAGTGTGCATTTCTTCTTGTGCAAAAAATGGTA
Organism: Chelonoidis abingdonii; assembly: GCF_003597395.2. Classification (NCBI taxonomy): domain Eukaryota; kingdom Metazoa; phylum Chordata; order Testudines; family Testudinidae; genus Chelonoidis; species Chelonoidis abingdonii. The sequence goes on from NC_133774.1 coordinate 19,535,605, forward strand.
GTGCTCCTTTAGAAAAAGGTAATGGCTGACTCAAAATATTCTTTGTATGGATCCTTTGCCCAGATTTGTCAGAAATAATTTCCTCTTTAATGTCTTCTGGAAGCTGACTGAAGACCTCCTGGTCAATGCCAGCAGGAAGCAAATGAATTGGACAAACAGAAATTCCAGGTTCTTCTGCGCAGCTTTTGGTTTCTAGTGAAGATTCTCTAGTTCTTGTATTTCTAATTCTTCCATCTGGTATAAAACTGCAGGAGTTCACCTGGACTTGTGGAACATCATCCATTTTCTGCAGCATAAAATATATTTAGCTACATAGTGCATATGAAAAATATTAAATGATTAAAAGGATACCATGTCATAAATACAATTTTACTGATAGTGATCCCTTAAAATCCTACTTCCATAAACAAAAAATTACCACTAATCATCTGGCAACAAAGATTTTTCTATTCAGCATAGTATTCAGAGATAGATAATGGACCAGCTATTTAAAGAGTTTTGCTGGGGTTGTAAAACAAGTAATTTCAAAAGCAACATTAAACTGGGTATATCATCGTAACGTCTAGCAGCCCAGCTACATCAACGTCTTTCAATATGCCTAAATACGTATTTACAGACTGTATCATTGAAGTTAGCATCTAAAGAAAATTTAAAAGGGAAAAAACTTTCAAACCAAATTATGCTGCACCCAGAAAAAAAAAGAACGAGCCTGTGTGTACAAGTAATTATCAGAGAAAAGAGAAGATATGTGAGCATGGATACCTGAGAAGTCAGGGATAGGGAGATAACAGAGCTGAATGTCTGCATATAGGTAGTATGACAGATTGTGGAAGGAAAGGTCGTCAGCTATGGGCAAATGTGCAGTGACAAAAGGAAAGAACGAAGAACAAAGATGTGAACTTTGCACATCTCACCTAAGGGAGTAATTGCATACCAAATACTGATAGTTATAGACACAAGTATCTGTTTGCATGTATAAATGTGTGACTTGTCATGATTACTTGTATGTAACCAAGGACAAGAATTTTGATCATTTAACCTCAAGTTTCTAAATACAAAGTAGATCTTAAATGATAAAAACAGTACAGTGGCTCATAAATACTGAGAATTATAAAATATAGACATCTGGGGTGAAGTGCTAGCCCCAATGAAATCAATGAGAGTTTTACTAGTGTCTTCAATGAGGCCAAAATTTCACCCATGGTTTTTGTCAACTTCCCTATATTTCCATTAAAAAAAAATCTATATTAAAGTAACACATCATAGTTGATTTAAATGATAAGTGAGATTTGAAGATGAAATCCCACCCTTAACTCACCCCGTTCAGGCTAGGAAGTAAGAGCATATGGAAAGTAAAGCAATCCAGTGTTTGAAGACACACATAGCTAAGTGCAAAAAAGGTAAATTAAGGGCACTTTAACAAGATTTAATTCAAGCTAAACTGCTAAAGATATTTTATGATGGAAAGAAATATTTAGGTCACTTCAGTTCCATCATGACCTATAGATCACACATTGCAGAAGCACTGAGGTTTTAAAAACTGGATGCTGAAAATTTAGGCTCTTAACTTCATATTTAGGAATCTAATTAAGTGGCCTGATTTTTCAGACATGCTGAGCAGGCAGAAGAGCTCCCATTAAAGTCTGTGGGAAACCTAATTTTAGGCATCCACTTCTGAAAACCCTGGCTCCACAAGCTCCTCTGTCTGTCCCATAGTAATAAAGTTAGATTGCCTAGTATTGTGCCATTCAAGATATGGCAACTGAAAACAAAGGATAGCATAAACAAAGGATAGGAAAGGAGGATAGCATAAACACATCTCGTAAATAGTTTGTACTCAGGAAAGCCCACAGACTTCTTCATTTTTACTATCTAGATGTTATTTGGGACTACAAAACTTCTTAAAGTATTTAAAAATTATTAAGGATACTAGAGCATATATATAGTCTCAGTCTGAATTTAATACACTTGATTTGATTGACAGTTTTTAATCATCTTCAACTTACTTTGCCAGAACTTGAAGGGGGTGACGACCGCATTAAATAAAATCCTATGGATCCTTTGGTGAGGCTAGGCAGAGCTTTAAGATTTGAGAAGCAGACACTCAGAAGGGTAAGATGAAATGGCATCTCCACTTTTATCATCTTTCTAAACAATTTCATAAGGATACCAACCAGTGGGGCCACAACATCAGAGTTTCCTGAACATGAAATGTAAACAAACAGCAGAATTAATGTAAACCTTTCTATAAGGGGCTGAAAGGAATTAAGGTTTGTGCATGAGATAGTCTGGACTTTCAACACTTTGCACTAATGCAAAATAAGTTGGCATTTACCCTAATTGTTCAATGCACTGAAAAATCTCAATTCTTAGGAAATGTGAGGGATTTTAACTACAGCTATGCCAAGTAAGGCAGCATTTATTTGATCATTTGAAAATAAAGAGGCTGTTAACTTTACAGTGTTTTACGCTTAAAAAAGCTTTTCTGAAATGAATTTTATGATTGCAAGAAGTGCCAGACTGACAACACTAGACAGATGCCCACAGAATCTCTGTAACTTAGACATTAATGGTACTTGCATCCGAAGAAGTGAGCTGTAGCCCACGAAAGCTTATGCTGAAATAAATGTGTTAGTCTCTAAGGTGCCACAAGTACTTCTGTTCTTTTTGTGGATACAGACTAACACGTCTGCTACACTGAAACCTGTCATTAACGGTACAAGCCCTCCTGTTCTGCCCTGCCATCTCTGTTGAGAAGTGATGTGATAATTGGAAAAGGGGTCAATTTAAACAAACACAATTAAACTAACATCCTGCAAATGGAAAAGGCCTTTCTATACAACTGAGAGTAGCTCACTCTCCATTTCTATTAAATTGTCTTCAAACGGATCCAATTAATGACGACAATTTGTGTGATATGGCTATCTGACAACAAAGATCTAGACTGAGACCACTTATTTACCTTATGCAGAAGAGTGTGGACATATCAGATGGTAATAACTTTTGCTCTCTTCCAGTCTAGACTGGATTCAGTCTATTCCTGTCTATGATTATAGTATTTTATTAAACTCTATACTTACTGAGAGAAAACATAATGATCCTGAATAGTAGTGAAGTGATTGGTCAAATATGGGGAAAAGATAAACTCCATACGAAGTGGCAAATGAAAGACTGATCTCTATTTAGGATGGACAAGCCCTGGCGTCAGAGGAGGAAGACTGTATACATGTCACTAACTGTTGGATAAAGAGTGATTCAGAAAGATCCTGAAATCTTATAGCTAACAGCCATACAAAATTCCTTTCACTCACTCATCCCTTGCAAGCAATTTCTTTCTCTTTTCTTTTTGGACTGCGATGAGTTACATTTAATTAATTTTTCAACATCAGGGTAAAAAGGCAGGCAAGTATATTTTGTGCCTGGGTTAGTAAACTCCGACAACAATCTTGCAAGGCTGAGTAGGGTGACCAGATGTCTCAATTTTTTTTTTTTCTTATCTAGGCTCCTATTACTCCCCACCCCCATCCCGATTTTTCACATTTGCTGTCTGGTCACCCTAAGGCTGAGTTAACAACTTTGTTACTTATTAAACAAAGTTATTCCTGCCAGGAAGTCCTGTGTTTTTAACATTGTTTCACTGAGGTACATCTATCACATAAAATCAATGTAATACTTCAAATTAAAAAACATCATTGTTCAGAAACCTAGATTTAAAGTAACTTAAAGCAAAACAAAGGTAATGCTTAATACCTGAAACTTTACTGATACTGAAATTAATAGATTGATAAACCTTCCTTCCCAGAAGGACGTATCATTTCACTGTTCCTATGAATGTGCCAAATACTTGGGCATTTCTGCAGTCAGAGAGACCCTAGTTAAAATTTCAAACAACATATTGTGCACCAAAGTAACAACTGACCAAATACTTTCTGAAAACAAAACCTCAGAAAAGCTCTTACCTGTCCCAAATTTCTGAATGACATGAGAGGGAATAGGACACTGACGACTCTCCCGACTAAACCATTTATTAGTTGATGAAAATTTACGGATGGTTAATCTTATTGTATGTGGCTTTCTTCCATCTTTGGATATTCTGAAGAAAATTAAAGTGTGCAGCACAATTAACATTACTGCTGCTTTACAAATACTTTCAAAGCAATTGGATCAAGTAAGTAATGTATATCTCTTTTAATCCATCAGGAAAGTGAAACAAAATAATAGTAATAGTATAGAACATAAGAAGCTTTAAAGCTTTATCTTTAATTTCTTTCCTGCCTCATTTTCCCCAGTTGATACCATTCTAGTGCTTCCTAACTCAACTCTATTTATTGGCAATGTCTACTTATTTCTTCACATTTTTTACAAACGGTTTCAATAAATAGTTTTTGTTTAGTATTACACACAGTTGAAGACTTATAGAAAAAAACCTTAACTGTTTTATTCACTTAAGGAAAAAATCTCTGCATTAGTAAAGAAAGTGGTGGAAGTTCCATGCTTGATATTTTTAGACATGGATTACTGGAAGTACTAGAATATAGTTCTCAACCTAGAGATGCAACCATTGTGTCCATCCCATATTGCTAAGTGGTAGTAAGGTCTCAGTATTAAAAGGCAGTCCTGGTATGTAAAAGGTTGAGAATGACTGTACTAGAAAATATGTTGAAGAGAACAATTTTACCCTGGCAGATTGGAAGGCTAAAACCCTCCACCTCTGTGGTGTCCTGGAGCCCTGGGTTAGCACAATTTGTGTCTAGATGGAAGGGGAGTTAGACCTGAGCCTGAATTCGAACCCTGAGCTTACACTGAAGTGTGGACATACTTGTAGCTACAGTAATCAAGACAAGAGATAAGGGGAATGAATTAATTCTTCTTGTCTGTACGAAAAAGAAATGGAAGTATCTTGATGATGTGGGAGAAGCAGAATTTGGATACTGCCTGAATGTGAGTGGTAATGGAAAGGGAAGAGTTGAAGATGACCCCAAGTTATAAGCCTAAGTAACAGGAATGAGGATGGTGATGTCTGTGGTTGTGCAGAACAGTAGAAGGCAAGATAACGAGTTCAGTTTGGGCCACATTAAGCTTAAGTTGATGGTACAACTTTAAAGAGATGTCAGAGAAACTGGCTGAGATGCAAGGTCAAACCAAGGGAAGCAGTCAGAAGTGGAGAAGAAGATGTGAGACTGAACCATAATAGTAATTGAAACCATGCAAGTGGATAAGATCACCCAGGGACAGGGTAGAGAGAGAAAAAGAAGAGGCCTATGAAATCACCAGGAGAACAGAAGAGAGACTGGAGGGGACACACAAAAAGATACAATACAGGATGATCAGAGATGTAGGAGAATGAGGAGCCGGCAGAATCATGAAAGCTAAAAGGAAGACATGGCCGTTAGAAAGCATGATCAGCTGTGTCAAAAGCAAGAGAAAGGTTGAGGAGGTAAGGATGGAAGAGCTTACAGACATTGGTGAGAACAGTTGCAGTGGAGTGGAGAGGGTGAAAGCCAGACTGGGGGAAAGGAGCAGGATACAGTTGCAGGAGCAGAATTTGAGGCAACAGTTGTAGAGGGCACATTTCACAAGTTCAGAGATAAAGGGCAGAAGGTAATGAGGAAGTAGTTAGAGAGACAACTGGGGTTCAGGGGCAGCATTCTGAAGATACGAGAGACCAAAGTATGCTCTGCAAAATATGAGACAAACCTTACATATGCCCAGTGTTCTTTCAGGTCACAAACTGAGTCAGCAATAAGAACAAATGAAGACAGTCACCTGTCTAAAAGGTTAGCGAGTAGTTCTTCAATTTTCTTTTTAACTTCCACTTCTGATGAACATTTTTTAAAAGAATCTTCATCACTAAGGGACTGTAAGAAATGCAATAGTCCTTTTAATTTTGTGTAATACCAAGTGACAAAGCAAATTCAAAAGATATGAAATGGAATAGCTTTTCCACATAATTCATATATTAACCTATGGAACTCATTGCCACAAAATATCATTAAGCCTAGAGGTCAGCAGGATTCAAAAAAGGATCATACATTAACAGAGGTAATAAAAATATCATGAGTTATATAAATAGTAAATATAAATAAAATTAAAATAATTTTAGAAGGAATATGAACTGCCATGTTTTATGGCATGAGCCAACCTCTAGCTATGGGGAGCTGGGAAAAACTTTCCTGGGTGGCAGGATATCCCATAACTGTACGATTTTGTGTACCTTACTCTGAAGCAGCTAGTACTGACCATTATCAGAGACAGGATCCCAGAATAGATGGACTACTGGTCTGATCCAGTGTGACAATTTCTTTGTTCAGTATGACTGGATTTCAGCAAGCTCAGCAAAATTGTACTCAAAGAACACAATCTTTCTCATTCTGAAAAACTGTATTTTCATGTCATTTGTACCTGAGGAGGTCCAGAGGCGGCCACAGGGGAGTCATCATCTCCATAACTGAGCTTCTGAATGTGCTGAGCCATTGAAACTCCTAGTTCCTTTGCTAGTATTACAGGTGAAAAGGTCTGGAGATCACGCACACTGCTGAGACCCAGCAACTCTAGGCGCTTGGTAGTTTTATAGCCAATCCCTAGATGAAAAGGTGTGTGATAACTTGAGTAAAAATGTATTTACAAAATAGTACAGTACACAGGAAAGTCATTTAAAAGATTAAGATATGCTTAGCAAGTTGTATTTATAAAATACTAATAACTAATTTATTATTTGGTTAATAAACAAAAATACTTTTTCCCTATAAATTATATTTAGTTTTATATGGCAAGACCTTATAGACATCAAATTTAATCATTTTAATTATAGAACTGGAAGTTCTTTGAAGCAACATTTTCAAGTAATTGAGACCCACATTTTCGGATGTGCAAATTTTTTTTCAAAAATTATAGAAATATGGATATCAATATCCACATTTGGCTTTCAATGAAAATAGTGTGAGATTTATATATTCTTTTTAGGTATTTGCAACCCAAACGCTGCAGCACTTGTGTTACTGCAGAACCAAAAAGTGATATGGACTGAAGAACAGAAGTACAATATAAATACAAAAAAACAGATTTTAAAATTATTTCAGTTTTAAAAGTATGTTGTGTATATTAAAATTATGAATTCTCACAATGTCTATACAAAAGATTGTGGCGCCAGTATCTTACCAGGAACTTTACTGATGTGATCAAGGCTGCCTACTAGGTCCTGACAGCTTTCAGGTAGAAGAACTGTTTGTTGATTTGGTTTGAAGGTGCCAGATACTAGTTTAGATAGTAATTTGTTAGAGGCCACTCCTGCACAGCCTGTAAGACCCAATCTATTGTACATGGCTTCCCTCATCTCTGCTGCAATCTGAGATCCAATGACAAGTCTTATATGCATATCATCATGTAAATTGACAGCTGTGAAGACAAAAAGGAGGTGGTCACTTCTCAGCATACAATGACCACTCACATCACTACAGGTCCATTCGCTAATAAGAAGATTCATATGCTTATAACCATTAAAAACTTGATGGGAAAGAGTGTGGTCTACTGGGTAGATCAAGGGGCTGAATGTAAGGACTACTGGGTTCTCTGTCTGGTGCTGCCATGGAGTACAAATTTAACCTCAGACAAGTAATTTAACCTCTTTGTACCTCAGTTACCTCCTCTCTAAAATTAAAAGGGTAATACTCTAGCATCATAAAATTATGGTGAGAATTACTTAATGTTTGGAAAGCACTTTAAGGATAGATGCACTCTATAAATCTTTAAGAGATATCAAAGAAGAATATTTAAATATCATCATGTAACAGACTCTTGCCTCAATATAACCAAAGGGAAAAGTAAATGAATTAGAGATTTAGTAATACAACATTTGTTTAATTAAGATAACTGGAAGATGTCCATCTCTGTTACTAAAGTGTGAATGTTAATGAAATGAGATCTTATTAAGGCAGTTCTTTCTCAGAACTGTATTAAAAATTATAGCAACAGTTGATATTAACATTTGGTCTGGTAAAAATCAACTGCTCTTTTCCTTTATTCATGAAATGAATATAAATCTTGCTATGCCAACTGTGGGCACTTCTGAACTAGAAGGATCCTAGTGGAGAATATGAATCAGTCCAAGTTCTACAGTCAGCCCTCGGTGACTTCAGTATAAGTCTTTCATACAGGCATCCTGTATAGCAAAACTTTGCTCTGTTTTTCAGTATATATTAAGGATATTTTGGATGAAAATTTCAGTTAGCTGACACACAGTAGCCAAACACCTCAAGGAACTAAATCTTCATGAACTAACATGAAAGCTGTTACTTCATGCTCAATCAAACTAGATATTTAATTCTACATTTAACTGTCTTTTTTGAAGACCACAAACAAAAAAATCTATTCTCCCAACTCAATGTGCATGCCCAACTTCCACTGACATTAATATACAAAGGTACACATTCCACTCAAAATAATCAGATTCTCAGATATGAAATTATGGTATATTGCAAGTCGGTTCCTGGCAGTCTAACCACAGGAGAAATAAAAGTTTCCAGGCAATACTGTATTGAATAGGAAATGTGTTTTCATGCAGTTTTGGAAGTTTAATCAATTAAGTTATCAAGATACTTTTTGTACTATTCTACTACTACTTAATAAAATATTTTAGCAAAATAGGGAATAACCACTCACTTTGATTATTATACACATGACCAGACAAAGACACTTTGGAACAGCCATCTCTTTGCAGCTGTGCTAGTCTCTTCTCTACCAACTCTGTGATATCCACAAAATTTTCATCAAATCCAAGTCTTTCTACCAGTGGACTGAATTCTTCAAACAGCTCTATGGAAAAAAGCGAAGTACATACTGGGACAGGTATGACAAACACAGGCATATCTTTAGACTACTGTACCACTTTATAAATGTTAACTGTATCTCTCATTGTTGTATGCACTTATGCTGTGGCCGTGTTGGTTCCAGGAAATTAGGGAGACAAGGTGATCTGAAGAAAAGCTCTGTGTAAACTTGAAAGCTTGTCTCTCTCATATCAGAAGCTGGTCTGAGTAAGAAATATAATACCTCACTCGCCTTGTCTCAACTGTAACTCAGTGAGCCAGGGACTGTATGCTGGCTGGTGTGGAAGGTTATCAAGCTCCATCCAGGATCTAAAATTGCAGGGGGGCATAATTACTAGACTCTGGGACAGGTAAACCCATACCAACTGTAAGAAAAACTTTTGAAGGTGGCAATTTTGCACCAGAAAAGCTTCAAAAACAGACTCCAAGGAGAAGTTGCTGAACTTGAATTAATATGCAAACTAGATACCATTAACTTAGGTTTGAACAGCAATGGCTCGGTCATTACACTAATTGAATCTATTTCCCCATGTTAAAGTATCCTCACACCTTCGTGTCACTGTCTAAAATGGGCCAACTTGATTATCACTTCAAAAGTTTTTCTCCCCTGCTGATAATAGCTTCTCTTAATTAACTAGCCTCTTACAGTTGGTATGGGTACTTCCATCTTTTCATGTTCTCTGTATGTATAAATACCTTCTTACTGTGTGTTCCATTCTATGTATCTGATGAAGCGGGCTGTAGCCCTCGAAAGCTTATGCTCAAATAAATGTGTTTGTCTCTAAGGTGCCACAAGTACTCCTGTTCTTTTTGCTGATACAGACTAACACGGCTGCTACTCTGAAACCTGTCTTTCAGAAAGGTACCAACCCCATGATGAATTGCATATACCGGTTCAAACCAAGCCCTGCTTTTGATCCAACAAATTGACATGATTCTAATAATGTGAACTTGGGACTTCATATTCTCTACAATCAGCAGTGGATTTCCCACTGATCTAAGTGAGAAATTTGCACAGAACTCAAAGGGAAAACATAGCCACAAGGTAATACTAAAATGTATTTATTCAATACCTTATTAGCTCTTCAGCACTCAATGACAAAATCTGCTTCCCTTTAGGCCACTGCTATTTTGCCATTTGATTTACTTCCTTTCTTTGCTCTTTTCTCTCTTCTCTTTGTGAGTTTTCAAGTTTTTAACTTCTGTAATTCTTTCCCTGCAGCAACTCCAAATTTCCAATCCTGTGGACTTCATTATCAACCTCTTGAAGAAGATTAAGAAGTGACAGGGGAGTTCATACTTCTGAGTCACTGACTCAGGCTATCTGCAGTCTCAGGCAGATGTCATGACATCAGTTTCCCCTCAGTTCATTTTTGGAAGATTCTCTCTGCAGCCATGATGCCTTGAAACTTACCTTTCATTTGAAAAATAACAACATTAAATATTCTGCAGAGTCCTAGTATGTCATGAGGACATTTAAATACACCAAGTTGGCAGAATCCAGCATGCACCTGTAATCTAGATAATGACTGAGCCCAACTGCTTAGTTTGTGAAATCTGATGGAATCAGAGATGGCATCCCCTAAAAGCCTTATGACATTTTTCTAAAGCTCATATAAAATCAGAAGTCTATATACAGTACTTATTTTCCACTATTAAAAAACTGTTAACCTGTACCTGTAACCTTGTATGACATTTCTCTGTATTGTGTCAGGTCCTCTCCATTAACTAGCACTAGCTCTGGGCATTTTTCTTTAGCATCTCTGACAGACATAAGTTTCTGAATTCCAAGTCTCCTGGCTTCATAGTTACAGGTAACAACCAAGTATTTCTGCTGAACACCTGGAAACAAAGGTAAAAAATCATAACACATTTTAAGGAGTCACTTGTTTATTACAGTACTTCCATCCCACTGGTTTACAGTTTGCTATCAAAGCCTGTAATGCAAATCCCTCAATCAGTTAGTGGTTTCTAACCATTAGGGGAGTGAAGTTCTGGAACGGTCTTCCGAGGGAAGTAGTGGGGGCAAAAGACTTATCGGGCTTTAAGAGTAAGCTTGATAAGTATATGGAGGGGATGTTATGATGGGATAGTTTAATTTGGGCAATTGATCTTGGATTATCGGCAGATAAGTCTGCTCAATGGTCTGTGAGGGGATGTTGGATGGGATGGGAACTGAGTTACTGCAGAGAATTCTTTCTTGGGTGCTGGCTGGTGAGTCTTGCCCACATGCTCAGGGTTTAGCTGATCGCCATATTTGGGGTCGGGAAGGAATTTTCCTCCAGGGCGGATTGGCAGAGGCCCTGGAGGTTTTTCGCCTTCCTCTGCAGCGTGGGGCATGGGTCGCTTGCTGGTGGATTCCCTGCAGCTTGAGGTCTTCAAATCTCAATTTTGACGATTTCAATAACTCAGTCATGGGTTCGGGGTTGTTATAAATGTGTATGGGTAGGGTTTTGTGGCCTGCCTTGTGCGGGAGGTCAGACTAGATGATCATATTGGTCCCTTCTGACCTATGAGTCTATGAGTAAAAATGTAATACTGTTTTTAAGAAGAAATACACCTTAATTTTATTGTGTAATACTGAAGGAAGCAGGACCCTTGCTCATGTTCTTATAACATTTAATGGTAATAAAATATTTTTTCTTAAATGCTATATTAATTTTTCACTTATTAAAAGGTATTCTCACTACTTTTGGCCCTTATCATGCAACCTGATATATACATGGGCACATCTGCATTAGTATAAAAATCAGTAAAAATATATTTACTTCATTCTTTTTCTCCATTGATTAGTAAATTCACCTACAATAGTACCAACAGCTTTAAGCTCAAATGACTCTTACAACCAAGTGGAGTAAACTATGGCTATGTCTTCACTACCCACCATATAGGCGGGTAGCAATTGATTGCTCAGGGATCGATATATCGATCCCCGAATGCGCTTATATCGATTCCAGAATTCCACCAAGCCAAACGGAGTTGCGGAATCGACACGGGGAGCCTCGGACATCGATCCCACGCCGTGAGGACGGTGAGTAATTCGATCTTAGATACTTCGACTTCAACTACGTTATTCACGTAGCTGAAGTTGCGTATCTAAGATCCATTTTCCCCCGTAGTGTAGACCAGCCCTATGAAAGACCAGAGTATGAGTAAAAAAGTATCTTTGTCTTTCCCAACCACATAAACATAAACCAAACAGCAATAAACAGCAACATATAAATTTACCTAAAGGTTTGTCTCTTAATTCAGGATTATGGATCATTTCTACTTGTGCATAAAAGCAGTCCAGGTCAGTATGCACAATTACCCTGTGTGCTGTACTTCCTGATGGCACAGTCTTGATATGACCTGCTGCAACGAAAATATACAACCAAGTTTAAAGATAACATCCTTCTTACCCTCGTCAATAATGCAGCAAACGATCTCACACATGAAAACTGTGCTTGGAAACCAAGCACGGGGTGGCAAAGTAGAGAGTTTATAAATTGTACATTAATTAGGTCAGAAGTCAATTGGCACAGTGGTTGGTATCAGTAAAAGATATTGCTGACTACATCCTGAAGACCTCTTTTACATGGCCAGTGCCACCTCAATTCTTTTTTACTGAATAATTTTATAGTTATATTTCTGATGCAGCACCCTTTATATGGTATGCCTTGGTTTATTTTAATTAATGCTAGAAAATGTATAAGAATTTTCCTCTATTTAGAAGCATCAAGTGGGTGGGCACAAAAATGTGACAACACCAAACATACTTCTTTCTGAGAATACACCTGCCTAGTATCTCTACAGTTTCAGCTTTTCTGCTGCTACAGGTTTAAATAAATAAGCCTGTCTATGGAAGAATAAGCACATGAACTCCACCTACTAGCAGCCCATGAGTGATGCAACTAATCATCAACCAGAGAGCAAAAATGCTGTCAAATGCAAAGAGCAAACTTTATAGAAATATATTTTTAAATTATATAGTAAGGCCCATACTATATAATTAAAAAAAATATATTTCTTAAAGTTTAAATCTGTTCTGCTGGTTCTTGACCCAAGGATGAAAATTTTCTTAGGAAAGTTTAAGAAAAAGTGTACTAAGCTACATTTTAATACTCAAAAAATATATTTCCCCCTTCTGGAAACTTCTGTTTTGTTTTCTTTAGATGAAAGGGAATACACTTTAAGGTATATGAAAATGTGCAACATTTAACTATTTCAATCAAAGGTTTCTAATTCCAGTGAATTGTTTTTTTGCATGTTGCTAATGTGAAACAGGACTGACCACTGGGAGCAGCACTATTTTCTAGATATTATTATTTATACCGCACTTCATGCAGATGTGGTGTTTTACAAGCAAATATGATGCCGGAGTTCAGCTACACTGTTAATATTTAAATAGGTTTGGAAGCATTATATTTGTGTAGGTAAATACTCATTTCCCCATACACACACAAACCAACAAAAATATTTCCATTGATAGTAACTGAAATGTACAGACAGGCAAAGTAACAAAATTTATGTTTGAGAACTTACTAGCGTGTGATTTGAGAATATTTCCTTTATATATTTTGACAGGTGATGTTAACAATTTGTGTTTTAACTGTTACAATGCTTTAACTTTTTAAATCTCACTCAGTCTATTCTCATTATTGTCTGTCACAGCCCACATTGTTATAGCTCCCCCCCCAATGTAAAAATGGCTAAAATCTGGGAAAATGCTTAAAAATAAGCATTGTTATTATCCATCCAATTTATCTGAAAAAAGTCGAATTCTGACACGCTCCACATTTGAACTAACGCCAAACTTGATGGGGGGCGCTGTGCGGAGAGAGGGGCAATGGGGACACTGAAGGAGAAATAGGGAAGGGGGGAAGCTGGGGGAACACTGCTACGGGGGCGGAACGGATCCCTGGGGGAGCCACTCAGTTCCAGGCGGGACAAACATGCGTATAGGGACCCCAGCACTCGACGTCTGTGACGTTGCCGCCCGGCGGGCTCCAGATTCTCCCGCCGGTGCAACAGCTCCAGCCCCCCCAACCCCGTTCTCGGTGTGAGGCGGCCCGCGGGGCCCGTTATTTACATTGTGCTCCGAGAGTGGCGGAGGAGACTCTCCCGGGCGCCGCGTGGCTCTCACGACCGCCAGGCTCCGGGCAAAGCCAATCCGGTTCCTCCTCCTCCTCCTCCGGGAACTCCATACAACCGCCGCCGTAGCTGAGAGACACACTGAGCTGCAGACCTCCCGCCCTTCCCGCACGCACAGTTCACCCCTGCGATGGCCGACAGGGGGGCTGGGCTTCGCGCGCGCTTCCCTATGAATCGACGCGGCAGCTTTCCATAGTCACGCCCAGTGGGTTAGAGCCGCTGTGTGCTCTGTGGGGTCAGGCCGTGGCGGTGGCTACAAACCACGGACATACAGTGCCCTCTAGTTCGGGCCGACACTGAAAGCGCTGCAGGCAGGCGACAAGGGAGCTCAGCCTCACCCACAGCAGCGCGGCTGGGTGTGTCAGACATGACACTGCCGTGCTGCACCACCACTTACCCGCCCAGCCCAGGCCTGGCTGGCAAGGTCTGCTCCTAACAATAGTGCAAGCGGGGTGTAGGAAAGCAAAGCTTTCCCTCTGCAACACCCTTCACTCCCCTGGCAGGTGTCCTCGGGTGCTCCGATGGTATTGCAATCAGTATTACTGCGATGAGGGACATATAAAGCCCTGGAGAGAGGGGAAGATAATCTGCAGGCAGCAGCTCGGACGGAGGTGGGATGAAGAAATAGGAGGGTTACTTCAGTACTAGGGTGACCAGATGTCCAGATTGTAAAAGGACAGTCCTGATATTTGGGGCTTTTTCTTACATAGAGGCCTATTACCCCTCCTTCCACCATGCCCATCCCAATTTTTCACGCTTGCTATCTGGTCATCCTAGTTCACTAGAGCCAGTGGGGTGATTTAGGCATGTAGACACATTTTACTGCCTCCGCTTGATGGCTGGATAGACAAATAATATATCATTGGGTCCTCTATTGTAGAAATCATTATAGACATAAGTTTTCAGGAGGGATTTAAGCGAAGAGTGGATACTTCTTCTGGCACGCAGAATCCTGCTCTACTGCCTGAAACACACCACCATGCGACTGCGTCTGCGATTTGTGGCACCCGCCCGCTGGGCATTCTGGGAGTTGTAGTCCCCAGCTTGCGCAAACGGAGGAGATAAACTACAACTCCCAGAAAGGAGCGCGACCTGATGCTCCTGCGCAGTGACTAGCCAAGCGCCATTTTGAATTAAGTGTCGTTATGCTTTAAACTGGTAGGCGGCAACGGCGGGTCTCGGGTGCTGAGGAGAGTCGATGTTGCTACTACCTGTCCCGGTTCGCGCCTTAGGGCGCGTAAGCTTCTCACTGGGGCTCAGCATTGTAGCCTCCTCGGCCGGAGCGGGGAAGGAGGTGCGGAGCGGGCAGTGGGGTGGAAGGTCTCTGGGGGCGGTGGGGGTCGGGACTTGGCAAGAACCCCGCCTCTCGTGTGAGGTGACCAGCTTGGGTGAGGCTGTGATTTTCAAAGACGCCTAAAGGAAGTTAGGTGCTTATTTTCCATAGGATTTAATTCCTTTAGGCGTCTTTGAAAATCCCAATTTCAACATTTAGTGCTAGTCTATATTTATGACCCTTCAGTAAATTTCAATCCATGGAATTGTGATAACCGAGCCAGGATGAATTGGCTTGATCTTAATTGCATAGATAGGAGGACCTGAAAAGCTCTTGCAGCTTGTCCAGTGTTACCACACCTGTAGTTGGCAGGGGTCTTTAATACACCGTTCCCAGTAGTGTTACATCTAAATGATAGTGCTTTTATCACTTTGATATATTCAACTGAACCACTTGCTTATACTGTTAAAAACATTTTTACTAATCACTTCAATTTTGCTCTATTATTTTTTGGATCGTCTGTGCTAGCTGTGATGTCATAGGATGACATTTTGGGATGTTCCAGCTGAAGGCAGGGGTCTGGCAGACTTTAATCTATTCATGTGTTATGTGCCCCTCTTGCTTTTAAACTGGGGCTACCGGGGGGCTTTCAGTACTAAATGTTGTTTGGAAAAAGCTAGTTCAACTGTGTGGTGTCTGTACAGCATACAAGATGGCTTTTGGATATGAACACTCAGATTCTTTCACTTTTCTCTGTCCAGATGCAGACTTATTTTGGTTTGTGCTCTGAGTGCCTTTGTTTTTCTGATATTGCCTACTTATACATGTATAAATAATAAACATTTTATTTTTTGTGAAGCTCTGAGGTCAGCAGCTAGATTGAATAGCTGGCTTTTAGCTGAATAAAAGCTTAAAATTGCTCAATGGAATCTGATAGCTTTTAAATAGTGCAATTATCAAAATTGGTGAAACTCTTACTGGAAATTAATAAACATACAGATGCTTGATAAAATTAAATACAGATATTCAGAAGTACAGTGTATGAGAGGACATCTCAGTATAAGTGATTGCTTCTATTTTTATTTCTTTACTCAGACTCTTCAGAAAGATGAGAGGAGATTCCATTAGTCATTTGGATAAAAACCATGGCATGCCTGTTTGAAAAAGATAGTATTTACTCGCCTGAATCTACTGTGTCTTCTCTCCTAGCAAGCTGCAGCCTTAACAGTAGTAACTCCTACTCAAACAGCTCAATTCAGTACAAAGACAAGGTATACAACTCTGCATCTCAGGCTTTGGAGGCCTATATTGAAGATTTTGACCAAAGTCTTATGTCTTCAGAAGTAAGCACTGGAAAAATCTGCATAGGTCAGAGTACTCCTAAAGATAAGTCAGCAAAGTATGGGTCTGTACAAAAATACGGTATGTTTCCTGTAAATGAAGCTTAAATTGTGGTTTTAATATTTGTGACACATCCCTAAAGAGAACATCTCATGAACTGGTTCTGTCATCTTTAAAATTTTCAGTCTATTCTTGTTTTGTTACATATGGCTGTAGATATATTTTATTGAGATTTAATATTTTTAATTCCTTTTTGGACTTTGAAATGTCAAAAGCCTTAACACTGATCAGTAATCTAATTACTTGTTTTGTAGATGAAATCTATTTGATTTAATGAATATGGGCTACATAAATTGTAAGCACATATTGTGTAATAAATGGTGCTTAGATAGTGATGCTTCTCATTCTCTGTAATAGTTAGTCTTCAGTAAAAATGAATTTTTATATTCAGTCTTTTAAAAAATAAAACCATGCAAATTTGAAATTGGAGACCTGTGGTGGAAGTGGAAGAAGTCTACTACACTTCCTCAGTTTCATCTTATGTAGAAGTTTTTAGGTGTGTAAAGGAACCTGATTTTCTGGGCTGCAAATTGGGCTGGGGTGAAACTGCGCTTCCATACTGTGCTGTTTACCTCTTACTTTCATATTAAAGATTAAATGAAACTTTTTGTAAATAAGATTTGAAATCGGAGGCAAATATAAGTAAAAAGTGGAATACTGCTGGAGTGGTGTATTATAAAGGGGCTACAGAATTTTAGTCTAATTTTAGTTGTTAGGTTTAGTTGTGTTGGTGGCCTGTAGTATATACAGGCACTAACTACACGATCTAGTGATCCATTTTGGCTTTCAACTCTGTTACTATGTTTGGAATAGCTGTTGTTGGCATATACATAAATATAGTGCAGGTCTTACCATGGGGGTGAATAAAACCACTATGCTATATATGCCACCCATTATATATGAAAGCATTGTTTTAGATCCTAATCCGGTATCACTTACTTATCTGCTTAAAACTGAGAATGTGAGTAATACCACTGAAATCAATGGGATTATTCATTCTTAAAGTAAGGATGTGTATGTTTGCAGGATTGAAGCTCACTTTTTTAAAAATGAAGTTGAGTCTAGTTTTGTGTAGCCATTGATCTGTAGTGCCTTTAGTTACTATTAGTCCAACAGTGATGAGCTTAGTGGAAATCAAAATATCTTTCTGGGGACTCCAGAATATATGTTTTTGAGATCTGAGAGATCAAGCTCTTAGCCAAAAATTAGTGTTGAGTTTTGTTGAAAAGCTGGAAAGTATCTTTATCAGGTGGCAAATGTCATTATGACACAATGGACTTAAATGCTATTTTAAAAATAGAAAACATGTCAGTGATACGGCAATGAATATTGCATGTCCTGGATCTTAAGCAAGTGTAATTTTATGGAAAATTCTACATTTGGGGGAAAAAGAGGAAAAAATTATGGTAGAACGTCTTAATGAGTAACTGATGTTTGGAGCTAATCAGAGGCTAGGAATGTTAGAATGTGGGGAAGTAGATTTGTGGATAGTGGGCTGATGACACAGTCCTAGGTACAGGAATAAACTTACTGCTCTGCATCTGACTAAATATAAGTCATCTCCACAATATATGATGTGCATGACTAGAACATCATAATGTAAATCAGTGTCTAAACTTGGATCTTGACAAGGATTCAATTTTTGTTCCTAGAGTAACATCAGAATTATATAAAAACTAATTTTCCTGAGCACCTCTTAGGTGCTGGTTGTATTATCAGTTCAGATAGTTGGAGTTTACTTGTTGCTTTATCTGAACTAGAGTTTTTTGTCTTGTAGGCTGCACCATGACTAGGAACAAATGTTTGTAGAAGTTTTGCCTTAGCCTTCACAGCTGTGTTAGTTAACTTGAGTTTATTGGCAATCAATTAACTCTAATTACCACCACCAGAAACTCTAGTCAGAATCACCACCAGAGTCATCTGGATATGTGAGGGTGTGAGAGAAACTGTTTTAGTGGCATGCAGTTTGTTTATGGTTAGATAAGGCTGATATTCTTGTTTAATAGCTTTCTGATTCTAGTGCTTGTTTAAAAACTTTGTTTAGAGAAAATATTTTCTTTCCCTTATATACTGAAAGCACTTCACAAACTGGGCCTCATTGATGGTGCTCTGCTGAGCATACGTCTGCATGTTCTACATTTGCAAGACTGGATGTGCTTAACACAATAGATTAATACATTATGCAGTTGAAACTGCTGGAAGATTTTAGGTGGTAAAATACCTAAAATCAGAATCTTAGTTTTAGAAATCTCTTCTAAAAGACTGAATTCTAACCCTGCATAGCTTGTATAATCACAGGCTGACATTCTGTAGCTGCAGGCTATCGTCTTGTCCTTTCAGTTCTACTTTTCTCTTCTAATATACTAGCTGCACTTCGGGATAGACCGGGAATCAGCTTTAATATTAGTGTATAGCTGACAGTCGCTTTTCCTCCTGAAATATTATGGATGTATTAGCAAAATGTCTAACCTTGAAGGGAAGGCATGCCCTAAAACTGGACATATCTGTTTCATTTGCTGATGCTAGATCCTACAGTATTCATGTTGTAAGATTGGGCGAGGACAGGGACTGTCTTTTTATCTGTGAGACTCCATATGCACTTGTGGTACCACATAATGTTGTGATAACAGCTACAATTTACATATGATAGCAACTTGGGCGCTCTCTATAAGAGTTCAACATTTGTACATGAAAAAGTAAAATTAGCTGTATTGTATCCTAATAAAACTTTAAAATTAAAAAGCTAATTGCTGAAAAGGTTTCAGCATCCTGTGAGTTCTGTGTGCGTTGTAGATTATCATTTTATATGTATTATGGGCAAAATGGATAGCCGTGCACATGAATTACACAGATTTTAGGTACACATGTTTAAATACAAATGCAATTCTTTGAAAATACAGTACTCATCTCTGGTCTACAGTACAAACTTATACTGTTATCTAAGTTTCCTGTAAGCTGTGTGACTGCACAGCAGCCTTCTTAGTGCCATGCAGACACTCAGGGAACCCGCCCAGGGGACCTGCTGCAGCTGACCGCAACCTAGCCTGGCCTCCAGCCTGCCACAGCTGGGTGGCCGCAGACCTGCTGCGGCCAGGACAGCCCTCCCTCGGCCTCAACTCTTCTGTGCTCAGACTGGCCGAAGCACCTCTCCCCTAGCCCAAACCCACCCCTGGCCTGGACCTGCCAGGAGAGGGGTGCCTATCCTGTGGTCCCAGGCCCAGAGCTGCTGTGGCAGGGAGAGGGGCCTCTCCTACTTCTTTTCCCCCCAGCTCAGGTGCTGCTGTGGGAAGAGAGGGCTGGGGGCAAGTCCCCTCTCTCCCACCACCGTAGCCCTAGAGCACCCTCCTGCACCTCAAACTCCTCATCCCCGGCCCCACCCCAGGCCTGCACCCCCCAGCCTGAACCCTCACTCCCTGCACCCAACCCTCTGGCCCAGCCCTGAGCCCCTCTTCTCTGGCTCCACCCCAGAGCCTGCACCCCCAGCTGGAGCCCTCAGACCCACCCCAACCACATGACAAAATTCATTCCACACATGGGTGGGAAAAATTAGTGGGAACTGGTTGGTATACTGTGACTTTGGGATGTGGATTTTCCACACCCCTGAGTGAGACAGTTATACTGACTGAACTCCCAGTGTAGACTGACACATGTCAACAGGAGGGCTTCTCCCGTCAACATAGCTACTGCCTCTCAGGCAGGTGTAGAAGCACTCCCAGCGGTGAGGTCGTGTCTTCACTAAATGCTGTAGCAGAGCTGTAAGTATAGACAAACCCTTGGTGATTAATAGTATTTCTGACACAAAACAGGGAGGTTATGTAGTTGAGCAAACTTAAAAAAAAAAAAAAAAGTGACAGTTCTCTTCTGGCTAAAGATCTTTGGTTTTTTATGGAGTGCTATACAAATATGAAAAGATCATTATTGCAATCTTCTTTAAACAGCTTACACAAATAGAGTTCAAATTGCAGAAGTGTCTGTGTGTGACTAGTAGGAAAGCTTCCCAAGAGCTTCTTTTGGGAATAGGTAGGCTGCAAGCTTTTGATTTAACTTTTTTTTTGGAGGGGAGGAGGGGGCTTATATTTGTGACGCAAATTGTAGTCAGGCACAGAAGTGACTGTGAGATGCCTGAGCAGAAATTAGAGTTGGAATGAAAGCCAAGTAATTAAGTGGCTTTAGGAAAAAAGTGAATATTTAACTGATACAAGTTTAACTTCCTAAAAATACTAACAGGAATATTTATTGCTAATATATGCCAAGATTTGTTTCTAGGGGTTTGCATCGGGAGGTCCACCTTTATAAGTATGGGGATTCAACATCCTACAGGGAGAACAGTTAGTAGTAGTAGTTCCATTTCGGATCTTGCATATGAACAAGTTCTGGGTAGAGGATGGTTTGTATATCCTATCCTTATCCTAGGTTACCATTTTAGAGGAATGCACTGCTGTTGGGAAAAGGAAGGCTTGTCCATACCACTTTGCATCAGAGTTTATGCCTAAGAAGTGAAACAAAGATGTCAGCTTAGATCCTCTTCCTTCTAGGAGTCTGAGAACTTCTTAGCAGCAATATTTTAGCATATTTTCATTGTTTTTATGCCTCTGCTCTGCAGCCAACTTTCTGGTGATGTTTGTGTTGGGGTGGATAAACTGTATCTCACTGAGAACTCCCCCAGGCTCCCCTCCCACTGCCAAACTGCATCTTCCTGGATGTGATGCAGTAGAGACCGGGGTGGATTGACCTGAGGATATCATTTATTTTTACTGGGACTGTCTGCATGGGGGATGGGAGAGCAGGGGATGACTTTATGTGAGGCTGGTACC
Organism: Chelonoidis abingdonii; assembly: GCF_003597395.2. Taxonomy (NCBI): domain Eukaryota; kingdom Metazoa; phylum Chordata; order Testudines; family Testudinidae; genus Chelonoidis; species Chelonoidis abingdonii. The sequence continues at coordinate 19,557,051 of NC_133774.1, forward strand.
TGAGCCAGGAAGGAGGGTGGGGTGAGCTGGCACCTTTCCCCGGGAACCTGGACAAAGGGAGAGGAGGGGGGGAGAGCCTGCTGGAGGGTTTTTTGGTTTCAGTTTTGGGCTGGCTGGGAAGAGGTAGGGACTTCCAAGTCGGGGGTCTAAGATTCTTGCCCCCCAGAGGGACCTGGCTGTGAGGGGTCCTGGTTGTAATTACAAGCCCTGCTTGGAACCGTGTTCCTGTTGTCTAATAAACCTTCTGTTTTACTGGCTGGCTGAGAGTCACAGTGAATCGCAGGAAGTGGGGGTGCAGGGCCCTGACTCCCCCACACTCTGACACTGGGCATCAGACAAAATGAAACTCTAGATCCATAATGCCTCCAGTCCAAGTGATGTCTGAAATATGCTGCCATTTATAGTCAAAACACTTCTCTGAGTGGCACATCGTTTTGGTTTTATGAATCAGATAAACAGCAGAAAGAGGATGCTTGATTTTGCCCATAACCACTGCCCTCTACAGTTCCACAGGCAAAACAGCAGTATTTTGACTCATGGAGACTTTTTTAAGACAAAAGTTTTAAATGGCTTTATTTTGTTCATTTTTGTCACCAATATTTTGAGAGGAGTAGAATCAGAATTGATAGACTGTGATGCTTTGAAACATCAGCATACAATATTCACATTGTAATTTAGTAAAAACAGTAATGTAAAAATGTATCTATCATAAGTTTTTGTTTTTTTTTGTTTTTTGTTTTTTTTTAAATACATGGTTTTAATGCATTTTTTAGGTTCAGGAAAATGTCTTTGCTTTTCAGCTTTGGAGGGCTTTAACCAGCCAGGAAAACTCAACTCCATTGCCTCACCTTTTATGAGACAAACTGTTTGTGACCCAGACTTGATTAGTCTTACCACAGATGATCTACTAGCATTTCCATCAGATGGATCACTGCCTTTTATCCATAGGATTCCTTCTGGGTCAGGGCTTCAAAGTGGCAAGTGGATTAGGAAGTCACTGAACAAATCTGCCTTCTGTCCTTATCAAACGTCTTCATTTGATGTTGAAAAAGACTTTGATTTCCAAGACAATGGCAAAGCTGTGGATAATCGAAATCATTGCAGAGACATTGACAAAGAGAAACACAATGTGTATAAATCTCACAAATATAATTCTATATTTTCTAAAGAAAATGCAGGGGATTGCCTTTTTCAACAACACTCTGAGTCCATCTCTGTCAAGAATTATCCAAGGTGGCTTACTAGCCATAAGTCTGATTTGAATGTGTCGGGGATAAGTAGTGTTCCTGATTTCAAGTACCCAATCTGGCTAAAGAGTCATAACCTTTTATGTGATTCAGTTAATCAAAGTTTTATTCAAACATTTAACATGCAAGATGAATTTTCCTCTTCACAAATGTGTGAGAGTATGGAAAAAAACCACATTGTGGATAAATTAGACTGCAGTTCTTTTGAACAAAATAGTTATCTGGATCCAGCAGGTGACAATGAAGTAACGGGAAATTGCCGCTATGTCACACCAAGTGCAGACTTCCAACCTGGCAATGTTCTCTCAAGACAGCCCAAACAGCCATTCAGAGGTAACTGCGTTACGCATAATTTGTTTTGAATGTTTCTTGAGAATGTTAAATGCAAAATGTTACTCTTTTAGTTACACATGACCGAACATGCTGCTGCTATACGCAGAGTGAACCACTGCACAGTAAGACTATTCACACCTATCCTACATGGGGGAGTGGTGAAAAATCCATGCTCCTGAGTATTTAGGCATATTGAAGGACTTTGATACACTCACTAAATAGTCTTGAATCAACCTAGCTACCACCTCTTGATGGAGTGGTTTTACTACAGAACAGAAAAACCCGGTGGTCTAGCTGTGCTGCTGCAGAGTCCATAATATTAACATTCTCTAAGTTAGAGTGAACAAAGGGCACTTTACTCCTAAATGAGAGTACTCATACAGGGTTAACACTGTTTTAACTTATGCACCTTGACTTCACACTTCTAGCTGGTTTGCCTTTGTGACCAGCCTCTTCCAGTTTCTCCCAAAACAGCAGCAGCAAATACTGCACTGAGAATACCTGTGAGCAGCTGTAACAGGAGAGAATGGAGGGAATTGGACATTACTGTACCCATTTGTCTGATGTGGGGAGAAGGACTCAGCGCCCTATCCCTTCAGGGGGCACAATGGTGCTATAGCTCCCTCAACTCCTTAGGGGATGAGAAAGCCAAGCTTACCCCATAGCCAGTTTGTTTCCAGTTTCTGATCCTCCCTGGGAGCATCATGTGGAGAAGGTGCTCTTTCAATTCCCAGAGTGGGTGGCAGTTTGCTGAGCTGGACTCCATTCATAAAAAACCCAGCATATGATGCCTGCAGCCCACCCCCAACAGCTTTTTCCTGTTGCTAGCTAATGTGGTTAGTCATATAGCTCAAGGGGTAGAAGTCTGTGCTGCAGTGTTGGGGGTTCAGCATTCGCATTGCTAGTAATGTATGGTTGGGATTGGATTTATTTAAAAAAAAACAAAAAACCAACAACAAAAAAAAAAAACTAGGAAATTCATATAAAATCTAATTTAAACAATTATTTTAGATGGCAAAGCCAAGCACTCAGAAGTTAGGAAATGCCAGTTTTACAGATGCCTGCATAACTTTAGTTTGGATCCCTTTGTGTATATGTATTTTTAATTATATGATCACATACTATTTTTTTTTCCAGCAGGACCCCTACCTCACTCAGTCCAGAGGCTGGTTGGACAGGTAGTTGAATTGAGGTTGCATGTGAAAACAAAAATCTGCCACTTCCTAATTTTCGAGTGCTTGACTTTGCAACCTAACTAATGCAGTTTTTGTGTGTAATTACGTGTGTGTGTGTGTGTGCAAGCAGAACTTCTTGAAGCACCTATTATGTAACACTGTGAAGTGGAAAACTCACCTATTTCCCAGCATTTAAGAATCCTCAATATTAACGTAGATTTGATTAAATGATCCTACTATCAGAGTGCTTTATAAAGTTAAGGAATCTTGAATGCTGTATTCTATAAATGAGTTATGGAAGGAAACATCTGACTGCCTGGAAAGGCTGTGGCTATGTTAATTTTCCCTTTACTTCACATCTGACACAGATGTGCAATTTAACAATTATATGCTCTACAGCCACAATAAAGATCAGGAGTGGCACTGATGCTGAAGATCCCCCACTATAAACAAGAGACAGTTGTCAGCAGGGCGTTCTTTGTGAGGGATACTCAACTTTGGAATTCTCTTTTCCTCAAGTGTTGAGGTGGGTTGAAGGCTAGAGAGTTTTTATTTACTGTAGAGCTTATTTTATCTTATGGGATGTATTTTATGTTGGGAAGAGCAGTCCACTGCATTTGAGCCTTTTCTGGGAACTTTGAGCTTGGAATGGAGGCCTATTTGTTTTATAAAATCATGACAAGATTTTTAAAAATAGGTGCCTAGAGTTACTTCTAGTTCCGTATTAAGAGACTTGACTTCATATTTAAGCAAAATTTTAGGCACCACACTTTGAAAATTTTGGCAATGATGTCTGTGAAAGAGGACAGACTGTTTCCAGTGAAATTGCTGACTTGAAGAATATTAGTGTATAGTAACGGTGATACTGTGTGTTTTTTAGATGACCAGATTGAGTTGCTTATCTTGAAGGCAAAGAGAACTCTAGAGTCTTCTGTCGAGAATTTATCAAGTGCTCTGAAAAATGATTGCAGCCCTTGTACAGTAGATATACTGGAAGCAGAAAGATCCTGGGAAAATGTTCCAGTTGCTTTGTGAGTAAACAAAATAAACATTAATACAATTTGTTCTTGAAAATGTATCGTACTTAGACAATGTGGTGTGTATGCTGTAGATCAGTGGTTGTCAACCTATTTACCACTGTGAGCTGCATATGCAGCTCTCTGTTATGTGGGCTGCATCCACACTATATATGTGTGTATATATATAACATGTATGGCCCTGAGGATGTCACATGGAGTGCAGCTGTGTGCTGATTGGGCTGCCAGCAGCCCGCAGGTTGAGAACCATTGCTATAGATAATTTTAGATAAGCATGATTTGCTCACATATAAATGCTAAGGAAAGAGAAGAGTGTTTTTAGAAGATATTTTATCGTACGAGGTGGTACGCTACTGTCTCCTATTCAATCATATTATCAATTATCAGGTTTTTACTTTCACTAAACCCACTGTGATATATGTCTGGATCACTAGTTTTGTAAATTTTGTTAGTGCTGGAAAAGTTTTGATATAAGGGAACACACTGACACATTATTCATTTGTTTATGAGGGGGTAGAGGGGAGTTGGTAGCTGTGGAGGCTCCTGGACAGTTTCAAATATGAGTTTAGATTCTTGGACTGGGTGTTTGGACTAGTCCTTGATGTAAAATTCCACTTGTACAACAGAAAAAGATTGTCTTCTACAGGACCAAATAATGTGATCTACACTGTAAGGGAAAGTAACCTTAAATGTTCTGATGTGAAAATGAAGTCAAGGGGGGAGAATTAGCTAACATAGGAAAAGAGATCCATAGTGTAAATAGGATGGTTTGATGAGTTGTTTGAAGGAGGAGAGCGAAGATTCTTGGTGCATTTGTAGATGGGTATTGTTCCAAATGTAGGGAGCAGAATGAATTTGGTATAGTGGAAAGCTATAGTGTAAAATGTTAATATCTTCCTTCCCACTACACCCCCCCCTCCTTTTTTAAAATGACTATGAAGGTCTTGTCTACACAAGAAAAAGTGGAATTTAATCACCAGTGGTGGAAAGTGATGCAGACAGAGCTCACCTGTCAGTACCAGTGGTGGAATTGAACTTGTGTTGAATCACATTTTGGCTAGGGTAGGCATGGGATCATAGAAATGTAGGACTGGAAGGGACCTGAAGAGGTCATCTACTCCATCTCCACACACTGAGGCAGATTAAGCATACCTAGACCATCCCTGAGGGTTTATCTAACCTGTTTTTAAAAACCTTCAGTGATGAGGATTCCACAACCTCCTTATGTAATGTATTCCCTTGCTTAACTGGTTAGAAAGATTTTTCCTAATATTTAACCTAAATCTCTCATGCTGCAAACTAAGCCAATTACTACTTGTCCTACCCTCGGGTTGTGGAGAACAACTGATCAAGGTCATCTTTAAAACAACTTCTCCTCTAGACTAAACATGCCCAATTCTTTCAACCTTTCCTCCTCGATCATGTCCTTGAAACATTTTAGCTCTTTTGTTGTTCTCCTCTGTACTATCTCCAGTGTCATTGGTTTTCTTAGTGTAGTGCCCAAAACTAGACATAGTACTCCCATCTAAAGGCCTCACCAGTGCCAAGTAGAGTGGAACAGTTATCTTCCATGCTTCTATTTACCATATATTTCTGTTAATGCACCCCAGCATCATGCAGTTGACTAAACTTGAAATTGTGACCCACTAACCTACAAATTCTTTTCTGCAGTGCTGTTGTCTAGCCAGTAATTTCCCACTGTTATATTTTGCATTTGATTTTTTTCTTCCAAAGTGCAGTACTTTGCACTTGTTTTTATTTAATTTCATCTTGTTGGTTTCAGAGAAATTCTCCAATTTAGCAAGATCATTCTAATCCTGTCCTCTGCAACCTCTCCCAGCTTATTATCTGCATATTTTATAAGCATATGAAACATTAGTCCCAATGGCATGTGAATGTATCTTACAGCAATTTGAGTTTGTAAAACTGTTTCAGACTTTCAATTGGATGTTTAACTTTTTGTTTAGCAAACCTCCAGTGCCTGTATACTGTGAGGAAGATGAGGCTACTCTACAATCTCCCAAGGCTAATATTGTTAATGAATTCCTTGAAGACTGTTTAAATAATGACAATCAGGTAGGTTAAACTGAATTATGCCTGTTTTGTAATATTTCTTGCTTATAGTGGTGTTAAAATAAATCGTAAGCCTTTACAGTTCTATAAGTTGTTTCTAGTGCATGTGGTAACATGGACATCAAAAGTACATAAGCCCGATAAATAGTAGCACGAAGAACACTTGTAGATTGGTTTCTGTTCTAGTTTTAATAATGAGTTAACAGCAAAAGGAAAAATTGTAATGTCTTCAAATAGTCACATAATTTTAATGATTAAACCCTACATTCTGACCCTTCTGTGATCAAGAATTGCAAATAAATAGCAGCTGGTCTTAACTCATTTTGGTAATAGTAATTGTTTTATTAGTTGCTTGAATTTTCTATCCTATATTTTAATGTTTTTCCTATCTGAAGTAACTAAATAGTGATAGTCTCCATATAAATATCTGATCCTACTAATCTCTTAGCCTTAATAATTGCTTTTGTCAATCAGTTGAGTTCCACAGGTTAGTTATGTACTGTATTTCCTCATGTACATAAGAATGGCTCTACTGGGTCAGACCAAAGGTCCATCTAGCCCAGTATCCTGTCTTCCAACAGTGGCAAATGAGGTGCCCCAGAAGGAATAAACAGAACAGGTAATCATCAAGTGATCCATACCCTGTCACTCATTGATTAGGAACACCGTTCCTGCCCATCCTAGCTAATAGACATAGATGGACCTATCTTTCATGAATTTATCTAGTTGTCTTTGTGAACCCTGTTGTGGTCTTGGCTTTCACAACATCCTCTGGCAAGGAGTTCCACAGGTTGACTGTGTTGTGTGAAGAAATACTTCCTCTTATTTGTTTAAACCTGCTGCCTATTTCATTTGGTGACCCCTAGTTCTTGTGTTATGAGAAGTAGTAAACAACACTTCCTTGTCTACTTTCTCTACACCAGTCATGATTTTATAGACTTCAATCATATCTCCCCTTAGCCATCTCTTTTCCAAGATGAAAAGTCAGTCTTATTAATCTCTCCTCATACAGAAGCTGTTCCTTACCCCTAATCATTTTTGTTGCCCTTTTCTCAAACTTTTCCAATTCCAAAATATCTTTTTTGAGAGGGGGCGACCACAGCTGCCCACAGTATTCAAGATGTGGGCATACCATGGTTTTATATAGAGGCAACATGATATTTTCTGTCCTATTATCTATCCCTTTCTTAATTATTCCCAGCATTCTGTTTGCTTTTTTGACTGCCACTTCACATTGAGTGGATGTTTTTCAGAGAACTATCCACACTGACTCCAAGATCTCTTCCTTGAGTGGTAACAGCTAATTTAGACCCCATCATTTTATATGTATACTTGGGATTATGCTTTCCAATGTGCATTACTTTGCATTTTTCAACATTACATTTATTCTGCCATTTTGTTGCCCAGTCTCCCAGTTTTGAGAGATCCTTTGGTAGCTCTTCACAGTCTGCCTGGGTCTTAATTATCTTTAATAATTTTGTATCATCTGCAGATTTTACCACCTCACTGTAATACCCCTTATATTAGCTTTATAGTTGCCTTTTAATTAAACCGCATATTTCAGTCTATCTTCTCCAGACGCGTAGCGCTCAACCTTTCCAGACTACTATACCCATTTCAGGAGTCTGATTTATCTTGTGTGCCCCCAAGTTACATCTCATTTAAAAAGTACTTTGCTTTGGTTACAAAATCAGACATAAAAATAGAAAAGTGTCACAGCACACTATTACTGAAAAATTGCTTACTTTCTCATTTTTACCATATAATTATAAAATAAATCAATTGGAATATAAATATTGTACTTACATTTTAGTGTATAGTATATAGACCAGTATAAACACATCATTCTGCATGAAATTTTAGTTTGTACTGACTTCACTAGTGCTTTCCATTTAGGCTGTTATAAAGCTAGGCAAATATTTAGATGAGTTGATGTAGCCCCGGAAGACTTCCACGTACCCCCAGGAGTATACATGCTCCCTGATCAGTGGTTCTCAAAGTCGGTCTGCCGCTTGTTCAGGGAAAGCTCCTGGCAGGCCGGGCCAGTTAGTTTGTCTAACGCATCCGCAGGTTCGGACGATCACGGCTCCCACTGGCTGCAATTCGCCACTCCAGGCCAATGGGGGCTGCAAGAAGGGCGGCCAGTACATCCCTCAGCCCGCGCTGCTTCCTGCAGCCCCCATTGGCCTGGAGTGGCGAACTGCAACCAGTGGGAGCAGCAATCGGCTGAACCTGCAGACACAGCAGGTAAACAAATTAGCCCAGGCCTCCAGGAGCTTTCCCTGAACAAGCAGCGGACCGACTTTGATAACCACTGATCTAGATCATTATTTTGTATTCTTTCCCTTCATATTCATCTCTTCTCTAAAGGAAACATTCCTGATATTTTCAATCATTCACTTTTGTGAACTGAACCCTTTATTTGTTGTTTCCTAATGCACTGTTAATAATAAATAGTCTGTATATAAATAACTTGATTACTAACACAAGAAGTTAGCAAGGTCATTACATTCCATATTGGTACATACAGCATTTTGCCATTTACGTAGCAGTTTACAGATTCCAAGATCAGAAGTGGAACTTTTGTCATTGCTTATAAAATATAGGCCAGAGAACTTCTCCAAAATAATTCCCAGAGCATATCTCTTTAGAAAAACATCAAATCTTTATTTAAAAATGGTCAGTGATGAAGAATCCACTGTGACCACTGGGAAGCTGTTCCGATGGTTAATTAGCCTAACTGTCAAAAATTTACACCTAGTTTCCAATTTGAATTTATCTAGCTTCAACTTTCAGTCACTGAATCATGTTACGGTGATAATAGGAATTTACACTAGAAGCTATACTAACATATTTGCATTTCACTTGTGTGCTTGCATTTAAGACATAAGTTTTCTACAAAACATTCTCAACTACACATGTGTTTTTGCTGAAGTTTTAAGGACACATGCAGAGCTTTTATTTGGCAGAGAGGAGTGGGGTGGGGTGGGGGAACCCTTTTTTATAGCCTAGCTTTTGTGACTTTAACAGATCCCAACATTCCTTTTGGAATCTCTGAATAAAAAACATCTTCATTTTTTTTATATGACTAGGTCTTTCCTAAATTTTTTTTAGCAAAGTTTGATGTAAGGATTATATCTATTACTCCTAAGGGAATTCTGCACCAAAAAAATTAAAATTGTGACAATATTTTAAAATTCTGCATATTTTATTTATCAAAACTCTATAATCACGCCAGTTTCAATTATTTTGGTTATTTATTTCAGAATGCTTATCTGCAACTAGGTCTATAACAGTACACGCACAAAAAAATTCCTCCAGGAGTAGAGTTGAGGAAACCTCTATGACAGCCCAGTTCCTGTGTCTCTGCCCCCTCCCCCCAGAGCCCAGTAGGTGTGCCAGGCACCCACACACCCTTACCCCCCCACACCCAGACACTCGCATGCACCCCCTGCCCACCAGAGCCCAGCTGCGGGGGGCTTCAGTCCATATACTCTCACACACACCCTATCCTCCACCCCTCAGAGCCCAGCCGTGGGGCACCTCCAAGGCCAGACACCCACCCGCCTCCCCTCCTTCCCAGAGACCAGCTGTGCTTTCCCCCAGCCCTAGGTTGACTAGGTGTCCCAATTTTATAGGGACAGTCCTGACTTTTGGGTCTGTTCTGATGTAGGCTCCTATTACCCCCCACCCACCTCCTGTCCCGATTTTTCACATTTGCTGTCTGGTCACCCTACCCAGCCCGGACATACGTACTCCTCTCGCCCAGGGATCCAGAGGGAGAAACAGCCTGATGCTGGGTCCCAGGGTTGTGTGGAGTTTCCCACATACTGCCTCCTTCCTTCAGGGCGTGTTGAGAATTGCAGTTGCTGGGATCGGGGCCGGCTCCAGGCTCCAGCGCGTGCTTGGGGTGGCATGCCGTGGGGGGTGCTCTTTCGGTTGCTGGGAGGGCGGCCGGCGGCTCCGGTGGACCTCCCGCAGGCGTCCCTGCGGAGGATCCAATGCTCCTGCAGCTCCAGTGGAGCATCCGCAGGCACGCCTGCGGGAGGTCCACCGGAGCCACAAGACCGGCGAGCAGCAGAGCGCCCCCTGCGGCGTGCCGCCATGCTTGGGGCGGCGAAATGGCTAGAGCCGGCCCTGGCTGGGATCCCTTCAATGCCCTCCCTCTAGCAGTGTCTTCTACTTGCAAGCTGTGCTCTGTTGGGTCCAGTGGCCCCTTGTGGCTGCCAGCATTTCTGCAACACATTTCTGTGGAGGAAAAGGAATTTCTACACAAAACCCGCTAATTTCTGCTCAACTTCTGCATGCACAGTGGCACAGAATTCTCTCACAAGTAAGTATCTATATCAAAGTAGTATCTTACACAAGAGGAAGGTGCCTTTGTCTTTGAGAAGACCATCTTCCTGGTTTACTAGTTTCTTTCAATTATTCCAACACTCCCTAGAGTGAAAAGAATTGGTTAAGAGAGGCTAAATCTTTACATACCTTAAATCTTTATATATCCTAGGTGACTCTTAAAAGATCTCTGATTTGATTCTAGTTAAGTAGTACTCAGTGGTACCTTACACTGTGGACTTATATGCACATGATAGTATTATTAACAGTTGCACAAACCTATCCACTCCAAAAAAATCTAGAACAGTTTTTTCGTAGCAGGTGTCCCTGCACTGGTATTCAAATGTCCCATTAAGGAGACACAATGAGTAAAGCTTCTTAGAAAAAGTATCTGCTCTGTAGTTTGCTTGTCTATGGAGCTTCAGAGTCAGTTAGCAACTGTAGTTTGGGGAATCAGCAACGTCTTCTGGCTCAGGTACTGACATTCTCAGACTGATGTCTCTCTCTCCTTTCCTTCGAAGGAGAAGTTGTGATGGACATTGCAATCCCATGGAGTATCTTTGGGGGCAACAGTATCAAATTTATGAATGGCTTATGTATGATTGTGTTCTGCTCCGTAGGGGAGGGTTGCCACAAATAGGCTACTACCTAAAAGCAGTGTGGGGTGATTACCCTGGGGATTGTTAAACAACTCGAACCACCACCTGGTGTTTGTGTATACTGATTCAAAGTTGGCTTTCCAGATAAACAAACAGAGGATTTTTGGTGTAAAAAGCTGAGCTTAAACTGATATGGGGCCTTCATTCTGATCCAAGCAATTGGATAAACCTTCTGTTCAAGGGGGGCCCTACCCTTCCTGAAGCATTGGAAAGATAGTGGCCTACTAGGCTGCCAAAAGACTAATAAGTAACTCCTGATATGTTTAATGTGTGTTTAAATTGTTTGTTTTTAATATTTTCTTGATAATACTTTATCTTAAGAATAAATGTGCTTGCCTAGAAAGAGCTGTGTGGTAACTTGTAACTCCTGGCAATACGCTGTTCATAGCCGTCAGCAACATGCAGGCACTCACTGTTAGACAGGCTTGCTGGGTATCCAAGTGTAAGGCAGGGAGCTCTGTAGTCTTAAAACCCCTTGGTCGGAAAATAGCGGGGCAAGGATTCCTGATCAGAGAGAAGTGACTGCTGGAGACCTAGCACCTAACTTGGTACCCCTGGATTGGATCACAGAGGGAGGGGATGCAGATGCAATTACCCTGAAACTGTATGTGATATCAGCATTTGAGTTCTCATTGCGGTGAACTTCCTCCTCATTTATCTGGTCTCTTATGAGTGAAACTTGGGCTGGTATTATCCCACAAGTCCTTGCCTGAAATCATCTGATCGATCAGAGGATCACAAGATTGTCACCTCAACTGCATTGCCCAATCATGAGTAAGTGATATCAGTCTGACTCTGGGTCCACTTTTGCGGTTCTCCTTTTAGGGCACTGTTTCTTAGTCACACCAATGAGTCTTTTTTTTTTCCAAATAAGTAACATTCAGGAAATAACTGGAGGAGATGATCTCAACCTCCTCAAGAGTCTCAGCTGTTCATCTGAAACATTGGAGTCTGTTCCTAGCCATAATTTATTACCAACTATCCTATCAGTTACAAAAGTGCCCAAGTACAAAAGTAGTTTCTTACCCATTTACATGCTTCATACTTCTACTTCCCCAAGGCAGACAAGCCCTTATAAATAAAATAATTTGCAGAACTGTTACTGTTTGGGGAACTGCATAAACGTTTATTTCACTCTATCAAAGATTAAAGTCAGGCTGCTTCAAAGCTACTTATTAAATTCATTAACAAAAAATTATTAAAAATACTGGAGGTCTACATTACTGTATGCCTGTATTATGTGCTACATCTTTACTTTCCTCTCCTCCACCCCTCTGCCCCGGAAACAAAAAATCTGGAGTGAGGAGTCCTTTTTCTTAAATTCTCATGCCATCATAGAATTCAATATAATTTGAAATACTGATATATTGTATTTAAAGTTTATAGCACACGATTAATCATTCTTAGACTAACAATTAGTCTAACATGTAAACTTATTAGTAACAATTACACAGGGTCTTCTGCCACTGGGATTAACAGAGGTCTTGCAAGTCTTTGACCAAAATTTGAGACTGGGATGAAGAGACAGCACTTCTACTGTAACTTGCACCTCACAATTCTTAGGAGTAACATCATATGAAGGGGGGGGAAAGTGAGTACACAGGAGACAGGGCCAGCCTAGGGATAGGAGTATATAAAATGGACTCAGAATATGTATGTCTTATTACTGGAATTTAAAATCTGAAATGCCATCGGTTACCATTACCTCCACAACATGGAAGTCGTTTTTTGTTTAGCAAAGTGTCTAAATTTGAATCCCTGGGGAAGAAAGTTCCTCCAGAAGCATCAACCATCTCAACATTTGACTCATAGCTCGGGGTGTTAGACCCGCAGTAGAAGTCTCCCTATGGGCTGTGGAGCAAGCAGATACCGGACATGGTGTTGGTATATAATACTCTAAATGCTCTTTATTGATTACAAAACAAACCTTACTCACTCCACCTTCACACCCCAAACATATTATACCAAAGTCCAAAGGTCAGAATGGTCCTGATGGCCAGTCAAGGTTCATTCATCAGGATAAGATGCTGGGAGCCTACAAAAACCACATCTATATTCACATGGGACGCTGGATCAATAAGCAATTCTGATTTGCAGAAATCATAGGCATCCATTTATAGTCCAATCCATCGCGTCATCAGTTCTTTGCCTTTTTTTACTAGGCCTTCTACCCATACAATTCCCAAGAGATAATCTTGGGCGAGTCGCCATGATCCAAGGCTTGCCATTTCGTCCAATTCTTATAGAATTTTGTATCAGTCCAGCTGATGGTGTTTCCTTTTTATGATTTTCTGTATTTTTCTCGGAACATAAAATTGTTTTTGGACAAAGAGTTCTAATAGTCCTTGACCTGAAGTTCTTGCTTCGATTGCTAACTTGCAATACACGCATCATTCATACCAGGCCTCAGTGACCTATAACATATTACACTGTGATTCATATATCCATGTATCTCCCAACTTTCCCCCCTCTTGATACATGATTAATGCCATTAATTATTGTATCACTTTACAATTTTGCAAGCAATTCAATTGTATATATCACTTGTTCTAAAACTTGTCGCTTTCTTATGCAGCAGTATAAACACAGCATAATAAATGTTAACAAAATCATTAATGCAAATATCATAGTGGGATGTAGCATTAAATTTAGAAGAGCTGTGACACTGGGAGACCATCCTTTTAAAAAATATCGTACCAATGAGACATTACCAGTTCTTGCCCTTCTTTTCCCAATTTTAATATTTGACCATTGTGAATCAAAATGTTTTTCTGCAGCTGAGCAGACTTAGATGATACTTTTGTATATTTGCCTTATTTTTTTCACTTTCATCAATCAGTTTTTCCCATTGTTCCCAATGTATCCCCAAATCAAAGGACCAGTCCACATAATTTCCTTTTTTTAAAAAGAGGTCCTTGGTAAATAATTAACCTCTGTTACATTACATTTACATGACTCAATTTCTGTTATACTTCCCAAAATACATGTTTTTCAGGGATTACCACACAAATACACCGATTGTCTAAATCAAACACTCTTGTGCCATTAGAGTTTTTGCATGGTACATTGTCTGCTTGAATGGTTCAAATTACATCCCTCTAGGGACCAAGGTAGTTGTGAGCACACCCATTTGCTTCGGCCCCACTCTTCACAATGTTTCCTTAATTCTATTAATTTATAATCCCCTTCTTCTTGAGTCAAGTATGTCCCACTTATTTTTTTGTGATAACTTTCCATTAATAATTTTTAGCAACATCCAGGCCATTGCTGCTTTTCTTTGCTTCCTTGTGTTGTGTAACAGCATTCTACCTTTCCACTCTCCCCTCAGAGTGGCTTGATCCCAATGAAACTCTATATTTCTTCCATCCTGTAATTCGTTGATTCCATATATGAGGATCTTTGAACCATTCGAAAAGCTATTGCCCGTTACTTAACAGATTAACCATTCTTTCTATGTATTGTATCCCAGACGTTTGCATCGGTACACATCGTATTGCTAGTACAGTTTTATTATCAATCTCGGACACACCAAATAGATTTACATTTAGAGACATTTTCAAAGCTTGGGTTTGTTTCAATTGGAGTTCCACACTTCTTATTCCTTGTTGTGATAATGCATGTGTCTGTATAGGCCCTAAAATCTTACCCAAGGCTGACATTTTCCCTTGTAAGTCTCAATATCAAATGAGTTTAAAACTCCAGCTCCAATACTACCTACAAAATAGTCCCCTATACCTTTTATTTCATATAGTCTTGTCTCCCCATTGTTGTTGCGATGCTTGTAATAGAGGCAAAGCATATGGCATACACTCCAGATGTTGTGCACTTATGTTTACTTTTGTTCATTCCAGATTGTTGGGGCTCCAATTACTTCTTCACTACTATATGGGTGCTCATCTGCCATGATTCCTGGTGCAATCTTGTTTACTGGTATCTGATTAATAAACATTTAACCTAATCATATCCCCAAATATTCAAAAAACATAAAAGCCAAAAACCATATTTCCACCCTTTTTGAATTATGGAGATCCTCAATATTGAACCATGGCCCTTATTCCATAGAAATAATGTCCGATGCTTCCGGCCATATTATTCTAAATACTTACACTAACCTCTTCCATCTTCACTCGAGCTCCAAAAAATTTTTTCTTCCTAAAATATAACGCAGACAACACAGTTCTTCTAAGCACAAAATGCTAAGCAAGCATAAGCAATAAACCTATTAAAAAAATTGTAGAACCGTATTTACATTCCAGATCAAAGGTCTCTACAGGATAATTTCCAGTGCAATTGGGCATGCCTTTCCCACTGTAAGATAAACTAAAAGATAAAAGAAACATTATTTAATCTTTAGGCCATAATTTTAATTGTGATGTGTGGACCCACTTTCCCTTTTTGCCCTTGTTAATCTGCGCTACCGTATGTGAAATTTTATTCATGATGGTAAATGGCCCACCCCTTTTAGACTCCAGGACATGATTTTTTGATGTTAATTTCAAATATATTACTGTCTCCAATTTTCCATAATCGAATGTCCTGAGCCACACAAGGAGCTACCTAGTCTCTGGCTTTTTTAATGGCGCCAGTCAGTTTAAATTCCATTTTCTTATGTTCTGTTGGTAACTCCTGTACCCACTGGGTAATTGAGACCTCCACTACTACTACTTCTGGGTACCTTCTTCCTCCTCTTCTACCGGGAGTGCTTCTTCAACTAACTTGGGTTCAGTTTCTGAAAGTGAGCATTCATGCTCCTCTTTTTTTTCCATCAGGAGAGCATATGGTAACATAATTGCTTGTTTGTTATTCTCATAAGTAACATCTCTGCTAGTTAACATCAAGGTCCATTGGGCCATCCTGGTATACGATATTCCTTTCCCTTGCAGTTTTCCTGATTAAAATATATTTCAGGGGAGAGTGAGGTGTTTGTATTATAATAGGGACTGTGCCAGTAGTCAAAGCAAAAGCTTCAATGGCCTACACAGTAGCTAAACATTCTCCTACACAGATCACAAACTGCTGCTCCGTGAGGGTTAATCTTCTAGACTCCCGTGCGACCAGTATTAACTTCCTGTCAGTTTCTTGCATCAATACCACCACTAGACTTCATTGGGTCGCTGCCAACTTAGTTACAAAAGGCTTGTTTATTTCTGGGAATTTCAATGCTGGAGGTTGCATCAAGGCCTGTTTTAAATTACAGAAAGCTTTTTCTTGTTCAGGCCCCCACTCCCATTCTACTTTCTTTTTTAGTAAATGCCACAAAGGTCAAGTTATACTGGCAAAATTTCAGATGTGTTTCCTTAAATAGTTAAACTCTCCTAACATCGCCTTCAACACATGAGAATCCTCTGGCCTTGGTAAATTCATTAGTGATTTCACCTTTTGTTGATCTATCTGAATTTCTTGGTCACCCACAAATAATTCACTTTCCTCTCCACTAGTTAGGCTCTGTCTTAATTAGCCTTGAACAGAGCCGGCTCCAGGCACCAGCCAAGCAAGCTCATGCTTGGGGTGGCAGATTCTACAGGGCGGCATTCTGCCCAATCCTAGGGCAGCATGGCTGCCTTTTTGTTTGCTGCTTCAGTTGCCCTGTAGGGGGTGGCGGTGCAGAGGAGGGGAGTGCCCTGCTGGGAGCGGGCTGCACTCTCCGTCTGCCCCAGCCGGTGCCAGGTCTGTGGCAAGCCTGGCAGGGCATCCCACGTCCTTCCCTCCCTGCTGACCGGAGCGGTGCAGAGCCCTCCCAGCAGGCAGTGCGGCGGCCGGGGCCGTGTGGCGAGTGCCCCCGCTGAAGCCCTGGCTGCCCTCCTTCTCTCTCTCCCCTTCCCCCCACTCCCTCCTCCTCACCCACCCCCCAGTAGCCAGGCACATCTGCAACACAGGGAGTCCTCTGCACCCTGGCTCCAGCCACTCTGCAAGTTGTTTTGGTGGGTTGTTTTTTTTTGTTGTTTGGGGGCAGGAAAAAAGCCAGAGTGAGCCCTGGCCTTGAAACTTGTTTCCTGGATGAGTCTCAACACTTTTAGTCCGCTTAGTTGCCTCTACATATGAAGTGACAACTCTTCATCTTCACCACTGCCTCATCTACATATGAGGTGACATTCTCCTGATCCTCTTTGATCCAGCATTCGCACCTCTCCTCAATTTCAAATACCTCCAAGCAATATTACAAATCACATTCATTCCTTTCTTCTGCCTTTTTACTTCTCACTTCCTGTTGCTGAATTTCAAAGGGCAAAATGGATGGAGTTGATTAATGTATACTCACCTGTGTGGTTTCTCCAAAGGAGCAGCAGCCCAGAAGCCAGCAAAACAATTGTGAAAATGGGAGTTTGAGTGAAAATCTGTTGTAGGAAAAAGGAGACAAGCTCCTGTTCCTTAGGGGCAGTGAATGAGTTCTTGAGAGTGTGTTTGCTCGGTAGTTTGTTTTCAGTTTGTAAAATTTGGTAGGAGGCAGCGTGTTGAGAGAAGCAGAGCATTAGATCATAGCTAGGCAAGCCCTACCCCCAATCAAGGTTTAGCTATGCTTTAATGCTTTGCATCTCTCAACACACACATAAAAACATGGTTCTCTCAACAAACGTATACAGAGGTATAAAGGCAGCCAACTGGCTAACCAGAGGCACAGGAGCCATCAAACGGAGCTATGAAAACAGGGGAGTTGTAGTGGGAGTTTGGAGGAGGATCTGTCTAGTTTGTGTGTGATTTTTTTTTTGTTCTGCTTGTTGTTTATGGGAGCTTAGGAGGCTATGACAGCTACAAAGACCTAAAGAATGGAAGAAACAATGAAGACAGCTTGGTGTGGAAGCTGCAGGATGTATATCATTCCGGAGATGGTACCTGAAAGGTGCTTCATTTGCATGAAGTGCCGCTTGATAGATCTGACGGAAGAGAGGATCTTCTGTTTGATGGTGCAGCTTGAAATAATGGTTGAATTTAGAAGGGGATTTGAGCAGATGATGAAGGGAAGGAGAGAGGAGGCTGAAGGAAAAACTCAAGATCTGAAGATGCATGCTGGACAAGAATACTGAGAGGATAAATTTCTGGATGAAGAAAGTGGCCTGTGGAAGCATGTGACTATAAGAACAAGGCAGTGGAAAAGACTGGCTAGCAAAGAAGAGATAGAGATGAGGAACAGGTTCACTGAGTTGGAAAATGAAGGTGAGTAATAAAAGATGGAACAGCAAGGGAGAAGAATGACTAGCCCTACAAAAAGAGGGAAAAGCTAGAATTTGGAGCCCCAGGAGGATAGAGGATGACTCTAAAAAGTTTGCAAATAACAAAGAACAAGAAGATTTGCAGCCAGAAAGAACAGAGAGAGAAGGCTGGAGAATCGCACCAACACCAGGAAGAGGTGGGTCTACATAATTGGGGACTCCCTGCTAAGAAGAATAGACAAGCCTGTCACTAGAGCTGATTCGGAAAACAGAAGGGTGTGTTGTATCTTAGCTCCCAGCAGACGGGATGTGGATCTCGGGCTGAAGAGGGCTCTGATGGCAGTGGGAAAGAATCCATCGATTCATTCATTTGGAAACAAATGATATTGCTAGAGTCTTGCTGGGACGCATCTGGGAAAACTACCCCAGGCTGGAGAGTACTCTTAAAGAAATGACGGTTCAAGTTCTGTTCAGTGGGATTGTACCCATCCCAAGAGGAGGAGAGCAAAGGCAAAACAAGATTATATCAACAGTTGACTAGGCAATGGTGCTATAAGGATGGCTTTGGAATGTTCGACCACTGGGAGGCATTCCGTGACAGAGGACTGTTTGGTATGGACTCCACCTAAGTAGGGAGGGAAATAAACTTCTTAGCTGAAGGCTGGCACAACTGGATTTTAGGGGAGATGTTGGGAAGATGCTCATGTAATATCCACACTCGATCCCAATGTAGATTTGTGGGGGGGGGGGGGTCAAGAAAAAGAGGATACAGCAATGGAGAATGGACAACAAGAGGAAATTTTAATGCCAGTACCAATGACAGGGTGATACAGCCAGTAAAATGACTGAACCTGATCTAGTGAGAAATCTGGGTAAGGCCAAACAAAAACAACTAAGATGCCATAAGAACGACCATACCAGATCAGACTAATGGTCCATCTATGCCAGCATCTTGTCTTCCAACAGTGACCAATGCCAAATGCATCAGAGGAAATGAACAGAACAGTGCAATTATTGAGTGATCCATCCCCTGTCATCCAGTCCCAGCTCCTGGCAGTCAGAGGTTTAGAGATGCCCAGAGCATGGGGTTGCTGCCCTGACAATCTTGACCAGATAGCTATTGATGTACCTATCCTCCATGAACTTAGCTAATTCTTTTCAGAACCCAGTTATACTTCTAACCTTCACAACATTCCCTGGAAACAAGTTCCACAGGTTGACTGCATTGCAGCACATTAATTTGAGTGATCCCTGGTTCTTATGCTATATGACGGGGGTAAATAGCTTTTCTTTATTCACTTTTGCTACGAGTCACGATTTTATAGACCTCTGTCATATTTCTCCCCCTCATTATCTCTTTTCCAAGTCTGTCTTTTTAATCTCTCCCTGTACAGAAGCTGCTCCATACCCTCAATACTTTGTTGCCCTTCTCTTTGTTTTCCAATTCTAAACTTTTTTTTGAGATGGGGCAACCAGAACTGCATGCAGTATTCAAGGTGTGGGCATACATAGATTTATATAGTGGCATTATGATATTTACTGTCTTATTATCTATTCCTTTGCTAATGGTTTCTAACATTCTGTTAGCTCTGCAAATTGAGATGTTTTCAGAGAACTATCCACTATGACTCCAAGGTCTCTGAGTGATAACAGCTAATTTAGAGCCCATCATTTTGTATGTATAGTTAGAATTATGTTTTCCACTTTGCATTTATCAGCATTGAATTTGATCTGCCATTTTGTTGCCCAGTCACCCAGTTTTGTGGGATCCCTTTGTACCTCTTCACTTCAGCTTTGGACTCATCTATCTTGTGTAATTTTGTGTTGTCTGAAAATGTTGCCACCTCCCTGTTTATCCCTTTTTTCCAAATCATTTATGAATGTTAAACAGTTCTGGTCCAAGTATAGATCCCTGGAGGACACCACTGTTTAACTCTCTCCATTCTGGAAACTGACCATTTATTGCTATCCTTTGTTCCCTGTCCTTTTAATCAGTTACTGATCCATGAGGACCTCCCCTCTTATCATGACTGCTTGCTTTGCTTAGGAGCCTTTGGTGAGAGACCTTAGCTTACAAAAGCCATATTGACTTTTCCTCAAAAAATCATGTTAATCTAGGTGTCTATTAATTGTATACTTTTAATATAGTTTCAACCAGTTTGCCTGGTAGTAAAAGTTAGATTTACCATCCTATAATTGCCAGGATTGCCTCGGGAGCTTTTTTTAAAAAATTGGTATTGCATTAGTATTCTCCAGTCATCCCAAACACAAATCGCAAGGCTAGTTAGACACAGAATTTCAGGGTCTCAATGTGTGGATAAGACAATGTGTTAGGAAAAAGAATTTAGGTTTATTAGGAACCTTTTGACAAAGGAGGAGCTTATACACAGAGGATGGGCTCCACTTAAACCAAATTGAACCAGATTGCTAGCATGTAAAATTAAAAAGTTCATAGAGGAGGTTTTAAACTAAAAGCTGGGGGAAAGCTGACTGGCGCAGAAGAGCATACAGATCGGACAGATGCAGCTGTTGAGGGTGGATTTATTAAAGGGAATACTTTGTCCTGTTAAAGAGGAGAGGAGAGGAGCTGATAAAGTACAGGTAGAAACTGAAGAGAAACAGTCAAACGAAAGAGTCCCATTCAATTAGATCACATGAAGGCGGACAACTAAATAAAGACAAATATAAGTGCTTGTTTAGAAATGCTAGAAGTCTAAATACTAAGATGGGTGAATTTGAGTACCTGCTTTGTGTTTGTGCTTCTGATGTACTTACACACTTTTTTTAATATTACTTCTTGTTAGTTGCTCTTCAAATTTTTTTGGCTTGCCTAATTATACTTTTGCACTTGACTTGCTAGAGTTTATGCTCCTTTTCATTTTTCTCAGTAGTATTTGCCATCCAGTTTTTAAAAGGATGCCTTTTTGCCTCTCACCATATCTTTTACTCTGCTGTTTAGCCACAGTGGCATTTTTTTGGTCCTCCTACTGCTGTTTTATTTGGGGCATACGTTTAATGTGAGCCTCTATTATGATGACTTTTTAATAGTTTCCATGGAACTTACAGGCATTTCACTCATGTGATTGTTCCGTTTGACTAGCTTCCTCATTTTTGTGCAGTTTTTCTTTTTGAATTTAAATGCTACTGTGGGGGTTCCTCCTCCCCACAAGGATGTGAAATTCAATTGTTATGGTAGTGATTTCTGAGTGGTTCAGCTATATTCGCCTCATAGACCAGATCTTGTGCTTCATTTAGGACTAAATTCAGACTTACCTGTTCCTTTGTAGGTTCCAGGACAAGCTGCTCCCAGAAGCAGTCATTTATGGTGCCTATAAATTTTATGTTTGCATCCCATCCTGAGGTGACACATACTCAGTGAAAAAATGGATAGTTGAAATCCCTCATTATGATTGGGTTTTCTGTTTTTTGTAGCCTTTCCAATCTCCCTGAGCATTTCAGTCACTGTCACCATCTTAGTTGTGTGGTCAGTAGATATTCCTATTGCTAAACTTCTATTAATCAAGCATGGAATTTCTTCCCATAGAGATTCTATGGTATAGTTTGATTCATTTAAGATTTTTACTATATGCTTCCTTTCACATGTTTTGCCATTCCCAGGCCAGTTGCAACCTACTCTGTCATTCCTATATATTTTGTTTTTATCGCATCTGTTGTGTGGAAAAAAAACATGGAAAAATAACTCTCTAGTTTCATAGCTTTCCCATATAAATCACAATTAAAAAAAAAAATCCTCTCATCTTTCAACGATAGTAATCTGAAGTTACTTGTTAACAAAGGTAGGCAAATAATTTTCAAAGAGAGGTGATATTTGTTCTTAAGCTACTAATGTCTCTTCAAAAATTAAACGTTCAAATTAGAAAATGTGGAAATTCACAGTTCAGGTTCTAAACTCTTTTCCGAGGTGTTTGCTTTCCAAGTGTTGGGGAACATATGGTGTGCATGTTATGGGTGAATGTGGGATTGAGTTTGGTTCTGGATATATCATATTTTTATTAAAAAATAATATTTGGAGTTAAGAATCTTAGTGTGCCCAGCTATGTTCATTAATAGTGTAATTTACATCTATCAGATAAGGTCAAGCCATACTAAAAGCATGATCTCTATACCAACTTGCTGTCAGAGCAATTTCTATATTCCTTTATTTCTAGACCTGATTCCGCCTTTTGGGAATGTCTACACTGCAATTACACACCTATGGCTGGCCCATGTCAGTAGGCTCGTGCTATGGGGCTGTTTAATCAATGTGTAAATGTTCAGGCTCCAGCTGGCTGCTCGGGATGTGGTACCCCACAAGGTGGGAGGGTCCCAGAGACTGGGTTCCAGCCCAAATCCAAATACCTACACCACAATTAAACAGCCCCTTGGCCAGTCCCTTCAAACCCAGGCCAGCTGTGGGTGTTTAACTGCATTGTAGACATACTCTCTGTTACTCAAGGTCCACTGCACTGTACCTACGTTGGTTCCATGGGCTACAGTGCCATACAATTGATATAGTTGGGAATGAGGCCCTCTATATGCTATTTCTGTATAGATTGACAAAAAAGTAATGGAAAATCCACATAGGTCAGAACTATCAAATTGTCCTAAAGAAAAATTAAAAGTAGCAGGTCTGATTTTTAAAATGTTGCAGCTCTTGTTTCATTGCAAGATTTAAAATCTTTCTGCTTTTTGGTTTTAGGAAAATACCTTTTCTGGAGGGAATCACCATGGGCCAGTTGAAGCTTTAAAGCTAATGTTGTTCAACCTTCAAGCAGTTCATGAAAGCTTTAACAAGAATAAAACTGCTGAACAAAATGATGAATTTAAAAAAGTAAGCAGTTTCCTTTTGATATTGGCTCTTATTGATATTAATATTCTGTCTAATTTTTCTGTGGGACTGTACTTGTAAGAGCTAGAATTCCAGCCAACTACAAACATGTGACCACAGTTATCCATATTCATTCAAATTGGAGATAAAGACCTATTTTGTCTTCTGGTCCATATACTTGACAATATAGTATTATTGCCAGTTTTCTACTGTTTTATCCACTCTACTGTAACTCTGTCACAAGTGGTGGAACTTGTACCAATTGTGTTGAGAGAACCTAATGGAGCTCAATGTTAGGAAGTTTTTTTCTGATACTCAGTATTCAGCCTACAATTTCCCCTTAATTTCAAATCACTATTTGTAGTCCCTTGGACCACCCTAAATCCTTCTTTCTCTCCCCTCCTTGGTGTTAAAAGGGTACAAATATCTGAGGAGTATAAATATGCCCTTCCTTTGTTAAAGGTTAGGCATATTGTACATATTATTACCATGGTTTTCAACTCGTGTTCTGCAGACCCCTGGGGGTCCACAGACTATATTTAAGATTCCCAAAAGAGTCCACACTCCTGTTCCAAATTTTTTGGTCATCTGCTTTTAATCCTTTTCCCATAAAGGCTCCAGTTCCGGAAAACACTTAAACACATGTTTAAACCTATTGAAATCAAAGAGATTTAGGCATGTGCTTAGTGTTAAATACGTGCTTAAGTGCTTTATTGAAGTAGGATGTACTTAAGCATGTTCTTAAGCGTGTTCCTAAATTGGGGCTGAAGTCAGTTTCTCTGCCCCCCCTTTTTATTTTTACCTCTTTAGTGAACTTTGATTCATCAAAAGATCTTTTATAAAGAGAGATTCAGAAATTAATATTCCAAATGTGGTCACCCCCCAAACCATATGGACAAAAACTGTCATGTTTTTGATGTGACTCTTTACATGCAGTCCATAATTTCTTATTGACTCTTTCTGCTACATCAGACTGCAAGATTATGTCTAACTTCCTGTCCCACTCTCATCTTTTGGTTTCTTTCATATTAAATTGGATAGATGATATACTGTATTTAAGAGAACAGGGCTAGGTATACGGAGATATTTTATTCTGTCCTTTATCTAGCTCTAAATTTGTTTTTTTTTTAATAAGTTGGCACTCCTCTATTCATACATTTAATTGGTTCTAGAATTCAAATGTCTAAATATTTAATCTGTTATATTTTGTGTGTTCTTCACTGTTTCAGCTTACACACAACTGTATGCAAATCATCTGTGCGTCCTTCAGACTCTCTCAGACCTTCAGTAGTTTGAGAGTTCTGTCTTCCTCAGTTACACGAAACCAGAATATTACTTCTCACCAGTAGTCTTCAAAACTTTGTGCTAGCTACTATAGTGCCTCTGACAGGGGTCTCCATTTTTAGTGCAAGGCTAGTAATTTGATCTGTTTAACTCAAACACACTGATATGTAGACTGAGCATGTAAGCCAATATGAGGTGTCTTTTGCCATTTTGGTGTATAAGAAAATTTTACTCTATACAGTATCTTCTTTGGCACAGGAAGAAAAGGATTTACATGAGAAACATGGCATTTCAGATTAAAGGGATACATTACCTAATATTTGTATTTGCTTTTTTATAATCGCTTCAGAAAGGTGGAAAGCCTCTAAGCATAAATTTAGATGAAGAAGTCATACTCAAATGCATTTAATTGTTCTATATTACAGAAACAAAATGTTTAATAAAATCTGTTTAGAAATCCTTTACCTACTTGTTACTTACCATGTGCCTGTCACGTTATGCTAGTATCATGTCCTATCTCCCACAGCCATGTTGGAGCAGGTCAGTAACTGGATGGAAGACTTCAAAGAACATGTGCTACAAGTAGTGTTTAATTCAGAAGGTGAATTAAAACACTTTTCCAGTGAGGCCAGCAGTTGTTAGGGTGTACTGTGCTGCTAGAGATGCTGTCTTCCATGCATAACATGTTCTAACAAAAATATCTTGACCACTCCTTAACAGACATGACAGTTTTTCACCAGGGCAAGGAATTTTATCCATACTATGCTTTTACCCTGTTTTGAATTAGGCAATTGCATTTTGCTACCTTAATTTTTCTGCACTTCAAAGTGGATTTGATGCAAATTAGGAACAGGTATTGAAGACTATTATGTTGCAGAGTTTTAAACTCTTCTACTTCACCCACAGAGCTCGATTCAGTGGCAAACTTATAGTATGTGTATAATTTGTAAAGTTGTCAGAGACCCTATGGGATGAAAGATGCTATATAAATGTAAACTATTCATATCTATACTGTTAGTCATTTGTTTATATTTGACAGATTTCTTTTTCTAAGCTTTCAGAAGAAGCAGTTTCTGAATTAAACTTATGTGACAATGACGTGATCCCTATTACCAAGTCCCTTCGAAGGTGAGTGTGTGCTAATTCTCTTACTCTGCATAGTTAAACATTTCTCCTGTCTCTGAGTCTTGCTTGGAAAAATAATTTAAATAACTGCTAGAGTATAATTCTGTTTCAAACTGTCCATCTTCGCTGTGCACTACATTTTTGTATTATAATGTTAAATAAAAGTAAAATGTAAATAGTGAAAATAATATAACTCTTAAGTACAGAAACAATTTCCTAACATAGTGCACTACTTTAGCATCCTAATTTGAGTTTTAGACCAAAGCCTGGTCTATAATAAAAGTTAGAGCAATGTAAGCCTCCTTGTATGGACCTAGTTGTGCATGCTTAAATTTGTCTCCCACTGATGTAAGCCCCTCTATTATGTTGACATAGTAACGCCACTTCCCCAAGTGGCAACTGAGCTATGCTCAATGTACTGAGGTTGACACAGCGTGAATATAGACACTGGATTACTTATGTTGATCCTAGCAGTCCTCCAGCAGCTGTTCCACAGTGCCTGACACTGATCACTCTGGTTACATTTGTGAACTCCAACCCTTCTCCCAGGGTCACGGTGACCGGAAGGCATCCCGCTCCCCTGCCTTTCAAGCCCTGCACGTTTTTGAAATGCCTTTTCCTAATTGTCCAGCTTGGCACACCTGGCAGCTCTCCATTGCTGTGCACAACTGCCCAGCTAACCATGCTGGGTACGTGCTCCAACTTGGAGTAGATTGGATCTCCTGGGCCTGTGGGGAGAAGAGGCTGTGCAGGCACAGCTACAGAACAGCTGTATAAATGTGGACCTCTACTAGCAGATAGCACAGAAAATGCAGGAGAAAAAAGGGTACAACAGGGATCAGCAGCAGTGCTATGAGAAAGCAAAGAAATATCAGCAGACGTGTCGCAAGGCCAGGGAAGCCAACAATCAATATGGTGCCAAGCCACAGATCTGTCACTTTTTTACAAAGTTGCATGCCATACTTTGTGGAGACCCCTACCACCATCCCGCACATCACCCTGCAGTTCTTTTTTTATAAACTATCTCAGTCTCTTAAATAAGTACTGAAAAGAAAGGACCAGTCCTCTCTCATTAAAACTCATTGACTAAAATGGAAATAAGATCAAGCCAGAAGTTGGCAATTCAGATTTATAAAATTTAAAGTATTGTGTGTTGCTAGGCAAAATCATTGACCCTAGAAGAAGCTGAGGTTTTTTATATAACACAGGCCAAAATGTCATCCTTACTTGCTTTTAACAATTGTAAATAAGAAAAATAGACATCTGTAGAAAAAAATAAATAAATGCAGTGTCATAAAAGTATGTCTACAGTTGAATTGTCCCTTTAAATCAGCATTTGTTTTCACAGTTTGACATGTCAATATGTATTAATCTGAAGCGATGCCTCAAAGCTGATTAAGTGGTGTTAAGGAAGTAACAGCCATTTCTGTTAAATATACATAACATAAATCATAATATATACGTGTTAATAAGGGTGTGGTTTTTTGTTTGTTTTTTAAATGTAGGGCTTTACACCATTTGTCACGGCTCAAAGGCCTAGTTGAAGATACCAGTGGCAAACAAGATCAGAAAGATTATCATCAAGAAGATGGAAAGGAAAAAAATTGACAAATAAGAAATATTTTGTTGGAAACTGAGCAGTCTATATAATTAAAATATTAGTACGTGTATAATAACTACTAACTTTTTTCTTTGAGAGCAGTTTCATAGGTCAAATATATTTTTATTTTTTTAAATTTGAGAGAAGTGTGTATTATTTTAAAAGTACCATACAAGAGTTCTACACTTTTTTCAGTATTGAGGTGAAAACTCCAAAATATGAGTAGTTATATTAGATTTTACTAGATTCTATATTTATCTAGCAAGATCCATACTATAAAGAATATTTATTTTATTAAAATAACTTGAGCAACCATCAAGGAAAATGCTGTGGTCTATAAATAAAATTCAGAAATTCAAAATGCTATGCCACATTCAGTGGACCCATTACATCCCCCACACTCTGCTATGAAATTAATAAAAATAGGGAAACTGAAGTGTGAGGTATAAACTTACGCAAACGAGAAGGCTTTGCAACAATATTACATAAAAGCTCTAGGATCATTGCTTTCTGATGAAACATTATTTTGACATGATTATAGTCAAGAGCAAAGCCTACAGATTATTGAATTTGCTAACTCTAGGAACCCTTCTCTGGCATTTCTCTAATACAAGTCATGTAATCCCCTTTCAACCATTATTTCTAGTTACAGTAAGACAATATCATGACAGATTTATAGGATGAAACACCAAAGCTCCTCAAGAGGCCAAATGAGTCTAGCTGTGACCTATTTCTTTGGATAGAAGTGCCATAAAATAATATCACCTAACTTTGAAAAGTAGTCCTTTTTAAGCATGCATTCCATAGCTGTGCATTTTCCTCCATCCACTTTGTCAGTTGAGAGGTTAATAGCTAAAGGTCAGTTTACCTTTTTGTACTAATACAGTTGTATAAAATCCCCTCAAACCAAGTCAGTAAAGAAGTTTGAAAAGAACCAAAAGAATGCATTTAAAAGTTCCAGAATTCTGCATCAGTTCTTCAGGCTAAAGCAGTGTTAAATACATCATTCAAGGAAAAGCTCGTTTGTCACTTGAAGCCTGGTGCAATGATGTTTGAAATTAAAAATAAAACAAGCAAGAAATTTTTCAAGTGCCAGGATGTGGGAAT
Organism: Chelonoidis abingdonii; assembly: GCF_003597395.2. NCBI lineage: Eukaryota > Metazoa > Chordata > Testudines > Testudinidae > Chelonoidis > Chelonoidis abingdonii. Next base: position 19,585,002 of record NC_133774.1, read on the forward strand.
TCTGTATTTTTAATTATGCCTGTTGAATAATTCCTAGAAAATAGCTGATTTGGTCTCTAAAGATATATATTGATAAATTGGTAATGAAATGTATATATTTTTCATTAATTAGATGGGGCTCATTATGTCTCTTCACCACTATGTACATGCTTGTGGCTAAGTGTTAAATACTATTTTACTTCTACAGCTCACACGAAAACATTATTTGGTATTTGTCATTTGCAGTATTTTGATTAAAAAATATTGTCAGCAGTAATGATTCACTATATGGACACTTTATTAATATCAATGTGCATACTTTTTGTCCAGGTTTTTTCAGTTAGCCTGCAAAGTCTAAACCCAAATCGGTAAAGAAAGATGCCTGGTTATTAAATAAAGTGGAGTATCCGTGAGCGGAAGTAAAGAATAGGCCACTTAACATATGGGATAAACATAGCTTTTAGACATTTTAATTGATACACAATACATATAAATGCCTGTGGTTCCAACAAGATCTTTCCAGTGCCAGCCTTCATGGTTCTGCTTTTTATACTGGTCCTGCATAATTGAAATAGCTGGTTGGAAAGTGAGGGAGGGGCTGACTTGGTATATTGGTAACAAAAGTACAAGAAGGCCCTAATTCCTAAGTTCAGCCAAGTTCTGCTTCACACAGGACCCAAGAAAGGGTATGCCATTCTTGTAATTCTCTGATCTAGGAATTTGTGTTGCTGCATCTTACAACCCAGCTTCTGATGGCCCCAATGGACCCTTCCATAAGAGAACAGAAGTACACCTCTACTCCGATATAACACAAATTTGGATATAATGCGGTAAAGCAGCGCTCCAGGGAGGTGGGGCTGCACACTCGGGTGGATCAAAGCAAGTTCAATATAACGCGGTTTCACCTATAATGCAGTAAAAATTTTTTGGCTCCTGAGGACAGAGTTCTATCGGGGTAGAGGTATAGAGATACTCCAGCCATTCCCTATATACAGTGGAATTCCAAGCTTTCTACTCTACTTGTTTTATAGCCCTATCAAACTAGTAGAGCAGCACAAAAGATATGTACCAGACTCATGAGTTGGGCCCAAATCTTTTGACCTGCATCTGCTTGCTTAAATCTGTCCCAGGGTAGTAATGTCATCTGTCCATGGTCAGTGAAAAAGTTGGTGTCAGTCAAGTTGTGTGTGAACTTGTGTCTACGTTAAAAATAAATAAATGTAATTTTTTTTAAAAAGTATTACTGAAAAGACAAGAATTAGATGGGAATGAAATCTGAGCAGTCACCACACCCTTATGTGGTCCCTCAAGGTCAGGGTTGAGGTATATTGACAAGACATTTGTAGGAAGCCTTTACAGCAGCTCTATATGCTGTTCCTGTTCTGTAACTAGTCCAGTCTCCTAGGCTATCAAGTCAACATTGTATCATTACTAAATTCTCTGTAAATAAAACACCAGATGAAACATACGTATCTCCAAATGAAAACAAAATTTTCTTGCAAGCCCGTCACATGTATGAGACCTCACTGTACAACAGATTTTTGATAAACTCCAAACTGCCACTTCGAAGAACTGAAAGATACTAAAAGAAAAAATAGGATGATTAGTAATAGAAAGGAGATCTAATAATTAACCCTTCTTGGCTCTCTGCAAGTTAAGAATGAGAAAGTAGATGGGAAAACCTATAGTTGCGATGACTTTAAATACTACTTTACAAAAGGAAGTCTGGTGATTGTCATAATATGAGAACTTCTGGTTCTGTACGTGTGTTCAAAAGTTTGGATTACACAAATGTATTGAGTAAAATGTCTGGATGTAGAATCAGGGTCCAATAAATGAGAGGACTGTTCTACTGGAAAAGATTGTCTGTAAAAGCTTTTATACAGCAATACATTGTAGGTACACCAATGATGATACCAGATAATGTAGTAGACCCTACCTAGTATCTGTATTAAGACTGTCTTTGATTGTCGAAGATGATTATACTGAAGATCTTGAGACTTAACAGGAAATACGATGCTATTTTTCCATAGATTTTAGTGTGACAAAGGAAAAACACAGACAGGGAAGCTGTTGACCTGATTCTCCTCTGCTTTGGACAGTCATTCATATCTCTGCAAAGTGGATGTAAAACACTGCCATTTTGCTTTTTAAGCATTGTACGCCTACTTTGCATTTATTTGCTGTGGGTATAAATGTTTCCACAAAGGTTAAAGCAGTGGAGAATAATGTCCTTTGACTCTGAGGAGTTTACAAGTCAGTATACCTTTTAATAGAGCACAGAGGTAGCACATCCAATTGTTGCTGATTTTCAAAAAAAAAAAAAAAGGCAGTAATACAGAAAGCAACAAGGTACAACCACTCTCCATGTGTTTTGAATACAAGATGAGAATCCCAAAGCATTTGATATTACAGAAAAGTGACTACCAGAGTTTTCCATAAAAATGGGCCACAGGTGCCAAGCGCCGACAATCAGAAATGTTATGCATTTAGAAGCCAAAACAGACTCAACCAAACAGGTTGTGCACATCTCTCCACTGGAATAGTAATACATTTTTGAATAAAGAAATCTTAGATCCCCTATGCTGATACAGATTAGTGGGCGCCAGTCATGGTAATAGCTCATATGAGCTGAATAGAATATGTGGTTACAACAACCCTGGAGAAGGGAAAGAGCATTATAGTTGGTTAAGTACCACCTTTGCATCCTGTTGGGAAATTATCCTAATAAAAAAATCTTGCTTACAAAGATGAGGATTTGTCAGAGAAGACTTAGAGTAATTATTGTGCCTCACCTGTAAAAAATAATTATGTAAAATCATTTCTGATTCAGTCAATCTGGAAGCTCAGGATGACTGAATTTTACAGAGAGAGTTGTGTAATGAGTTTCTTCCTGGTAACTAAATCTCCTTAAATGAAAATTTACAAAGTAAATTGAGAGAGACAAGTTGGGTGAGGTAGTATCTTTTATCAGACAAAGTTTTCAAAGTACATAGAGCTCTTCAGAGAGAGATATGTATATGAGATATTACCTCATCCACCTAGTCTCTTTCATATACTAGGACTGACACAGCTACAACACCTGAAGAAAAAGGAAATTGACAGGTAGGGTTAATGTTCCCTCTAATTTTTCCATCCATGTGTGGAATAAATTTTGTGTGCACTGGAGATGTGTGGATGTGTGCCACTGGTAAAAACAAAAAACCAAGATATATATTATTAAAAAGTTACAATAGGATAATTGCTCCAGCCAGGACAGGTTAGGCATTTTAGAACTCACTATTCAAAGAATTAAATTTAAGTGTAAGAGAAAAATTATGAAATGCACAGACCAGACAAAAATCTAACAACAACTTTGAAAGAATAAAATTATAGAGAATATATGTGCAGTGCAGGATAGTATCAAAAAGTAACAACAATAATACAGGTATGTGTTGGGAGGTGAGTGTGCAAGAGACTGTGTCTGTGAGAGAGAGACACAGTTTGTATGCTGGCTGCTGAGGAAGTTTGAGAGATGCCATACACCTTTTAAGGCACTCACTGAAACCTGTCCTGAGCCCTGTCTCTCCTCCCCTGCTCTGTGGAGATGGGGTACATGGGGAGAGAGAGAGAGAGAGTGTGTCTGTCTGTCTCTCTCTCACACACATGCAGACAGATAGTGAGACTGGGTGAGCTGGTTGTTAGGGAAGTCTGAGAAACCATGTTCTGTCTCTTTAAGAAAGGCACTCAATTACTGTTCAGACCGAAGCAGCTTCTAGTCCTCCTGAGACAGGCTGTTCCCTCTCCTCTGCTCTGCAAAGATGGGATACAAGGATGGGGGAGGGGGATACCCTGACTCTTCCCCACCACTTTGCACAGCCAGCAGGTAGGTCTTGGGAGAAGATGCAGGGCAGAGCAACGTGGCTGCAAAGCAGCAGGGGGAGAGGCATCTGAACACACACCGCCGGATGAACGCGCTCTGCTAATCAACTGGGCAGCACTTGAAACTCTTGGGCAGCCACCCAAATGCGCAGCTTACAGGGAACTGTAAGGATTCAACTTTAGAAACTGTAACATGGAATTAATGCTTGATCTATAAAAACAATAGCTCTTTGAGCTGCCAAAGAGGCATATTAAGCCTCAGTCAGGCTGCTTATAAAAAAGTTCCAATAGTCTTTAAGCCTTTGAAGTTGTCTGTAGATAACTGTATAACTCAAGTTTTGCAAAGTATTCAAAAAAGTCCATATATTGAAAAAAGTGTGTTCAAACCACTCGTAATTGTAAGACTAAGTGAAAGCAATACAACATCAAAGCATTTAAAGACCAAGCCTGCTGTGATACTTTCCAGCAACACTTGTCTGAGAAACTCTCTAACTTGCCTGACAACATCACTGACATTCAAGAGCACTGGGATCAGCTTAAAAATAACATTCACAGTGGACGTGCTGAAACCATAGCCTATTCCACTGATCAGCATCAAGACTGGTTTGATGAAAACAACGAGGAAATCCTAGCATTAATTCAATAGAAAAGAAATGCATTCTGTTACTAGCAAAATGATTCCTCTAATTAACAAAAGCATGAGGCCTATCACCTGCTCAAAGCCGAAATCCAAAGGAAGCTACGTGACATCAGAAACAAATGGTGGCAAGAGAAGACCTCTCAGATCCAGAGTTTCATAGACGAAGATGACATGAGAAGCTTCTATCAAGCAACAAAAGCTATATATGGGCCAAGCTCCAAAGGCCCAACCCCCATACATTCCCAGGATGGCTTTACCCTCCTCAAAGACAATGCAGCCATTAAACAATGCTGAAAGGGTCACTTTGAGAGCCTACTCAACTGCAAATTCAGTCCCTGAAGACACCATCGAGTTCATTCCCTGATGCTCAGCAATGGAACACCTCGCTGATCCTCCATTTTTTGAGGAAATCTGACATGCCATCACCAAGACAAAAAATCACAAGGCACCAGGCCAAGATGGCATCCTAGCTGAGGTTTTAAAAACTGTTGGAACAATGCTCCAGTATAATCTTTGCCATCTCCTTGATAAAATCTGGACCTGCGAAGAAATTCCATCTGACTTTCAGAACACCAACTTTGTTACAATATTCAAGAAAGGGGACAAATCTCTGTGCAGGAACTATAAAGGTATTGCCCTCCTCTCCATCGCAGGGAAGATCCTTGCCTGGATCCTACTAAACTGCCTCCTCTCCCTTGCCCAGGAACTTCTCCCCAAATCACAGTATGGCTTCAGGCCATCTCAAGGCACAACCGACATGATCTTTGTGGCATGACAGATTGAGGAGAAGTGCAGAGAGCAACACCAGGAACTGCTCATGCCATTCATCAATCTAACCAACGCCTTTGATTCTATCAATAGTGATGCCCTATGGAAAGTGCTGTGTAGGTTTGGCTGTCTACAGAAATTCACTTCCATCATCAGACTATTCTATTATGGGAAGACTGCCACCATTCTATGCAACGGCTCAGAGACTGAACCATTTTTCATTCGCACTGGTATCAAGCAGAGCTGTGCCATTGCTCCAACACTCTTCTCTATTTACCTTGCCATGATCTTGATTCTCATTCCAGACCACCTTCCTGACAGAATTGAGATTGAGTATTGTATAGCTGGCCAGCTATACAATCTACAACGATTCCAAACAAACTGTAAAATCAGGAGAATTGGCATCCCTGAGATATGTAGATGGCTGCGTCACCCTCGCACACACTGAGGCCGACCTGCAAAGCATCCTAAATCTTTTTGCAGATGCCTATCACAGCCTGGGTCTCTCTTTCAACAATGGGAAAAACCAGGTACTCTACTAGCCCTCACCTGCACAAACTACTCTTTGTATGCCACAAATCACCATTGACAGAGAACCCCTGAAAAATGTGGATCATTTTTCATACCTTGGCAGCCACCTCTCCCAAACAGCCAGCACTGACATAGAAATTGAATACAGAATCTGCTATACTAGCACATGCTTTGGAAGACCACTCAAACGAGTCTTCAATGATTGGGATCTGCAAACAGGCACCAAGATCTTGGTTTACAAGGCAGTTGTCATCCCCACCCTTCTCTATGGGTGTGAGATCTGGATAACCTACAGATGACATCTTAAGCAGCTGGAGTGGTTCCAGCAGCACTGCCTCATGAGGATTCTCAGGATCAGCTGGGAAGATTGACGCACTACATAAGCATTCTCTCTGCAGCCAACATCAGCAGTGTAGAAGCACAGGTCATGAAATACCAACTCTGCTGAGCTGGCCCCTGTGTATTTATGCCTGACACTTGCCTCCCGAAGCAAGTACGCTTCTCTCAATTAAGTCAGGGAAGAAGGGCTCATGGAGGGCATCTTCAAAGACATACTGAAAGTACACCTTAAAAAGGGAGGCATCGACCCAACAAATTGAGAGGACTTGGCATGGACCAGAACACAGTGGCACCACACAATACACCAAGCCACAGCCCACTCTAAGGAGAACAGATGTGCTCATGAGACAGAGAGATGACAAAGGAGGACAGAAAGGGCACAACACTCTAGCCAACAACTATGTCTCCTCCAAGATCACACCTGTCACTTCTATGGGAAAATCTGCAGGGCACAAATTGGGCTCCTCAGCTACCTAAAAATCCCCCAATGAACTCCCTTGGCAGACATCATCCTTGCATCGAGAGATAGCTGTAGAATTGGCCATGCTTTTTCATGCAGTAAGTTCTCTATATGCTGTGCAATGCTTTACAATCTTTTAGCTTCTATGGCTTCCTAGAACATTAAGGTTATTTCACTGAGATGTTGAGATGTTTTGATATACCGTTTAAGCACCTAAATAGCCTTAAAATGGACCAAACTAACTGTTCAGACAGGGCAATTTTAGTGGAAACCAGCATGAGAAGTTGGAATTAAAACCTGTGTGACTGTTATGTTGGAACTTGATTCAGCTTTTATGAGAGAGGCCTGGATAACTTGGACCAAAGTGCTGCTCATTAGCTGGTTACAGAATACTATTATTATTTGGCGCATGTCTAGGACCATTGCCTGTGGACCAGGACCCCATTGTGCTAGGCGCTTCACAAACCCAGAACAAAAAGATGGTCCCTACCCCAAAGAGCGTAAAATCAAAGTATAAAACAAGAGACAACAGCTGGATACAGATAAGACTATTTTGACTATCAGCATGATAGGCAGAGACTTCACCATACCAGTGGCCTAAGAGAAAAGGAGAGTTTGAAGGATGATAGTGAGATAGCTTTGCAGATGTTGGTGGGAGCTCCTTTCATGCATGTGGGGCAGCATGTAGGAGGAGTGGTTAGAAAAAGGAAGTGGTCATCCATGGAAAGTAAATTAATAGGTAACCAGAAGATTGGACAGAGGTGTCATCATCTCTAATGTGTTGTAGTTCTTAACCCAGGTGGACTTATCAGTGCTAAACAAATAATGATATTAATTAACACGAACAGGTGTAGTCAGAATTTCACTTAACTGAGACTTTATCCTCCAATGACAGTTGAAAAAAAGCAGGCTGTGATCAGATGGACAAAGGCAAAGAAATGGCTTCTGGCAAAGACAGAAATGAACTGACAGACTTTAAAGGGGAAAGTATTATATATGCATTCATCTGACTATTAGGGCCACTGAGTTTTTATATGAGTAACTTATTTTGCCATTTTGTATGTTACGCATAGAATTAATTTGGTGACCAGAAATGCCGGTGGAGAGAATCCATCTGTCGTCAGATGCCACTGTTTGGGTGTGGCGCTCTGCTCTGTCGACTGCATGCGTGTGTTCCCTCTGCGTGCTGCCCCAGCTCTGCAGATCGCTGGCACAGCAGACCCTGAGAGAACCCCCAATGACCACAGACTCCAATAAGGTACGAAGGCACCCGGCCAGGTTTATTGTCAAACAAAGCACAGTAATAGTTCCCCACAGATTCTACAGGCCATACTATGAGTATGTGCCCCCTGAAAATGGATTGGCTCAGTCAGTGGTAGGACTCTCCATTGCTCCCTAGGCCAGACAAAGACGTCCACTCAGGGATGCATTCTTATACACAGGTACAAACAGGTTCCGCATCATTGAACGCATTGCGGTACAGCCCCTCTACACATTAGTGTGCTGCCTTTCTCCTAGTACAGGATGATTCGAACAAACAAGTCTATCCATCATATTGTCTATCCATCATATTGTCCTTTTGACTCTGTCTTTAGGCTGGGTCTACCTGTTCCTTATTATCTCCGTGCAGGGCCAGCTCCAGGCACCAGCTTAGCAAGCAGGTGGTTGGGGCGGCCACTCTAGCTGATTTTATGGATGTTGTTTTCCAGATAACTTACTGGATGGACGTAACCAAGTTATCAAATGTTGCTGTGTCAAGATGTAGTATTGGTATCCAGACACTGAGCAAGATTGTTTTGAATAATGTGTCTTAGTTAGGATGCAGTGTCAGTAACCCAAATTATGATGGGTACTAACAAAGGAATTTGTTTACCCAAGTATATAGTTACTGTGTAACTTAATTTCTTTACCAATTTGTTTTTTCCTTGCCTTCGTGTTTGCTGTCATTCATGTGTTGATTTTTCACCTGTGTGTTGGTTAAACAGTTTAGCAAGGTTATGCACATTGTAAATGTTGTACAGCAATGACACTGTACAGCAATAGTACAACTATAATACAGTCGTACAACAATAATACAATTTTTTTTTACACAGTAACCAAGTTGAAATTAAATGACAGTTTATCCTGGTCCAGCTGGTGGTTTTTAGCTGATTGTCCATATATGGCAGATAGAAGTGTATTTGACCAGTCTCTCATTCATACAGCACTTCATTTTTCTTTTCTTGGTGCTTGGGGGTTTCTTCACAGTATTCAGATAACTTCTGGTGTCTTTGTTCTTAAGTTAGTTAATATAATAAAGTTTTTTTTTATTTTGTTTTGTTTTGTTTACATTTCTCTTGTTTTTAGTAACCCAAATTTAATACACAGATTAATTTAGTGTTTACAATGTAACAGGGACCAAGTCTTTTATATACAAGCTATACTTTTGCAATTGTTGTATAGACATTCATTTTCACTTGAGGTGTGTTACTAATATTTTATACTAAATGTAGTGCTTAATGGCTAAAATAGATGCTCACAGTCTTCTATGAGAAGGTGTATTGCTTTCCCTTGCTGAACAGTTTGTTTCAGCAAAAGAGTTAGTAACATAATTATAATGAGCTTTTTAGAGTTACTTTGCTTGTGATACCAACTTCACTCTTGTTAACTGTTTAGAAGCACAAACTTTAACAACCACTGCTTCTCATTAACATAACAGAACAAAAGAAAAGTGTATAAAATTAAACCAACTATAAAATTAAACCAAAATAAATTTTAAATACAGGTCCATACAAATACTCTGAGGGTATTAAACTTTAATGATGCTTTGTTATGTTTGGGAGCCAAAGGTGGAAACCTGTTGAAATTGTTTGGTTAACTTTATGCATAAATTGTTCTTTTTAAACATTTTTGCAATCACATTCTTATAACTATATTTAAAAGTGCAAACAAGTTTATAAAAACCCAAACAAGAAATTGACATTTTGTTAATATTACCTTTACCTTAATGTTGAGGGTTTCCCTTACATTTTTTCTTTGAATAAAAAATAATTTAAAAAACCTTAAAAAACAAAACAAACCGTGATTAATAAAAGAGAATTATTTTTGTTTGCAATTTCATTATTCATTGAGGCAGAAATATATGTACATATATTTATAACTGAGACCTTGTTGAACTTTGAAAACAAAAGGATATTAATAATATTATGATGGTTATTCCCCAACCATAATATTAAAATAGTGTGGTACCACAAATACATATATTTTTAAAAGGGTATGAAGTTGACTTTTGTTGCAACAAAATAAAAAACAAGAAAAAATAGTCATTTAACACACACAACATACAACACCGGACAACGCACATGACATACAGGACAAACTTACAATTAAAAACAAATGGTGCCAGAATTCTATTCATAACTATACAAAATAAGGCAAACAAAAACAAAAAATTAAAACAGTTAAACATTTGAATAAACAAGTTATTACCTTATATAAAACTTAACAAAAATTGATAAAATATATTAATATTTGGCAGATTTATTGTATTAATTTGATAACAAGGAATTTTGCATTACTTTATATTTAACATTATTTTTAAACTCTGCTATATGGAAATAAGAAAAGCCTATGTTTCAAATATTAGTGAGTAGTTAGGATTAGAAGCAGTGTGTGCATTTCAGTTGCTTGGAAACCCTATCTTCAAGAAAGTTAGGAATAATTCCAGCTGTTGCATTTCTGAAGGGTTAAAATAATTAATTTACTGGATTTATTTAAAGTAAAGTTTTTACCTTGTTTTCTTTTTGTTTCTTGTTTTGTTCCGTTTTCAATTGCTTTATCCTTTGGAGGTTTCCATAAAAACTATAACTTTTAACTTTTAAGCAAAGAGAGAGAGCCGAAGTGAGGAGAGGTGAGGGAAAAGGGGGTGGGGGAGACAGCGAGACCTGAGCCAAGAGAAATTAACTGTATCAAGATATTTGAAAGTACAGGCAGCAGTGGTGAGTTTAGCAAACTGAGAAAACATATAAAGGAAAAAACTTATGTGGTATGTAAAAATATTTGAGAAAGGTTATATTTTTAGATATGAGCGCAAAGTGTGGTTGTGTGGGTCAAAGTAGTTGAGAACCGGCACAGTTGGAAACTGTACCCCTGGTTTGTATCCTGGCTCCGAGAGGCAAGTCAGGGTAGTTACCTGCTCTTGTAAAACCTGAATTTGTTCCCCCAGCGTCTGTTACTTTTGTCTGCATGGCAAATGGATGGCGGGAGTGCCCTTTTTTGCTGCAGTTAACTGTTTTGGGGCAACTCCATGTGTTAATGCATCAATTCTAGGTGTTAATCTGCTTAATTTCGGTTTTTTACTTTGAAATTCCTTTTTATTCACTCCCCTGTGATCGAGTTGCAGCTCCTCTCTCTTAATGTGCTCTGTGAACTGTTCCATATTTTCTTTCATGTACCAATTCAGTGAAAGTATCGTGTGATACTTTCTTCATCTGTGCACTTACTTGTCCCGTTCTGACGGGCACCAGTCTAGATTGTACCAGAACCTGGCTTTTATCATAAGGTGATGGTTGCACTGCAGTGGACCCTGTTTCATCTTTTAATTTTACTAGGGCACCTTTCTCCACTTCTGTTCCCATCCTTCAGGCACAGGATAGTCACCTGAAGCCTGCTGTTGACCACAAATATATAACAGGGGATGGCACATGTAGTTTTTGTAGGTTCCTTGCAGCTATTTCCAATGTTTTATTCTGTTTCTATGCCGGTTGTCTCTGGACTGCTTCACACCCTGCAAGGGGGGTGGGAGCATTCCAGGGCTGTGTTGCTTCTTTTGATTCTTTTAACTCTTTTTTGTTACTGTTACTTCCCCTGTCAGTTTTGTAGGGTGCTGTTTTAACCATTTAACAGCCATGGTTATAATTTGCAATATTTTACATTTTAAGACTACAGTCTCTGCCCTAGCCTTACAAATTACATTACATGTTTCTTCTCCGTTATATTTTTTAAACTCTGTGGGGATTTGCAGGGAGGGGTTAAGGGGGTTCCCTAGTTTGTGATTTTCTGTCATGTTAGATCAGGATTCCTACAGCGGACAGCTCACTTACTCACCAGATCAGCAGTCGGGGTCACTAATGTCATCAGACGCCACCAGTGTGGTGCTGCGCTCTGTTCAATGTTGATAATAGTGAGCTGCGTGCGTGTGTGTTCTCCCTGTGTGCTGCCCCAGCTCTGCAGATTGCTGGCAAAGCAGACCCTGAGAGAACCCTCAATGACCACAGATTCTAATAAGGCACGAAGCCACCCGACCAGGTTTATTGTCAAACGAAGCACAGTAATAGTTTCCTGCAGACTCTACAGGCCATTGTATGAATATGCGCCCCCTGACAATGGACTGGCTCAGTCAGTGGCAGGACTCTCCACGGCCCCTAGGCCAGACAAAGTGATCCACTCAGGGATGCATTCTTATACACAGGTACAAACATTGCCACTGCACAGCACAGAGCACTGGGTCAGGCCAGGCTCTGCAGCTGCGCTACCCCAGGAGCTCGCAGCCCTGCCGCCCAGAGCACTGTGCTGATGGTGGGGTGAGCTGAGGCTGCGGAAGAGGGTGAACAGCAGGGGAGAGGCCTGGGGCTAGCTTCCTGGGCCAGGAGCTCAGGGGCCAGGCAGGAGGGTCTGTGGGCCACATCTGGCCCATGGGCTGTAGTTTGCCCACCTTCGCCCTAGGGCCTGAGGCTGCTTGGTCACATGGCTGCTTGTACGTATGTAGTACAGCACACAAGACTTCACCTCCAGCCTCTTCAGGCCTGGTTGGCCTCAGTGTACAGGCCATCCTGAGACCACCTAGACAAGTTAATTACATTTCCTCCTCTGGTTATTGAGTCCCTCCTGTGGTGACTCAACCAGCAAGTGGTATGTGTGGACCCCACCCCTCAATGTCTCTAGTCACAGATGCATCAGCAATGGGATGTGGGGGTGCACTTAGGAAGACTAAGGGCCTCTGGTCACAGGCAGAGCATCTATTGCACACCAACGTCAGGGAGCTAAGAGTGGCCCTCCTTGCTTTCCAAATATTCCAGGACCATCTGGAGGGCAGATGTGTAATCTGTGTTGATTGACAACACAACAGTGAAGTTCTATATAAACAGACAGAGTGGTGCTCACTCCTCTCCCCTCTGCCAGGAAGCCCTTAAGCTCTGGGACTTCTGCATCACCCATTAGATACATCTAGAGTCATTGTACCTTCCAGGTTCCCATAATGAACGGGCTGATCATCTCAGCAGGTCATTTCACAATCACGAGTGGTCCCTCTGCCTGGATGTTGTGATCAACATCTCCCAACGGTGGAGATTTCCCCAAATAGATTTCTTTGTAACAAAATACAACAGTAAGTTTTAGTTCTTCCTGAATCACATCCTGGACTCACTCTGATGCTCTTCTCCTCTCTTGAAAGGATAATCTACTGTATGCATTCCTGCTCTTCCCACTTGTAGGGAAGGGAGCATCAATGATCTTAATAGCACCAGCGTGGCCACGCCAACACTGGTACATCACCCTTCTAGACATGTTGGTGGACACATCGATAACCCTGCCTCTGGTCCTGGACTTGATCACGCAGGACCACAGCCGCCTCCAGCATCCCAATCTGCAGTCTCTCCATTTCATGGCATGGAAACTCTGTGGCTAAACCCTTCGGAGCTCACATGCTCAGAAACTGTTAGGGAGGTCCTCCTTGGTAGCAGAAAGCCATTCACCAGGGCCACTTATTTGGCCAAGTGGAAAAGATTCTCTATTTGGGCAATACAAAAAGACACTTCACCCTTACGGGCATCGATTCCCTTTATCCTGGACTGTTTGCTGCATCTGAAACAGTAAAGTCTGTTGGTATTGTCAGTAAAGGTACCGCTGGCCCCTAACTCAGCTTTCCACGCCAGTGCACCTGTTGCTCTGTTTTTGCAAATCCTATGGTGGGCCACTACCTCAAAGGCCTAGAGAGATTGTAGTCTCAAGTAAGACAGCCAATTTTCCCATGGGATCTCAACCTAGTGCTCTCTAGACTGATGGGACCTCTTTTCAAGCCTTTAGCAACATGCTTTCTCCTCTACCTTTCCTGGAAAGTAGCATTTTTTGTGGCTATAACTTCAGCCAGGAGGGTGTTGGAGCTTACAGCCTTAACTTTGGAGCCCCCTTGTCTTCTATAAGGACAAGGTTCAGTTGCAACCATATCCTGCCTTTCTCCCAAAAGTAGTTTTGCAATACCCCGTGAACCAGGACATTTTTCTCTCAGTGATCTTTCCTAAGCTGCATGCTAGCAACAGGGAACGAATGCCTCACTCCCTGGATGTCAGACAAGCATTAGCCTTCTACATTGAAAGAATGAAGCGATTTTGAAAATCAATGCAACTCTTCATTGCAATTGGGAGTGGATGAACGGGCTTCCAGTCTCTTCTCAAAGGATCACTTCTTGGATCACATCCTGTATTTGGGCATGTTATGACTCGGCAAAGATTCCTGCCCCTGTGCTGATGGCACACTCCACAAGGGCGCAGGCATCCTCAGCAGCATTCCTGGCATAGGTTCCTATTTAAGACATCTGCAGGACAGTGATGTGGCATCGATCCACACCTTTTCATTGCACTGCACCATTATACAGCAGGCCAGAGACGATGCAGCATTCGGCAGAGTGGTGATACAAACAGTGATTCTGTGAACTCCAGCCCTGCCTCCTAGGTTAGGTTTGGGAGTCACCAACTTGGAATCGACAAGAGCAAGCACTCGAAGAAGAAAAAAAAATTACCTACCTCTTGTAACTGTTGTTCGAGATGTGTTGCTCATGTCCATTCCAAGACCTACCCATCTCCCACTCTGTCTGAGTATCCAACAAGAAGGAACTGAAGAGGCAGCGGGTGGGCAGAGACCTACGTACTGCCATGAAGGCGCAACTCCAGACGGCTCCACAGCCAACCCGACGGGTATTACTAGGGGAAAAACCTTCTGGTGACTGTGCATGCAGTGCGCATACACCTACTTGGAATGGTCATGAGCAGCACATCTGGAAGAACAACAGTTACAAGAGGTAGGTAACCGTTTTTTTTTCTCAGGACCATCATTGCCACTTGTTATCATTCTGTTGGTTTTTCTTTCCCACTGTAAGTATTAGTAATATGTCTGAAAATCAAGACAATTTTGCATTGTGCTCTAGTACAGTTGTTCACTGTTTTTCTTTTTAAAAAAAGAACAGGAGTACTTGTGGCACCTCAGAGACTAACAAATTTATTTGAGCATAAGCTTTTCTGGGCTACAGCCCACTTCATCGGATGCATAGACTGGGACATACAGCAAGGAGATATTTGTACATACAGAGAACATGAAAAGGTGGAAGTAGCCATGCCAACTGTAAGAAGCCAATCAACTGAGATGAGCTATTAGAAGCAGGAGAAAAAAAAATTTGAAGTGATAATCGAGATGACCCATAGAAGATGTGAGAATACTTAACATGGTGAAATAGATTCAATTAATGTAATGGCCCAACCATTCCCAGTCTCTGTTCAAACCTAAGTTAATTGTATCTAATTTGCATATTAATACAAGTTCAGCTGTCTCCCTTTGGAGTCCGTTTTTGAAGTTTTTTTGTTGTAAAATTGCCACCTTCAAGTCTGTCACTGAGTGGTTCGAGAGGTTGAAGTGTTCTCCCACTGGTTTTTGAATGGTTTCAGAGTAGCAGCTGTGTTAGTCTATATCCACAAAAAGAACAGGAGTACTTCTGGCACCTTAGAGACTAACACATTTATTTGAGCATAAGCTTTCATGGGCTACAGCCCACTTTATTGGATGCATGTTGTGAAAAATACAATAGAAAGATATATATATATATATATATATGTATATATATATATATATATATATATATGTATATATATATAAAAAAAATTCCCCTCTCACCCCTATGGGTGGTATATGTCTTCCTCAACCTCGGGTCCTCTACCAGAGGCCTGGGAAGTTTGAGGGTTCTGCGCAGTATCTTAGCTGTTCCTAGCACTGCAACTCTTCGGACAGAGAGCTCTGATGTTGTTCCTGGGATCTGTTGGAGTCACTCACCCAGCTTAGGAGTCATAGCCCCGAGTGCTCCTACCACCACTGGACCACTTGGCCTTCACTTCCACATCCTCTCTAGTTCCTCTTCAGGCCCTGGTACTCTCCAGCTTCTCATATTCCTTCTTTCTGAAGTTGCTGTCACTCCGGCACTGCTATATCTATATCACCACCGCTGTCTTCTGGTCCTTGTCTATTACCACGATGTCTGGTTGATTGGCCAGTACCTGCCTGTCCGTCTGGATCTGGAAGTCCCACAGAATCTTAGCCCTGCTATTCTCCACAACCTTCTGTGGAATCTCCCATCTGGTCTTGGGAGGGTCTAGCCCATACGCTGTACAGATGTTCCTGTACACAATGCCAGCCACTTGGTTGTGCCGTTCAGTGTATGCTGTTCCTGCCTGCATCTTACATCCTGCCACTATGTGTTGGACTGTCTCTGAGCCTCTCTGCACAGTCTGCACTTGGTCCTCTCTAGTGTGGTAGACCCCTGCTTCAATGGATCTGGTGCTCAGTGCCTGTTCCTGTGCTGCTATGATCAGTGCCTCCGTGCTGTCTTTTAGTCCAGCCCTTTCCAGCCACTGGTAGGATTTCCCAATGTCAGCCACCTCAGCTATCTGTCGATGGTACATCCCATGCAGGGTCTTGTCTTGCCATGGCACTTCTTCTGCTTGGTCTTCCTCCCATGTCTGCTGCTGCTGCCTCAGGCATTCTCTCAGCAGCTCATCTTTGGGGGCCATCTTACTGATGTACTCCTGGATGTTTTCGGTTTCACCAAGCCCCGCCCGCCTTCTTCTGGCTGGTATAGCAGTCTCTGGGTGTTGGACTTGGGTGGAAACCTCCGTGCATTGTGAGGAGCTTTCCAGTCTTTCACATCAGCAGGCTCCATGTCCTCCTTTGGCCAGCTCACTATATCGGCAGGGTATCTGATGACCAGCAGGGCGTATCCGTTGATGGCGTGGATTCTTGTTCTTCCCACTGAGCTGGCTCTTCAGGACCTGTCTTATCCTTTGGTGATACTTGGATGTTGCTGTCTTCCTTGCCTCCTCATCATGGTTTCCATGTGACTGTGGGACGCCAAGGTGGTTGTAGCTGATCTGTATGTCTGCTATGTGGCCCGCTGGAGTTCCACCCCATCAGTCTTGGGACTACCTTCCTCTCTTCACTACCATCCGGCCACACTTCTCCAGTCCGAATGACATGCCCCATATCCTCACTGTAGATCCGTGTCAGGTGGATTAGGGAGTCGATGTCTCATTCCATTCTTAGCATACAGCTTGATGTCATCCATGTAGAGGAGGTGGCTGATGGTAGTTCCACTCCTGAACCTGTACCCGTATCCAGTCCTTGTGAATATCTGGCTGAGGGGATTTTAAGCCTATGCAGAACAGCAGCGGGGACAGTGCATCACCTTCGTATATGCCGCACTTGATGGCCACTTGTGCAAGCTTGATTTGCCTTCTAGTGTTGTCTTCCATAGTCCCATTGAGTTCTTGAGAAGGTCCTTAGTGTCCTGTTGACTTTGTATAGCGCCAGACAGTTCACAGATCCACGTGTGCGGCATTGAGTCGTAGGCTATTCCTGTAGTCCAATCCAGGCTGTGCTCAGATTGGTCTGTCTAGACCTTGAGTCTTGGGCGACTGCTCTATCTATGAGCAACTGGTGTTTTGAGCCTCTGGTGTTGTTCCCAATGCCCTTCTGAGCTGTGCTCATGTACTGGCCCCATATGGACCTGTAGCTTGGCGACTATGATGCCTGATAGGACTTTCCATGTTGTGGGGAGGCAGGTTATTGGCCGGTAGTTGGACGGCAGTTCTGTTCCCTTGCAGGGGTCTTTCATGATCAGCACTGGGTCCCTTCCTTGTGTTAGCCAGTTTGGGTGGGAGCCTGCTGCTAGCAGCTGGTTCATGCTGTGCTGCTAGGCGTTCATGCACTGCTGTTAGTTTTCTTAGCCAGTAGGTGTGGATCATGTGGTCCAGGTGCTGTCCACCTCTTCATGTTCTTGACCGCTGCTGGCTGTCTTCTACTGTGATGGTGACCTGGATTTCTGTTCTGGGAGATTGCTGTTCTCAGGTCCTGCAGCCACTTTTGCACTGGTGTTATGAGTCTTCTCCTTTCTCCATATGTTCTTCCAGTACTGTTCAGTTTCTGCTGCTGGTGGCTCTGCTGTTATGTGTTGTTGCACTCCAGTTGGGGGAGTACACCTTGGATGGTTCTTTGGAGAACAGGGCATTTACTTTTTTGGCCTCTGCTTCTCTAGTGTATCTCCTTAGCCTGGTAGCCAGTGCTGTGAGCCTTTGTTTAGCAGTCTCTAGGGCTTCAGATACCCACTTGCTGAAGTGAAAAAACAGATTGACAGAGTCAGAAGAGTATCCAGAAGCCACCTACTACAGGACAGGCCCAACAAAGAAAATAACAGAATGCCACTAGCCATCACCTTCAGCCCCCTTCCTACTCTACTTCCTAGCTCACCATGACCCTGGTGTCACTGCTTGAGCTGTCCACTGTTCGTTCCCCACAATCTTCAGTTAACAGAACCTATCTGTCTTACTGTCTTGTCATCTAACGGCTTTTGTGTAATTCAGAAATGAGTTGAATAAATTCAGTTCTGAATTTGGAAATAGGCAGATCTTTCCTGTGACAGTTTAGAAAAGGAGACTTCCTGGATTGCAACCACTTTGGAGACAAGATCATTCTAAGTGTCGTTACTATTTCTATGCAAAATTAAAATTAGTTGTTTCTTGGTGCTGCAGCTCTAGAAGTACTGAGCACAAATTAGAATTAACATTATTTTTCAATCAGATTTTTTTTTACAAAAGTCTGTTCCAGTTTCTTTAAATGGAGAACCCAGGATTTGAAATGCATGAAGAGAAAATACAAAGTTCCTCAAATATGAAAGAACAGACAAAGCAAGAGGTACTGGTAAGTTTCTCTTTTGGAATTATTTAGAACTTTATCAAATAAGATTCAGGGTTGGGGCTTATCATCTTGTTTCATGGTATAGCAAAATTATTTATGCAAATATACTATAAAGAGTTAAAATAAAATAAAATCTTCCTAATTTTCACTTTGCTAATTGTTAAATATAATACTCAAGAAATCACCATGGCCTCACTTTACTTATCAAAGATGTGATAGCAGAAGGCTTAGGGCTAGTTTACACACAAATTCAACTGATTTAACTAAATTCGTTTCTAGATTGAAGTTAAAGTGCAACACCAGCCACGGGTGTTTCGTTGCAGTGTAGACATACCCTAAGCTGTGTGGTAAGTACGGAAACTGCCTTCCCAGCAGCTCTAGGCTATAAATATATCAGGGTTAGCAACTTCACAGTGACCCAACTGACTTTACCCACTGGGAATTTTTAGTGAGACCATATGTGCTATATTAGTTACCATGATGTAGAATATATGGGTATTTTTAATAAAAGTATAGAATTGTATGGGATTGACAAGGAGATACATAAGGTAAAGTGAGGGCTCTGGGTTGGGGGGGCTCAGGGTTGGGGTAGGGGGTTGAGGCTCGGGGTTGGGGCACAGGCTTATCTCTGGCGGCTCCTGGTCAGCAGTGCAGGTAGGGACTAGTCTGCTTTAGGTGGGCAGCACCATCAACCAGACTTTTAATAGCATGGTTGGTGGTGCTGACCAGCACTGCCAGGGTCCCTTTTCGACCGGGTATTCTGGTCAAAAAATGGACACCTAGTCACCCTATCTCCATAGCCCAAAACACACCTCCCTTCTTCCAGGGAGTGATTCCAGACAACTCTCCTGCAACCCTTTTCTTCTCTAAGCACCTGTGCTTTATACAGGCCCCTCCAGTTCCTGTCCAGCAGCACAGCCTCCTTATCAATCCCCTGCTCCCTGGCACCTCTCCAGGTGACGCCTGGGCAGTTAATGGGCCTACCTGGCCAGCTTAACCTCTTCCAGTTTTGTGTAGGGTGAACAAAGTTTAAAAAGATGTTGGTTATCTTATATTGTTAAGGGCAGCAGAAGTTTAAGCAGCAGTAATTTGAAAGCTTAAACAGTACAGTCTGAAAAGTGACCATTAGGGATCTAACCAGGTTAAAGTACACCGAGGACTTTACACTTTCCAAATGGATTAAAAAAGTAACCATACAAAGCATATCTCATCTCATCATCCCTTTAAATGGTTAAAAAAAAACAACCCATGCTTAATGTATAAAGGATGCTCTGTCTTGTTGCAGTTTGTAGCTTAATCTGTAAAACTGGTAAAAATTTCAGTAGCTCTTTTGCTTTTCTTTATTATCTCACTTTCTTGTGAAAATTAGCAGCTTGTATTGATATTCCAAGGGAGATCTAGGCTCTATTCTGCACATTGATGGGCACTAAAGAAAACTCCTAGATAGATCGATAGATAGAAAGAGAGAGAGAGAGAGAGAGAGAGAGAGAATATATGTGTGAATAAATTCTGTGGTATCAGGCCCCTTGTGTGAAGTGCTTCTAAGATTTATTCATAATTTCATAAACATCAAGCCTGAAGGGGCCATCAGAGCATCTAGTCTGACCATAACAGAGGCCAAAAAAATTTCATCCAGTTACTCCTATACTGGGCCCACTAACTTGTCTGACAAAAGCATGTCTTCAGGAAAGGTATCCAGTCTTGATTACACAGGTGCCATTGCATTAACTGTTGTTCTGATTGCTGACGAATAACTTTGGTTTTTAAAATGTCTTGTAGGAAAGAAAGAGCCACTGGTCGCTAATGAACATCTTTCTAGTTTGTCTCTTGGCCTGCATCATCTCCACCATCATAGGAGTGCTGATTATTTCCTTGGTCTACATTCATAACATTGGGTTTATGACGGAGTTAAACATTCAAAAGCATGAAATAACCTCTCCAAAAACACCGATAAGAATGCCAGACAGAAAAAGAGTAGATGTCAAATTCCAGTTTCTGAATCATCTGGGTAAATCTAAGGTAGCAGTTCTTCTTACAAAACAGTATTATTGTACCCAATATAGAAGTTTAGGGCCAAATTTTCAGACTGGCCTGTTTTTTTGTTTTTTGTTTTGGTATTCTCCTTTTTTGCACACAGAATTGCAGACACAAAGATATATTGATTCATAAATAATCCAAAATGCAATTTACCTCTTTTGGACATATCATTATTTGCACCTACAAATTAGATGTCTAAATAACCAAAATTACAGAGTTTTAAAAGGAAGTCAGCTTTTGAAATCTAGCAGTGAAACTACACAATGTGAAACATTTTCAGAAAGCTTGAACACAAATAGAAGCCATTTAGCTGAAACTAGAAGTCTTGAGAACTGAGCTAAAATGTATTCTTTGGTCACAAATAAAAATGAATGTGATGGTCTCATTTTAGGCAGTAGTAGCCTCATTCACCTTGCTGGATTTATAGCACTGCAGTTCATGTACAAACCAGTTAGGTTACTTCAGAGTTTAGTCTCTGTATTTCAAAACTTATTGAATTTTTAAAAATTGACCAATTTTAGAAGAACTCCAGTTTTCACAGAGCCAGATGTTAAAGTGTATGTTCTGACTCTTTTTAAATCCTTAAAAAGTATATTTATATGGATTTTTCTGATGTGTGTTCATGTTTATAAGGGTTTTCCTGCAAAGGAGAAGATGATTGATTAGACAGTGGACAGTTAAACTGATATACAGTGCTGTCAAATATATAAATTAAAGGAACTAAAAAAATAGCAGAAAATTGTCTTTTTCTAATTTCTTCCAGTTCTGATATTGTTAGGCATTAGATGTAACTATAGGAGGTGCAAACATACAAAAAATGTGGTTTTCAAGATTACAGAGTACTGTAATACACTTCCCTAAGGTAAGGTGACTTTTTTAAATTGCTGGATTTATTCTAGATAGAGTACAAATAAATGGGAAGGAACAGTCCCTAGCACAAAAAGTTCACAATCCAAGACCCTGCATCAGGAAAACATTGTATTTAGGAAGGGTACTTACACATGTGCTTAATTGTAAGCATGTACTTAAGTGCTTTCCTGAATCAGTGTCTAAAAAGACAGAGAACGGGGAAGGGAGTACAACATAAAAGTAGAGTGGTCAAGGTGATGATAGGCCATATCAGCTGTATATGTGTTTAGTTTTTGATAGCAGATACACACTGATTGACTCTGGTGAAATCCTGGCCCTATTAAAGTCAGTGGGTGTTCTTCCACTGACTTCAGCAGGGCCAGGATTTCACGCCAGGTCTTCCATCTTTTTTGTTTGATGTACCTACAAAGCGATTCTTAGCCACTAATTTTTCTGAGAATTTTGTCCTTAAAACAATTCCTTATCAATCATTTAAAAAAAAAAAAAAAGATATAGCAATTTGATGTATAAAGGTATGTGTGGGATCATCAAAAGTGTAGTAAACACATAGAGAGAGAAGCCTCACCAAGAATTCCCTATGTTTTCCACCAATTTCATATTTACATATAAAGTAATATTCTGAAATATTCCCTCAATATATTCCCTTCATTTCCCCACTGCCCTTGCCTTTGTCCAATACTTATAAAGAATAACTTATGTCTATGATTTGTTAGGTATTTCAGTTTCCTGGAGGTGATATTCAATGGGCAAGATTTAGGTCTGATGTAAAGGATTATCCGAGTGATGAAGAAATGGAATTTGGAACAAGCATCAACAATCAGCGATCTAAGATGACTTTTGGAACGTTACGGATCAAGAGCAAAGGGCTCCGGGCCCCCCACTGGCACTTTAATGCCAATGAACATGGCTTTCTTCTAAAGGTACAATCTGATTATATTAATTTAATCTGTTGTAATTTTTGGAGTAAAGCATCATGCCAACCTATGGTCTTATATAGAAATGCTAAAGAATAATAATGATGGCATTATCACTGGTTAACGTGTGTCACATTTTCAAACCTAGGTGCCTGAAATTATGTTCTTAAATGGCGTGATTTGCAGACATACTATATACTCATAGCTCCAACCAAAGTGTAATAGTTGCAGTCAGTGGAAATTTTGTGTACTCTGCACTTTTAAAAATTCAGCTACTTATCTGGGTGCCCGCACATGAATTAGGTGCTTAATATTATCTTATCTCCTCTGACTATCCATTTCTCCATCTGTAAAATGGGAATAGTTGAAGTTACTTAAAGTACTAACTCACAGGGTATTGTGAGGAAGAATTAGAGATTGTATATAAGTTTGAAAACAAAGCTTTATGTATTTTGAAGAATTGACTCTTGGCGATACTTAGAATACTAACAATATTTTTATTAATAAGTATTTAATATTTATATTATAGTAGCACTCACAGGCCCCAGTCAGGATTGGGGAGCAATTGTATACATGGTCCTTATCCCCAATAGTTTGAATCGTCTTAATCTATAATCATAGAACCGTAGATTATTAGGGTTGGAAGGGTAATATTCACAGCTTTGTTTAAACACGGTAACGTTTTGTGTGTGTGAGAGAAAGAGAAACTGTATCAAGTGTTTATTGAAAAAATTAGGCCTTCCAACAATTTATTGCTGAATGCGCTATTCTTGCTTTCATATCTCAAAAGCTGTATAAGAATGGGACTGTCACATGTATGTTAGAATTATTAAAATGCAGGCAAATACAATTTATGAGCTCACTATGGAAAAACCAATGTTTGTTTGTTTCTTTCATGACTATGTTCTGTTGCTCTGCCTGTGTTTCAGGGTAGTGCCTGGATTGGTGTTGTTGATGCTGGTGGTAGCGTAGTAACCACATACAATGTTACCGCAGGCCAAGTGATTTTCTTCCCTAAAAACACATTGCATTGGGTAAAGAATGTGGGAGAAGATGACTGTTTGTTCCTGCTGTTTTTTACAACACATGAAGAACTTCAAACCTTGGATGTTGATGATGTGTTTTTCTCTACACCAGAAGATATAGCAGCAAGATCATTAAAGGTTTGCACAGTAGCATACACAACTCTGTCTTGCTGAAAGTAATTAAAAAAGGCTCAACCATGCCACTTATCAATTTGTGGAGGATCCCCTCTTTGCCTGGATCTCCTGTCTCCTGACTGGAAGGATCTGTATGTCCCCCGTGTAGCAGTGTCCTCTCATATCCTTAGAACTAGTCCTTGTCACTGTTGGGGCAAGGGTCTCTGGAGCCAGCATATAGGTCTGTAGAAGTCCGCTGTTGGGAGAGGGGGTTCACCCCTCTCTGGGGCGGCTGGGAGCAAGGCCGCCTCACTACCTGGGGTGACGACAACAGTTCTGGGCCCAGACCCTCAGGCAGGGACTGAGCAAGCAGTTCCGTTTATAGAGCCCAGGCCCTGGATCAGGGCAAGGCAACAACCACTGGTGCAGGGCTCAGACCCTTGGGCAGGGGCTGAGCAAACAGTTCAGTCTATAGAGCCCAGGCCCTGGATCAGGGTGGGGCAACAAACACTGGTGCAGGGCTCAGACCCTCAGGCAGGGGCTGAGCAAACAGTTCAGTCTATACAAGGTAAGAGGCCCAGGCTTCTGGGCCTGAGCATCAGGGCGAGGGGGAGACTGCCACCTGTGAGTGGGGTGGCAGGGCGGGACACAGGCCCGCCCACTCCTCTGCGTCCCAGCCTGGGGCCCTAACAGCGCAGGCAACCTGCTGCTATGTCAGTGAGGATCCTGGCCACAACACACTGACATTGGCTCTGGTTCTGCTGCAGCCAGACTAGGGTCGGCTGCCCCCAGGCTACTTCCAGACTCCCTCTCAGGGCTTACCTGGATCCTGGAGGTCATCCTCCGCGGGATCCAGGTGCATGGGTTCGTCCCAGTCGAGGCTGGAGGGTAGGTCCGGCAGCTCCTTGGGGTAGTGAGCACGGGGAAGCTCCAGCAGCTCCTCTGGATAACGAGCACAGGGAAGCTCCAGCAGCAATTCTGGGTAGCGAGCACGGGGAAGCTCCAGCAGCTCCTCTGAGTAGCGAGCACGGGGCAGCTCCGGCAGCTCCTCTGGGTAGCGAGCACGGGGCAGCTCCGGCAGCTCCTCTGGGTAGCGAGCACGGGGCAGCTCCGGCAGCTCCTCTGGATAACGAACACGGGGAAGCTCCGGCAGCTCGTCTGGGTAGCGAGCACGGGGCAGCTCCGGCAACTCCTTTGGGTAGCAAGCACGGGGAAGTTTGGGCCACTCTGGGCGGCTACCCTGGGTTGCAGGAGTCTCCCAGTCCCGAGCTCCCGGAGGGCCATCTGCTTGCTCCGGCCGCTGGGGCCTCACTGAGCTCAGAGGGCCCGCCTTTATACTTCCAGGTCAATGCTTGACCCCCTTTATACTTCCAGGTCTGCGCTTGACCCTTTGTGGGGTGGGCTCAGAGCTCTGTAGCTCTGCCCAGTCCAGCCTCCGGCTGGGCTCTTCGTCCTCCGGGGTGGCTGGGAGCCAGACCACCTCACTACAAGGTCATAGTATCTGGATCTGCAGGTTCTCATAGTGGAAACTGTGCATTTTATAGGGAGGGAGCAAACACTCCCTCCTTCATAGAACAATTTGTAGCATCTACTCAGGTGAGAGAGGACTTACACTTTGATTCCATTTCAAATCTCTTTAGGATTTGAACAAAGTATAAAATCAAGTTAAAATATGTATAGCACTAGGAATTATATGGGATAATGCATGGCAGCAAGTCTTACCAGATCAGACCTTCAGTATGTCTTAAAGGTGAAAAGCACATTACTTGATCAAGCAGCTCTACTTTCCCTGTTTGCTTCATGCATTTTCTAATATAACGTTATTTATTGTGTGTATTTTAGCCTCAAGGTGGAGTGAATTTTATTAGAACATTCAAGAAACAAACAGAAGATCAGGCCATTAACCTTCCACCAAACTTAGTAGAGCTTGTTCAGAATGCCAGCTATGTGCAGTCTCCAGACAAGCTAGTGTGGCGATACTTCTATAATCTCAAAGGTAAAAACTAAGAACTTGGTATATAAAAGGGGTATCTGTTTGTTTTGAAGGGAGTACTTCTTCACACAATGCACAGTCAACCTGTGGAACTCGTTGTCAGGGATGTTCTGAAGGCCAAAATTAGAACTAGGTTCAAATAGAATTATAGAATTACCGGTAGATAAGTTTATGGAGGATAGATCCATCAATTACTCTTAGCCAAGATGGTCAGGGATGCAACCCATTGCTATTGCTTCCCTAGTCTTCTGACTGTTGTATGCTGGGACTGGATGATGGAATGGATCACTTGATGATTGCCCTGTCCTGTTCATTCCCTTTGAATCCTCTGGCATTGGCCACTATTGGAAGAAAGGATACCGCGCAAGGTGAACCATTGATCTGACCCAGTATGGCCATGCTTATATTGATAAAATAGAGTAAAAATTAAATGTGATAGAATGGAGAAGTAGTAATATAATAGTCTAGAAACAATTTGTAAATTAATAAAAGGGACGATATTAACCAGAGGCCTCAGGCAGCCTCCTGTGGGCTGTAATATGTTGTCTAATTTCAGTTGTCACATTTAGTGTATGAGTGCTGGTGGTATTGGTGGCCTGTGACATACAGGAAGTCAGACTAGATGATCTGGTGGTCCCTTCTGGCCTTAAACTCTATAATTCTGACTCTGAGTGGTACAACTGGTTTGCCTATACATTAGAAATTGTAGTCAATGGAACTACAAATGTAAACACATGCACACGTTGGGGGGTTTTTTGTGGATTTTTTTTCCTGAACTGGGGCCTTGGCCTGTATTCATTAGTTTGTCTAAAAACTCAGATTCAAAAGTACAGGTCAGAAAATAAGCTAATTATTTAACCAAAAGCTAAAAGTATACATAGATTCAAATCGGCCTATACGACACAAATGCAGCTGCATCTATGTAATACACTAAGGGTCTATTATTTCAGCTGAGAATTGGCCAGGTTCTACTGATACCCCAGCCATGCTCCCTTTTCCCTGACCAAGCTCTCTGACTTCCACAGAGTGTATATGAGTGGCATGATACACCTTCCAGAGGCATAGCCATAGAAGTGGCCATGCTGGCTTTAGGCTATTGGAAGGTCCAGCTATACCAGGCAAACCATCCCATAGTCAGATATGCCAGCTGTTTTGCACTGGCTGCCTTGTGTTGCAGAAAGAGGGCCACAGTTTAGCATAAATTCACATATTGAAACTGAATATGTTCTTTGTGCTCTAGGGAGCAGATACCACATGATGTCACAAAAAAAATGCCATGTAAAGGCAAGTCATAGAATCATAGTTTTAAGGCCAGCAGGGACCACCAGATCATTTAGTCTGACCTCCTGTGTATTACAGGCCACGAACTGTACCCAGCAACTGAAACCAGACCAAAGTATTATAATCTTCAGGATACT
The DNA here is from genome assembly GCF_003597395.2 of Chelonoidis abingdonii. Lineage (NCBI taxonomy): Eukaryota > Metazoa > Chordata > Testudines > Testudinidae > Chelonoidis > Chelonoidis abingdonii. The sequence goes on from NC_133774.1 coordinate 19,611,939, forward strand.
AAGCTATGGTGTGCCATAGGCAGAGAGCAGGGGGGACTGAGATGCACCAGCCAGCCAAGCATATGAAAGAATGTTCACTGCCATCTCAGAGCACTGATCTATCCCATCCAGTGTCCAATCTCCAGCTGTAGCCATCTCAGATGCTTTACAGAAAAGACACACACACACACAAAAACTCCCACCCTCAGAACCCACCCAGAATACTCTGAGAGGAAGGAAATTCCTTCCTACGTCTGTTCCTACCTCTGTAGGTGAAGAACTGAAGCCCCAAAGCATGAGATTTTAGTAGCAACTCCCAGGGCTGCCATGTCCTGCCCCTCCCTCCCCACCAACGGCAAGCAACCTCATCACCCAGTCCCACTCATAAATTTCTCTAGCTGTCTCTTAAAACCAATTGTTTTCTCTCACAACTCCTATTGGGAGGCTGTTCCAGAACTTTACTCCTCCAATGGTTACAAACTATAACTGAAGTATAGAACTGATCACAAAGCTTCTCTGGGAAGCCTCTCTCAGAAACCAGTCCCATTTTCTGCCACACAATAAATGCAGCTGACTTTGCAATATTCTTCTTCAAGTATGTGCCTTCCCCTATGGGTGCTCCACTTCAGGTGCATATGCCCCTCTTGAGCCGTTGATCAGAGATTTTCCTTTAGCATTGTCCGTTTGGCCCATGCATGCATCCTCAAGCTGCACACCAAGTCTATATACGGATGTGGGGGTGAATTGTACTCAGTTCTTTCTCAACAGCCTCAGCAGGAGACAGAGTCTTAGCCTGTGCACCTTGAATGTGCATGGGCTATCTTGTGTGCAGTTTTCTATAGCTGTTTGTTCAGGGTTAGTTTGCATAGGTTAGTTCTTCTTTGAGTGCTTGCTCATGTCCATTCCAATGTAGGTGTGCGCTCACCCTGAGCATCGCCAGTGGAAAGTCCCCCCCGCCCCCACAGTGATATCCATTGTGACAGATCTGTTGCCTCCTGGAGTCTCACGCTCATAGAGCAGGTATAAAAGGTCCCACTGTTCTGCAGCTCCTCAGTTCCTTCTTACCCCCTGTGATGGCCACTGGAGCTGCCTCATCCCTTGCATTCACAAGCACTCCTCAGTGGATTTTCTAACCTCGTTATATATATTTATGTTTTATTCTTAGTAGTTAAGTTTCAGTTGTTAGGTAAATAGATTAGCGAACGCTACTCAGCTGGGTTAATCCCTGCCTGGTACTGGGGCATGCCTCAGTCTCTGAGGTTTAAGTGTTTGCTTCTTGTCACAAGCTTATGTCTGTGAGTGACTCCCATTCCAGCTGCCTTAAATGTCTGGGGGAACTCACATGTGGGAGTGCTGTAAGATCTACAAAGACTTACCAAAGACCACACCAAAAAGAGTAGAGACACTAGCTCAGATGTATCCTCATGGAGGCAGCACTTTGACCTCCCTTGGAGATGGGTAGTTCAACCACCATAAGGAGTGCCTGGGCTACTGTTTGGGAGACTCAGTGCCGTTCCTCTTCTTCCACACTGAAAAAAGATGCTCCTGCCTCTCAAGAGACTCAGAACTGTCCATCCTTCCTGGTGCTGAAAAAAAGTGTTTCAGTGAGGGAACCTTGGCACTGCTTTCTATCATTGGTGCCAAGAAAGAAGCAGAAAGAGACTGTTAGAGGTAGATCCCCAACACCAAAGTTGGCAGAGCAGAGGGATTCTAGTAGAGTGCGACCCACACTGGGCCACTCTGAGTTCCAACAACCCGTGTAGCACCATTGACTCTGGCCCTGAAACAGGTACCATTGAGTCTGGCATCCCTCTAGCTGCCCTCCTTCCACTCTGTTTCAGACTGTTTTCCATGGGACATTCAAGTAGAGAAGGAACTGAGGGCAGTTCACCTGCGTATCCTTGTTTAGCCTTGGAGTGTGACATGTGGAGGAATAGGGTTCATGTACAGATCGAACAGACACTGCTAACGGAAAATCTCATATCAATGGCTCAAGAGGTGCATTAGCACCTGAAGTGAAGCATAGTGACACACATCTTGAAAAACCCAGTTACTGCACAAGGTGAGCAACCTCTTCTTCTGTAACTTCAAGGAAAGTGCCAGCCTGTGATGTTCTCTGTAATATGGAGTGTGTGTATTTAACTAATTTTTTATTTTATAGTTTTCTCTTTTTCGTATATTGCCAATAAAACTGATTTTGATGAGCCCCTGAGGAGTTGGTTGGTGTACTCCAAGGAAAGCTGAACTCTGTCCTCAGGGGAGGTAGAGCAAGTTGAGCCAAAGGAAACTGTCTGGAGAATGGGTTGGTACTCCTTAGACTGCCAGTGCCAGAGAATGAATAAAGAACACCATTGTAGGCACAAAGAAGTCCAAATTACCTAAAGGAAATAAGGCAACAGTTACAACTCCTGGGACTTTTGGTATGCTCAAGGTAGAATACTACAGGAATTTTAACATCAGTATGTGAATAAGTGCCTGTCTGATTCAGGCACATGGAAAATGTTGTCAGTGTGAATGACCGGTTTAAGATGAAATGTTGTCAGTCGATGGAAGGTGTATAGAAAACACCACCTTATCTTCAAAATTTTTTTTATAAAGTGGATCCAGCCACTAGTACATAATGTTCACACACCGTGCACTCAATCCTGCAAGCTGCTGAGCATTTCCTGGAAGATGCTGAGCACCCTCCACTCCTAATGACAAAGCACCTTGCAGGATTCAGGACAGCTGAAATTATTGCTATTAGAACAAATACTTTTCATGATAAAAAGTTTGAGCTCACAGCTAATGGGTGAGTGGCTGGAAAGAAACTTTCAGTGTTGCCCTAATATCAGTGAATACACTGCTAGTTACTAGTCTTAATCTAAACTTAAGAAGAAATTCTGATTTCAGATTTCTTATTATTTGTACAACTGCTGCTTACATGTGTCAGAGTGGGGTACCGTGCAAGTATAAACTGCTGGTGAGTCTGTGTTATGCATCCTGCACTGGTGGCTGCTTCACAAAGGATAGGAATCTATTCACTAACTAAAGGTAGATGCTCATGCTTTTAGCACTGGATGTCCCAAATTCAGTCTCCAGTGAGGACCCATGATCCTGGTCGATAAACAAGCAACATGAGCTAAAAGCAGATCTTCTGGCAATGAATTACCAATAACATATGGGAATATTTTCTAGTAATTCTCATTTAACTGTCATTCATTCAGATTCAACAGAATTCAAACTTCCAGGAGGAATAATTCAGTGGGCTCGCTTTCGCAGAAATGGAGCTGGTCTAAATGACAATGAGAAAATCTTCAGTGACTCACTGCAAATGGTACGTATGTTCAGTAGAGCATTCTCATTGCTGAAATTTAAGGTAGCATTTGCAAAGTATGAGAGTTCGTCATCACTGTCACACACAGCCATATGGGCTCTTGTCTGACTGTTGTGCTTATTTTGACTTCCAGCATGAAAATGCTCTTACCTTAGCAACTATCAGGATATACAGCAATGGACTACGGCAACCTCATTTTCATTTCAATGCCAACGAGATGGGCTATGTCATTAGTGGCTGTGCAAAGGTAATTTGTTACATAAACTAAATGAGGGTTTTGTCTGAGTTAGGACTGCAGGATTGGAATGTTTTCAGAAAAATGTCTGATTTTTGCTAGTACTGTAAAACTCCAAAATCCACACCCTTCCCCTTAGGGTTAAATTTTCTCTGAGCTATGCTGATGGAGCTCTAGCAAGTAAAAAAGAAGTGGCACTACCACAACGGAGAGAAAAATGTAGCGATTATTGTTCTGCATTCAGGGAAAAGCAGCAAGCTGCTTCAAGTAGGAATTCTTATGGTTTTAGAAAGAGGGTAGACAAAATAAGAGGGAATCCTGTTGATTCAACGCTGCTGAGAAACAAGCCCTAAGCAGAGAAAGTTAGTTGCAACACGATTTAGAAAACAATGTTTCACTATGTCGCTATCACCACATGTAAGTACAATACAGAAAGGAAAAGGAGTGGTCTTGATTCTATGCCAAGAGGAAGGCCCAGATAATCGTTACTGCTCTGTTTAGTATTAATTAACATGACTTACCAGGATGCTTGAGGCTCTGTTTTGACATAATACAAATAAACAAAGATACAATGAGATCATAATCGAAAAACACTGTCTTTAAAGTGAAGCTGATAAACACAACAAAGGGATCCAATGTAAAAGAAGGGAAGTAAAGGTGAAGGTACCAAATACTTAGTCCAGCAGTGGTCACAACCCTTTGAAAAACAAAAAGGTTTAAAGGTTCTTTTTAAGGGTCTTGCGTTTCATGTGAGCTGACCCATAATGTTAATAATCCTTCTGCCAAGGTAAAGAAGTTGAAACTTCTTTCCTATATGGGGAGTTGAATAATAATAGCCACAATCTTCCCCTGTGGATACCTGTGCCTGTCTGGTGCTCCTCTGACATCATTGGGTCTGCACTAGCAGATCTCAGCGCAGAATTGGAGCCATATTCTTAATTAATCTTATGATGAGTGGGCTTGGCATGTACTGTTGGATAGTTGAACATTTTCCAGCAAGGAATGATTGCTGCATTTCTTGTTTAGGTGGGAATTATTGTTTCATCTAAAATTACCACCGACTTTGACATTGGCACTGGAGATGTTGTATTTTTCCCCATTGGAACACAACATTATATCAAAAGCACATGTGATGAGGATTTGCTTATGATTCTAGCATTCAGCACGGGCAACCAGGTGAGAATTCATAATGGCAGTTACTCTATAAGCAAGCATGGGGGAGGGAATGGGGGAGGGGAAGGAGGGAGGGAGAGAAGCATAAATTGGACTTATTCCCTGATCAGTTGCCTTATGCTTTGCTACACAACCAGTAACGCTCAGCTACACTGACGGTGAGCTTCACTTCTGGTGTGAAGGGCCTTCATGAGGCACCACTAAAACACCACATTGGAGAGGGACTATATACTGTGTGTGCGTGTACATCAGAGAGAGCTTGTTTGCTGGTCATGCCGTGGGTGGATTAGCCTGCAAAGGCCACTATAGCCCCTGTGGAGCACAGAAGGGGGATCTGCACAAGCATTGACCAGGGCAACATGCTTGATGATGAGCATGGGTGGTGCCATGGACTTGTGATTACACATATCCTATGATCCTGATCTCCAGCAAAGGAGTGTGGAAGCAACTGCTATTCTAGCTTAGTTCCTTATCTCATAGGACATTTACCCTTTTAAGTATTGCCAACTCATTAACCAGTCATTGTGTGTGTGTTTATGCACACACACACACACAAATTTTACACACTCAATCTCTCTGATTCAATAATCTACTTGCATTAGAAACTATTGGTTTTCAAAGAACACAAATATTCTTAAACACATAGCTCAGAACTTTCTCTGTTCTCAGTCCAAAAAAAAAAAAGTGTGTCCAGAAATAGTTAAGATGTTAATAGCTTTGATGAAAAGTGCCATGTAAGTGCTATGCTTTTTATGGTTTATGATATTTTTATTGTGTGTGCTATAGCTCTCATAAACGATGTGGCTTTTTACTCAATGTATTTTAATATTCTGTGCTGTTAATAGTCTTATACAATGATCATCTAATAATAAATTATTTCCATTTGAAATATGGTATTTCCAACAGCTGCAAACCCTTGATATGGATGACTACTTCCATGCCACAGCAGATCATATTCTAGCCCAGCTTTTCTTCAAGAAACAGGAGGAATTTAAGAAGATCCCAAGGTTTAGTGAGGATCAGGCAATTAACCTGCCATAGCTGCTAATATTAATTGCCAAAAATAATTAAGTTTCACTGCCTTATTTTTAAAAGTACTTTTTACATTTCTTGCTGTTTATTCAGGGGAGCTGGTCAGAAAACAAAGTAATCTCATTTTAACTTTTACGTAATTATTTTAGTTGGTATTTGAGTAATAGTGTTTTGTAAATAAAGGTGGCTCCTGCCACTCAAATTAATTTTTGTCTGTATTCGTTCTGTTCCATTTATTAATTCATACACTCCAGCTCAGTTTACTTTTCAGTCAAAGTACTGAAATTTACATTGCTACACACATTCACTGTATTTAAACTCCTCCCCACCCCCATACAGTGTGGACGCAGTTCTTTGTCTCTTGACTGGAACTACTTATAGTAGCAAGCACTATACCCAACAGTTTTTTCAGGAGTGATCTCTCAATAGCCCTTTAATACATTCAGGCCATACCTGCTTTCCCTCCACTAGCTGTAGTTCAACAGATAGGGCACTGGATAGGGACTCGGGAGACGTGGCTTTTAATCCTTGTGCTGCCAGCAAACCTGCTGTGTGACCTTCATCAAATCACTACATTTTTTTGTGCTTCTATTTCCCCTTTTGTTTTGTGTATCTCTTGTCTATTTAGACGTGGCTTTTGGGGGGCAGTGGCTGTTTCTTATGTACAGTGCCTAGAAGAATGCAGCCCTTTTCTAATTTCTAATGTATAGGCATATCAGTTGTACTACTCAGAGTCGGAGTCATAAAGATTAAGGCCAGAAGGGAACACCAGATCATCTAGTTTGACCTCCTGTATATCACAGATCACCAACACCACCCAGCATCCGTACACTGAAAGCAACAACCAAAATTAGATCACAATATTACAGCCCACAGGAGGCTGCCTGAGGCCTCTGCAATGGCAGGGAATTGATCATGAGATGTAGCGGGATAACTATAACCTTTGTCAATAATGATAACTCTATAGTTGCTACATTGGGCTCTTTACCTCTTTGCAATGTTTTGGTTAAGACATTGGCTCCTGTTGCTGAAGTAAACGATTGTGCACTCACTGTACTAGTCACAGCAACAGAAGTCTATATGCTGTCATCTCTCTGACTGGAGTCCTCTGGAAGTCAGTGGATGATGGCAGGACAATGACCAGAAACCAGAGATTACTAGTATAAATTCACAATTAATCCATAATCTGCAATCAATTACACCTGTGAAACCCTTGGTCCATTAATTTATATGGGTTTGCATGCATGTATCACTCAATGTTTGCTCTATTGTGCTCTCCTGCTTCTTCCCGATGGAGTCAGAAACGAACCAACCGCCCAGAACACAAAGATCCAGATCCTCAATCTGTGCAAATCAGGACAGATCCATTGAAATCTGTGGCGTTACACCAGTTTCCATCAGCTGAGGATCTGGCCTAAGGAACTACTGAGCAGTGATGGCTGGTAAACTTTGGGGCAAGTGGAGCTCCAGGAGAGTCAAGCCCCCATTTCAAGTGGCAGCAGCAGCAGCAAAAGGGGGGGACCCTGCTGGGTGCTGCAGGAGTGTCAAGCCATATGAGAAAAAGCCTCCAGTGGCAGGGGAATGACCTTCCACCAATTATTTCCCTCCATTTCAAGCATCTTGACGACATCAATGGATATGTATGCCTTTGTTGGACCTTCGGGGATTTGGGACAGCTTCCCTCAGCATGGCAGAACAGCAAACTATTCCAATGCGTAGGATAGATAGGAAGTATGGTAAGAGACCACCTGGCTTAACCAGGAGATCTTCAATGATCTGAAACTCAAAAAAGAGTCATGCAAGTTGTGGTCTGGTAGGAGAGGAGAAAGTTGCATTAATCAAAATGGGTGATAAGGACTTGTAAGATGGTTTTTGCTGTTGGGACAGTGAGAAAAGGTTAGATCTTTGAGATGTTGTACAGGAAGAAGCACATGGATTTGAACACTGTGAGGACCAGATAGTATTTAAGAGAGGGAAGAGTTGAAGTTAACCACTAGCTTTTGGGCCTATGTGTCATGAAGGGCGGTGGTGGTTTTGTCAACTGTGACAAGAAAAGGGGAAAGAGAAGAAATTCTGGAGGGAAAAGGAGCTCAGTTTTGGTCTTATTCCATTTAAGTTTTTGGTGAGCCGTCCAGGAAGAGATGTCAGAGAGACGATATGAGATCAGGGTTTTGTGCAGGTCTGCTTTTGTGCCAATTAATTCAATGAGTGTGATGGAACTAGACTAAAATAAAATAAAAATTCTATTTGTGGATAATGATAGATGAAAACCACAATGATCCATGTGTATAAACTAGTATTGCCTGATTTCACAGTTATACTAAGGTCCTTTTATACCACTCTGGTAGTGCAGAGGGATGTCAAAGTGAGTATATATGTAATGTGCACCTACATTAAGGGTCTTTTACACTGCCAGAGCAAAACTCCCATTTAAAATAATGGGAGAATGCAGGATAAGGTGCACACTGTACTGTGGCTTTAATTACCCAAACCTGTACTACAATAATTTAATTAATGTGAAATTGGAAATATTTTAAACAGCGAAACAATAAGCCAAACCCTTCACTTCCTCTGAAAATTATTGCATTCAATTGCTTGTAACAGGAAGCAGGAAATTTAGCTTAAAAAAAGTCTGCAATGCCCCCCTGTGGTGAATGTGAATTATGGCAGAAAATACATTTTAAAAAGGAAGTTAACAGAATGTTAAATAGAAAGGAACCCAGCACCTACAGTTAATTGTAAGCAGAGGCAATAATGAGCAGTGTGATATGTTTTTATTAAAATATTAAATTCATTCAGTGTGTGTGTCATGAGATTTACTGACGATGTATGATTAGTTCAAGGTTTCAAGCCACATATTCAAAGAAACAGTGTTCCTAATGGGTGAAATTCATCCTCACACAGGGAGACAACACAGATTTTATTGGCCACTTAAGGGGGCAGTGGCTCATAGGACTGGAGTATAGGGGTGAAATTCGCCCCAGGTAAATTGTCTTATGTCTTACTTTAAAGAGACAAATCTTGCCCTTGGTTACATCACCATAAGCCCAGAGTAAATCTGGGAGCACAATCTGACCATGTAATGGCACAAAGAGAGTCTTCACTGCAGTCATTTAGAAAGGCAGCATCATTTGGACTTGACTGTGAGGCCTTTGTAAATAACCAACCAACCTCTAGCTGCTTCTGATCTAGAACTACAGCAGTGTGAGGGGAAGAAAGATGTGTGCAGTGTGTCTGAACCTATGCTCAGTGTCGCAATGCCTAGGTTTTGGGCATGTAGAAAAATCACTGGAACAATAAAGGAATCCACAAACCCTGAACTGTGCACCCACGTGTCCTATGCAATGCACAGAGAAAGATAGGTGCCTAAAAATAGGATTCACAAAAGTTGGCATACTTAGCCGCCTAAGCTAGCCAATGGAAGATGCTGGTGAGAGAGGTTTGACCTAAGCCCCACCCTTCCCAAAGAGTAAGAGCCTAAAAGTCTGGCCTGGAGGGAGGTGCCCATCTCTGTTTACAATCCACAGCTGGGGATACCATTCCTTGAGTCAGGTCACTTGGTCTGCCTGTGGCTCAGTTTCCTTCCTTGAGTAGGTCATTGTGGCAAAAGAAGCCCCAAGAGAAAGGGCTGGAGTTTGCCCCAGACAGTAAGGGAACTGCTAAGGAAATCCACACCCAGCTCCATCATTGAGGTAGGCTGTGATGAGGGGGTGGAGAGCGGCTATACAAGTCCCTAGACCGGGGTGGCCAACCTGAGCCTTAGAGGAGCCAGAATTTACCAATGTACATTGCTGAAGAGCCACAGTAATACATCAGCAACCTCCATCAGCCCCTCCCCTCTGCCATCCCCAGGACCTCCTGCCCGCTGGCAGCCCTGCCAATCAGCACCTCCCTTCCCTCCCCATGCCTCCTGCCTGCCGCAGTCAGCTGTTTCGCAGTGTATAGGAGGCACTGGGATAGAGCAGGGAGGAGCAAGGGTGCAGCAGAGTCAGGGGAGGGGGTGGGAAGAGGCAGGGGCCTTGGGGCAAGGGGTGGAGTGGGGGCGGGGCCTGGGTTGAGCAGTGGAAAGTTGGCACCTGTAGCTCCAGTCCTGGAGTCAGCACCTATGCAAGGAGCTGCATATTAACTTCTGAAGAGCTGCATGCACCTCCTGAGCCACAGGTTGGCCACCCCTGCTGTAGACTCAGTGATAGAAGCAGCTAGGGGACAGCACAGAGCTGATCAACAACTCCTTTATACCCAGTGAAAGAAATTCTACAGGAATAAGGGCTGGTCTACACTACGGGATAAAATCGATTTTAGATACACAATTTCAGCTATGTGAATAACATAGCTGAAGTCGAATATCTAAAATCGATTTACTCACCCGTCTTCACCGCGCGGGATCGATGTCCGCGGCTCACCATGTCGATTCTGGAACTCCGTTGGAGTTGGTGGAGTTCCGGAATCGATATAAGTGCGCTCAGGGATCGATATATCCCATCTAGATTAGACGCGATATAGCGATCCCAGAGCAATCGATTTTAACGCGCCGATACGGCGCATAGTCTAGACGTGGCCTCAGTTACCTACCACACAGCTACAGCTAGCTCTCCTAATAATATTGGTCAGTTAGTGAGGGCAGAAATTTAGATGCCGTGTGAGTTTAGGTGCATATAGGATTCAGCAGAAGTTTTGTGGATCGCAGTGGAGCCTAAAACTGGGACTTAGGCACCTAAAACCCAGATTTAGGCACCTATTCACAATGGTACTTATGCACCTAAGTGCTTTATTCAGTTAGGGCTGGGCTTCAGGAGGTGCCTAAAGGTAATCACATGATTAAGTCCTTTTTCTGAGTTGACATTTAAGAGAACAGCTCATGAGATATCAATTCAATGCCTGTGAGTGCTGTTAAAGAAAAAGAAAATAAACTCTACATACTCTTAAGAATATTAGACTATGTGCCATTTAAAATTAAAAATTAATATTTAAATATTCTGCATATGAAAGGTGGGGAAATGAGTATTTTCATACATTTCTCAACAAAAGTCCATGAGGACCTAATTATGAGGAACTGCAGAAACTCATCTAGAAAGAATTTAGCAAGAGCAGCCAATAGGCAGGCTGAAATCAAAGAGAGCATTGATTAGATTCCCTGGAATCAGACTCTCTCTTACAGAATTTTCTCCAGCAGGTGGCATCAGACATCAATGAACTTAAAAGATGGGTCTTGTCTGTAAAATCTTCAGTAAAGGAATTAGGCTGAAACAGCCTGAAGAAAGGAGTCTGTAAAAAGCCATAGAAAATAACAAGAATATATTACCTCCCATGACTGATCCAAAAACAGTTGGGAACAGTCAAATGTTATATAGAAAAATCACAGCCACCAAAATGATCTGAAGGGTTTTTGCAGTGGGTGCCTCAAAGTGCTTTAGAATTCAGTTTGAACACTTTAATGCAAGCTTGGAAAACCACTAGTGACTGGCAGAAAGGACTTTCACTTAACTTCTTTTCCCAATGGGCAGCACTTATAACAAGGTAGCTCCTTTCCAAAAGTGCATTGTGCTATCAGCAATAGTTCCTAATGCATCAAGAGTGCTAGCAACTTTGTGGAATTCATGAAGGTTTTCTCAGTATTTCAGAAGTTTGTGGAAACATAAAAGGTTTGGGAAACGTGATGACAATGGGTGTAACCCAAAACTGTTTTGCAATCTTAATCATAGTGGTTACTACGTGTGCACACTGTAATATGATTCCAGGAAGATATCTGCAATTATGTCAAGCATTTGTCAGCCTTTCTTCACAGTCCTCTTATAGTCTCACATACTGTCACTCAATTATACCTACCCTGTAGAATTATATAATTTAAGGACTCAACATTGTAGTAAAATGGAGTTATAGTATAAATAAAATCATATTATTTGTGGACTTAACTGATCTAATGAAACTATTTTTTCCCATTGTTAAAGAACTCTTTCCTTTAGTTTTGCCTTCCTTCTTTCCATTCAGAAGAACAGCCATACTGGGTCAGACCAAAGGTCCATCTAGCCCAGTATCCTGTCTTCCAACAGTGGCCAATTCCAGGTGCCCCAAAGGGAATGAACAGAACAGGTAATCATCAAGTGATCCATTCCGTCACCCATTTCCAGCTTTTGGCAAGCAGAGGCTAGGGACATCATCCCTGCCCAGCCTGGCTAATAGCCATCGAAGGACCTATTCTCCATGAATTTATCTAGTTCTTTTTTGAACCTTGTTATAGCCTGCACAACAGCCTCTGTATTTCCATAGGGTGACTATGCATTGTGTAAAAAGAAGTTAAAATTGAAAAGTTAAAATTCTAGTTGATCTAACAAGTTTGCTAACTCTGACTGTTGTTAAAATTCCAATTTGCTGACATTCCCATCTCCCCTTTGATTTCCGTGATTTAAAACATCCATGCATGCAATTCACCTCCATGGATAATGCTTGTAATAGCTCTCTTCTAGTTACAAGAAAAGAGATTTCAGTTAAATAATGAACACCGAGTTTTGTAAATTACTGGCTCATTGTTTCCAAGAAAAATCTAACAATGGAGGAGCAGGAGCCATAGTCCATGCGGTAAATTCAAAATATCACTTTGCAAAGCTGTTCATATTTTGATTCTGACCTATGCGATCTGATGTGCTAACACTGGTCAGGGAAAAACTTGAGCGAGATGGAGGGAGCATAAGGAGCAGAAGAAAACATCAAATCATGATCTTTACTAGTTCTGGACCTGAACGAATTGTTTTCAGTGATTGTCTTCCTGCCTTTGAAGAGTCAGAGAGGAAATGTGCGAAGAAAGAAAGAGGGGGTCCGATCCTGAAAGTTGTTTCTTTCCCATAATTCTCAGCAAAAGGCAACAGGAGTTATGGCTGTTCAGCACATCTCAGGATTAGACTACAGAAGAGCTATTTCCACCATCGCTATCAGACATCACCCCATCCTATTATATGGATTAATTATACAGAGAGATTTTTCTGTGAAGTCTGATAAAAATCATACAAAGGGTATGTGTACACTTGGAGCCATGGGATGTGATTCCCAGCTCAGGTGGGCATACTCGTGCTAGCTCCTCTCAACAAGCTTGCCTGTGAAAAATAGTCAGGCAGCCTCAGTAGCATGGGCTGTGGAAATGGCAGCAAGGGCTAGCTGTACTGAGCACAAACCAGCCTGGACCCTGTGGGAATATGCTTGGAGCACTTATCCCATGCTGCCACTCACTGCTGCCCGTGCTACCAAGGCTATACTATTATTTTTAAGGCACTAGCTTGATGAGAGGTAGCACAAATATGTTGACTTGAGGTGGAAATTACACCCCAGCTCCAGGTAGATGTAGCTAAAGATATTTAAAGTTATGGTGCTTTCAGAGTTTAGCTACAGTAAACTTTTTGAAAAACAGACTAATGTTTTTTTTTAAATTCATCATATCTCCAAAATGGCTTGGCCTAGAAACTGAAAACGTATTTTGTTAGTCTCACTAAGAGAAGTGTTGGTTTTGCTTTGATAACTCATTGAAAGTTAAACATTCTTTGTAGGGCTGTCAAGTGATTAAAAAACTTAATCATGATTAATCGCACTGTTAAACAACAATAGAATACCATTTATTTTAAATATTTTTGGATGTTTACCACATTTTCAAATATATTAATTTCAATTACAACACAGATTACAAAGTGTACAGCACTCACTTTATATTTTTTATTACAAAAATATTTGCACTGTAAAAAACAAAACCAAAATATTTTTCAATTCACCTCATACAAATACTGAAGTACAATATCTTTATCATGAAAATTGAACTTATAAATGTTAAATTATGTACAAAAAAACTTGCTTTCAAAAATAAAACAATGTAAAACTTTACAGCCTACAAGTCCACTCAGTCCTACTTCTTGTTCAGCCAATCACTCAGACAAACAAGGTTGGTTACAATTTGCAGGAGATAATGCTGCTTGCTTCTTGTTTACAATGTCACCTGAAAGTGAGAACAGGTATTCGCACGGCACTGTTGTAGCTGGTGTTGCAAGATTTTTACGTTTCAGATGTGCTAAGGAGTCATTTGTCCCTTCATGCTTCAACCACCATTCCAGGACATGCTTCCATGCTGATGATGGGTTCTGCTTGATAATGATCCGAAGCAGTGCAGGTCGACATATGTTCATTTTCATCATCTGAGTCAGATGCCACCAGTAGAAGGTTGATTTTCTTTTTTGGTGGTTTGGATTCTGTAGTTTCTGCATCAGAATGTTGCTCTTTTAAGACTTCTAAAAGCATGCTCCACACCTCGTACTTCTTAGATTTTGGACGGCACTTCACATTCTTAAACCTTGGATCGAATGCTGTAGCTATTTTTAGAAATCTCACATCGGTACCTTCTTTGCGTTTTGTCGAATCTGCCGTGAAAGTGTTCTTAAAACGAACACATGCTAGGTCTTCCTCCAAGACTGCTATAACATGTAATATATGTAGAATGCAAGTAAAACAGAGCAGGACACATACAATTCTCCCTGCAAGGAGTACAATCACAAATTTTATTGACGCATTATTTTTTTAACGAGCATCATCAGCATGGAAACGTCCTCTGGAATGTTGGCTGAAGCATGAAGGGGCATGCAAATGTTTAGCGTATCTGGCATGTAAATACCTTGCAATGCCAGCTACAAAAGTGCCATGTGACTGCCTGTTCTCATTTTCAGGTGACTTTGTAAATAAGAAGCAGGTAGCAGTATTTCCCGTCAATGTAAACAAACCTGTTTGTCTAAGAAATTGGCAGAATAAGAAGTAGGACTGAGTTGACTTATAGGCTCTAAAGTTTTACACTGTTTTGTTTTTGAGTGCAGTTATGTAACCAAAAAAAGTCTGCATTTGTAAATTACACTTTCACGATGAAGAGATTGCAGTTCAGTGCTTGTCTGAGGTGAATTGAAAAATGCTATTTCTTTTGTTTATGTTTTTACAGCGCAGATATTTGTAATAAAAAATAATCATATAAAGTGATCACCGTGCACTTTGTATTCTGTGTTGTAATTGAAATCAATATGGAAAATGTAGAAAAACATCCAAAGATATTTCATAAATTTCAATTGGTATTCTATAGTTACAAGTGCGATTAATCACAATTAATTTTTTTGAGTTAATTGCTTGAGTTAACTGCGAGTGACAGCCCTAATTCTTTGCTATGTTGTGTAAGTGCAGCTGCCTAGTAATGTGTACAAAGTGCAACAAAATCTCACCTAAACTCTTCTGTCTAATGTGCTTAGCACATTAGATACATAAGTAGCCCTTAATAGTTCTAGCTGGTTTTGCTTTAGCTTATTTTGGGGCAGATGGATAATGCCCTGTATGCAATTTTTCAAAGAAAATAGTAAAATGATTAATTATACAAAGAAATTTCATTGACTGTGTCATGGAGCCTCAAGTGTCCTAGGCTCAGATACTATGGGGACAATTGCCAGTATAAAACCCAAGTCCATGCTCCGGATAAATGAGCCAAGCAATGGCTGCTTGCTATAAAGCAAAATTTGTAAACAGTGACTCTCCTCTAATTTTGCTAGGTATTTCGATAAGAATGACCTAGGGACAAAGTCACAAAAAAGCATTAATACTAGTAGCATCTCCCAACATATGAATACTTAAGATGGGATTTTCCAGGACTGCCCGGGGGGGGTGGGGGGTGGGAAGTGGGGTAATTTGCCCCAGGCCCCTAGGGGCCCCCATGAGAATATAGTATTCTATAGTATTGCAACTTTTTTTAATGGAAGGGGCCTCCGAAATTGCTTTTCTCCGGGCCCCCGAAGATGCACTCAGCACTGGTCTAACTCTGGTCCCACTGCAGTCAAAGTAAGCAGAGTTAGGCTAGTGCTGAGCACTTTTGAAAGTCCCAGCCTTGGTGTACTACATTATCATCTTTTCCCTAAAGTCAAGATAAAGAGCAAAACTCTGTTCTACGCTGACCAAGGTAATCCACTGTTTCACTGGGATGACATAATGTGTATGTTTAGGCAGAAAAGGGCCTAGACTGATTAAAATTTCCATCTCAGAGCTTTCATATGGAAAGCAAAACCCAGAAAATCTGGGCTTCTTTCCAGTTCCTAAACTGAAACCCTCCTGCCCATGTCTGATGCACTTCTGCTAATTTTCCCTTAAGTGAAAATTAGTTTTTGCTTAGGGAGAGCAGATCTTGAGTCCCACAGCAGGTGACGAAAAACATGAATATTAGCAAGTAAATTATGCTTATGCCACTTGTTTCTGGAACTCAGTTTTGACTGCTTGATATGCACCATTGACGATCACACAGTGCAGAACCAGGTGCAACACCTTTGATAAATCCTCAAAATAAATTGCTAACAGCTGCTTAAAATCACCTACATTCATATTTCTTCCATTTTAAGTATATTTTTTAAATATACATTATAGAACTCCAAAGTACAGAAAGTCATTGAAACACAAAGATTATATTGCATAGGTTGGTGTGTTTTCTAAAATACTGTCTGCTTGACGTACAGCACAACATTCAGGTACCACAGTGATCATGGCCATATTAGTTCCTGAACAGATACTTTATCAGAGCACTCTGCTTAAATTCTGCCATGATGTGGACCAGTATTACTATTTTAAATAACTTGATTATAAAATGGGTTGGTTCTCATAGTGAACTGCAGATATCTAGTGAGTAAGAATGTTGAGCAGGGTTCTATGCTGATGGCGTCCCTGGTCATTGTTGGCCCTGTTTCAGCATTCCTGCAACAAGTACGGAACATACTCTGTTACAACCTATTTCCCCTCCCCTATACCATGTCTCAATGCAGCTCACAGATCAGAAGTGACTATAACATGTCCATCATGTCATTCTGATGATCAGTGGTCTGAGGTGCTATTGGCAAATGATGGTTCTTGACTGTGATGGGACCTTGGCTCCACGCTGACCTCTGAGGGATTAATAGAGTCATAAGGGAGGATACACAGGAGGCAGTCAATTAGAAAGGGGTGAAAGGAACATCTAATCAAGGCCTGGCAGGCCCATATAAGAAGACCTGCAGGGCAGACCAGGGTCAGTTACTTCTTGGAGCTCAAAGAGGGAGGATGGGGTGCCTGACAGGCAGAAGGCAGCTACCATCCTGGACAGAGTAGTGCTGCTAGAAGGGACCAGGGGGAGCTAGAGAGAGCTCCTGGCTGACTGCTGGGATTTGCAGGCTGAGGCCCTGAGGCAAGAGTGAAGAGGCCACAAAGAAGTGGCTGGACAATTGGCTGCAGTTGTCACTGGTGAAGTGGCAGGACAGTTGGACTGCCACACTCATCTCTGAAAGAGGGGAGCACAGATCATGACATGGATGAAGAGCAGCATCATGAAGAGGCCACTGTGGTTCTTGGAGTGACATGGTTCTGGGAGCATAAGTGATGATGGGTGAGGCACCAGCAGGACAGAGTGTACTGACCTGTAGAGTTAATTCCCAAGATGGCCAGCAGGAGGTGCCAGCATGGTGAGTGGAGCCCTGTTACCAACACAGACTTGTGTTTTTATTGTAATGTATCATTTGGGGCTAAATGTTCTATTACGGTGGCCCTTTATCTGGTGTACATTCCTTATCTGCAACATTTTTTCCTGGACCAGGCATAATATGAGGGAGGTGATTAACTTCCTATATTCATCGAAGCAGTGCTAGCATTGTTGGTGTCTTTGTTTCCTGAGTCTGTGTGGGTGCTTTCTGTTACCCAGTGATCACCATACAGATTCAGTCTGCTTTTCTGTCCAGTACTCGAGGGCCTAAGCAGTGTAGGGACAATCTATATTTAGCAATATGTGGGCACAGCAGTATCTATTGTGACAGCTGCCTTTTGAAGATGCTGGTGGCTAGCGCTCAGCTGGAATCAGAGTGTCCATACAGCTTGAGTGCCCAGATCAGGGGCTAAATTTTCAGAACTTCTATACCAGCAACCCTTGGCTTTGAAAATTCCCCTCAAGTTTTGAGTACTCAGAACTGAATGTTCATGTTCTCTACTGTGCAACTAGATTACTCTCTCTGAAAATTCCCCCACAGTTATATTTGTCTCTTTTTTTAAAAAAAGTGCTATTTGATCTTTAATTCCTATCTAAGTAGTCACCATCCACAGAGATAGGAGACGTTAATTTAATGTCTCATCTTAAGGACAATGCTTCTGGCAGTATGTTATGCTCCTAATACCACGCCATCAGCATGGTTTATTTATACTGAGTGCAAATATGGAACTCAAATATGTGACCTTTGAGTGATCCAATGCCAAAAATGTCATTCTGTACTTAACCCTTCTATGACACGTATGTAACTTTACTATAAAAATAATTTTAGTAGAGAAGGATACAATACTATTGTAACCAATTGTCAAAGTATCAATTTTATGATCCCAATAAACAGTCTATGATTTTAGTTACTAGGTAACAGACACTTGCATGCTTCAGGTCATTTCATTTTAATCCTTTTGTCTGAGAGTGTCTATGATGTGTTATTGTTTAATAATGGCATACCTAAAGTGGAGATTCAATTTATCCAAACTATATGAGCCCCTTTGGTCTGAAAAGGGTGGAAATCTTATGCCCAATCTTGCAACCCTCTATTAATGTGAATAAATCTTTCCTCATGCAAAGGGTTATTAGGACTGTGTCTAAGAGGGAACAGGAAATCTTGTGCTTTCTCATGCATTCTGATTCCAGCTGAGGTAGAAATGACCAGCAATATTTTAATCCTTTACTTAACCCCAGCCAGAACCAGGAAGTGCAAATTCCCATGCAGATTAGTAACTTTAAACTCTTTTGAACATATAACTCCATTTGATTTGAGTGAAGTTTCAGTTTTGCGTGATAATTCTGGTTAGTTCTTTATGATGTTCTTAAAAGTATAAAAATGTAATGCCTATAATCCTATTTATCAACACGTTTTCAAGGGAGTTGTTTCTTAGCCTCCCTTAGGAAGGCACATACCAATCAATACCCATCAATAAAGAAATCTATTAGTCCTCATTACCTGGGACAAACAAGGGAGTGTTTTATTCACAACTGCAGCACTGCAAGGTACCCTTTGCCTGTGGTTTAAGATAAGCCAGGAAATCATTGTTAATACTAGCATGTTAGAATGCATCTAGACACCAGCAGGTAGCAACAGTAGGATGTGGCATATTGAGCACTGTGTTGGAATTGCAAACTATCACTTTAAGGGAGGTTTTCCTGGTCCTGCTGTCAGGCTACGGGGATCTGCAGGGCAGTATGCCATCTTGGAGTCAGCCAGTCTGGGAAGAGACAGTCTAGAATAAGGTGAGATGAGTTGTACCTCTCTGCCTTAGGAAACAGCTTGCCTTGTTTTTGGATTCTTATGTGGTGTTGTTCTAAATTCTAAGAAATAAAATAGTGTTATGTTGCAACCGTCTAGCAAATGCACTTTGTTTTTTTTATCCAACTTCTTTGTTTGTATGCCCTGAACATGACATAAATCAAAGGTGAGCACTGAACAGATGAGAGATTGAGGCAACTGGGACAAATGTTATCCATATACTATGCTATCACAGAGACCAAATATCACCAGAGATTTAAGTGCAAAAGTTAGCAGGTTTAAAGATGGCAGGAATGGAACGTGGCATTAGACAGAAAACCCAGATGCAAGAACAATCATAGGAATGCACTGTCTAGGCTTTTGAAGACTAACTTGCTGTAGATTTATTATGTGATATAACTGGTCTCCAGGATGAAGAGTGAGGGAAACCACCTGCTACTAAGTTAATGGAGAGACATTAATGATCTAGAAGAAGTTCATGCACAATGTTGCTGTAACCCATATGCCTAAGAGGGAGATATCTCTTTAAGAGCTCTAGAGAGAAGTGAGTGGGGCAGAGGAATGAGTTGTGCTGAGTCATTGTTGCTCTGCAGATGCACAATTAGGAGATTCCATGCCCAGAAATTTCTGGACTGGGTGTGGTAGTTTTGGGCATGCTCAATATGCTCCTTGTAGCTGGATTAAGACTCCACTGAGGTCAAGTAGTCAGGATTGATGCTTGTCAACAGGACACATTGTCTCTGGCAGGGGTTGGGAGAAGCTCAGACATAGGAGCAGAAAGCAGGTTGTTTTTGCCTAACCCTGAAGCATTTTGTAGCAAATTAATAATATTGTTAACTTTCCCACAGGGAAGCCCTGGCAGTGTTAGTTATAGAAAGGGGGATTCTATACCTTGAATGTTGTTTGGTTTTAGTGAAATTGTCTTAACCAGTCTGTTTCACCAGCTCTTCTCATTTAAATCTGGTGATGGGGAAAGGGTCCTCTATATTTTGCTATTTTCAGTTTTGATTCTAAGAGTTATTCATTCACACACTTACTACTGATTGGTTGGTTAATTAGTTAGCTGTCTGATGGAGTGATTTGCACAGCCCAGCAGAGGAGAGATTTGTGTGGGTTCCAACTGGAAAGCTCCACAAGCAAGAGAAGGGAAGTACTTTTTATTCAGCAGACTGGATGGAGCTGATGAACAAAGACTCTAACTCAGATGAACTCAACCTCAGCGTTTGGAACTGG
This sequence comes from Chelonoidis abingdonii, assembly GCF_003597395.2. Taxonomy (NCBI): domain Eukaryota; kingdom Metazoa; phylum Chordata; order Testudines; family Testudinidae; genus Chelonoidis; species Chelonoidis abingdonii. Next base: position 19,632,208 of record NC_133774.1, read on the forward strand.
GAGTTCCTTCTCACTGGGTTTCTGTGGGGACTGACCTGTTTAGATCTAATTCATTTAGACTTGTGTATAACTATGAAGATAATGTGTGTGGATTAGGAAGCTATTAGTATTGTTTCTTTATCATTATAAAACTTTACAAAGTTGGTACTTAAGAATTCAGTTAATTCCTTTTGTTCTTTTTTTACTTGACTCTGTGGAATACATGCTGAAAATCCTCAATGACTGAATTCTGGCTCTTTATGTGCCATTCTATAGGGGTAGTGCTGAAGCATTAGGAAAGGGGCAGTAAAATAAACTCTAGCCCACCCAAAGGTTTCAGTGCTTAAGCTCCAAGGGGGTATGCAAATCATCCTTTATCTGGTCCCATATGCATTTCAGGGGAAAATTAGGATGAAACCTGGTGATATAGTATCTCTTTTGCAAAGCACTACCTCCCCTGCCACAAGGAGTCCTGGAGGCAATTGTAGTCAGGGCACTGAGATCTACCAGGGGACAAAGCAGCTGCGGAGACACAGCACCTCTGTATGGATGACCGTTGGAATTCTTGAGGACTCTTGGATTTCCTGGTCAGCCTGAAGGAAAAATGCACCCTCCAAATGGAATTTTTTGGGAGGAATGATACAATGGAATCCTCAGATTTCCTCTCTCAGAGGCTAGGGACACCATCCCAGACCATTTCAGTTTCACCCCAGATATACACTCTCTTGCTGCATACATTTCACATATGTGCTATGCAGCTGCCATATTATCATTGGAATGCTCATGACAGGGATCGGTTGCTAATGACCAGTGAGTGGTAATTTTTGGATAAATCATTTAAGTACTTTCCAGTGCTTTTTAGCTCCCCTCCCCACCCCCAATCACTTTCTGACAATCACATACCTATCATCCGGTATGACCTTTTCAAATAAAGATTTCTGATACATCTTCACACTCTAAATCTATGTCTTACAGTTATTTAGTGACACTTAGTGGATGGTTAGAATAGCTGTGGGTAGTCTATTCATTGGACTTGTCATAGGTTTCACCTCCACTCTGGACTTTAGACTACAGCTATGAGGACCTGCATGTGAACCTACTAAGCTTAATTACCAGCTTAGATCTGGTTTTGCTGCCGCCATCCAAATGTTTGAGTCATCTGGAAAACTGTCCCCCCCCCCCAGCCCTCCCCTCCCTGGGTAGCCTTGAGAGACTCCTCCACAAATTCCCTGGTGAACACTGATCCAAACCCCTTGGATCTTAAAACAAGGAAGAATTAATCCTTCCCTCTCCCTTTTCCCCCCCACCAATCCCTGGTGAGTCCAGATCCAATCCCCTTGGATCTAAAAAACAGGGGGAAAATCCATCAAGTTCTTAAAAAGAAGGCTTTTAATTAAAGAAAAGAAAGGTAAAAGGAAAAAACCTCTGGGAAAGCATACAAGCTGATCTCACAGAAAACAGATTTAAAAACACAGGATGTTCCCCTGGGCAAAAAACCTTAGCACACACAAGAATACCCAAATGTGATTATTCCCCTAATTGCACAAAGACAAGTTATAAAAGAAAATAATCAAACTTATTTATTCTTTTCTAAAACTTACTACTCTGATAAGAAGTTGGTTCCTTGATCTTTTTCACTCCGGCTGAAACTGAAATTGACTCTAAACAAAGGAAACTTCCTTCCTTTTGAAACATCTTGTTCCCCCATTGGTTCCTCTGATAAGGTGCCAGCTAGGCGAGGTGAACTTCTTCTTAACCCTTTACAGGTAAGAGGCATTAACCCTTAACTATCTGTTTATGACAAGACTATAATACAATTGTTAGCTATCCAGGAGCTTTTCACAAAAATGCCAGTCAAATTTAGGTCCAGAAGTGTTTTTATATGTGCACAATTTCTTAACAAGATGCATCATCTGAACGGGATTAAAGAGTCTTTATTTGTTTGTATTCAGTCAGAGAAATCTAATAAATAAATGAACAACATTGGATTTTAAAATGTATCAGCCTTAATCTTTAAGAAATATTTTTGCTTCTTTTCAGTATATCCACTATGGAAAAGTCTTCTAAAATTTAATAGGTATTAAAGCAACAAGGTTGTACAGAAATGCATAATATTCTATCAACATTGTACTGACGTCTTATGGAGTTCTACAGCAAAGATACCATTCTTAAATTCTATAAGATGATCTAAAAGTCCTATAGAACACCTATTCTTCTTCTTTAAGTTCTATAGGAATTTCCCAAAGGGTATGTTTTTTTTAAGCAGTGTCCCTTTAAGATTCTGTTTCAAAATGAAATATAAAAACCTAGTGATAAAACATAATATTGACAATTGGATACCTTAGCTGCAGTTGTCTATGATATGTAGAAATGCAGTGGAAATTCTGTTTAATTAATTTCAGTGGTGTAGATAGCTATGGATGGTTTTCCACGGATTACATTTTTAAGAGTAAAATCTGCCAGCTGTGGGACAGGACCATAACTGGATTAAAGATGGAGATTGAACAGAAGGAGAGACATACTGAAGGGATAATGGGAATTTTGCCATTGACTTCAATATGGCCAGGATTTCACCCTCAGTGTTCTCATGGAGAATTTTCATTTGTTCATCATTTGTTAATGTAAAATAATAGTGACCTAGACTAAGGGACTTGCTCTTTGTGCATGGAGAAACATTCCCATTATACATCATTCATTTTGTGTGTGTGTTTTCCTCCTGATGGAGGACAGTTTGTTCTATCCAACCACTTGTCCCTTCAGGCTAATTTTTGCTTTATGTGGTACTGAATCTAGTGAGAAATTCCTCTCTTCACGTTACAAGTGTTTCATGGCTAGTGTTATGCTGTTGCTAAATACAGTGAGATGTTCATAAAGCCATACCTCTTTTTGCTTAGTGCGAATACGCAGAAGATATTTGCTCAGTCCACAGTAAGCCTCAAGTCACTGACAAGAACTTAATTTCTCTTTCAGGTGTGCTGACCTCCATGTCATCTATGTCTACTGTAATGAAAAACAATGTACTCTAGAAACTCCCTCATAAAAAGATTTTTTTTTCAAGTGATACAGAGAAAAAATGTACTGCGTGGAGAGGAAGCAGGAATAATTAAGATCTGAGCAGGGGAAGAATACCTAAGTGGTGAATTTTGTTCAACGGCAGAACAAAGTGCTGAGTCAAAGAAGATCAGTAATGTAAATTGATGTAGCACCTTGCCAAGAAGTGACTGAAAGGGAGAACACTGAAGAAGTAAGTTCCTATAAATTCCATAACCACTTCTGAGCTAGCTATGCATGTGTGTTATATTTATATATGCAGTGTTGCTGTTGCTGTGTGGGTCCTAGGATAATAAAGAGACAAGGTGAGGGAGGTAATAGCTTGAAAGCTTGTCTCTCTCATGAACAGAAGTTGGTTCAATAAAAAAATAATCTCACCCACCTTGTCTGTTTTATTTATGAGGCATTCTTTTTAAATGGTAACAATGCAGGTGATTCTTCAGTCTCTTTGCCATGCTGGCACTCTAAGCAATCAGCATCAAAAGCTTTATAACTGTGCTTCTCCACAGAAATAGTTGCCTAATAGTTTATGTTCTCTCCCACTTCCCTAACGCTAGAGTTAGTACCAAGAGACTTGCCTGTGCTGGCATGAAGCAGAGGGCTATAATGCAGCTGCGTTTATGCCCTTTAGTTCTTTGTACCTATGTTAACTGTTCTAAGATGGAACTGAATATAATTTTTCCTTCAAGCTGAGAATGGGGGAGGGATAGCTCAGTGGTTTGAGCACTGGCCTGCTAAACCCAGGGTTATGAGCTCAATCCTTGAGGGGGCCATTTAGGGATCAGGGCAAAAATCTGCCTGGGGATTGGTGCTGCTTTCAGCAGGAGGTTGGACTAGATGACCTCCCAAGGTCCTTTCCAACCCTGATATTCTATGAGTGTTGCCAAATCTTGGAGAGAGAGGCATTATCAAAAAAAAATCTGAGAAACCCAAGGGTGTATGCAACTGAGCATTTAAGTATAGATCCAAAAAAGCACTTAAAGTTAGGTATGTTGCTGTACTGGTGCTTGGATTTGCACTTGCAGTTACTGAGATTGAACATACATATTTGGTGTGCACATGCAAAGTTAAATGCCTAATGGCCATTTGTGGGAGCAAATTCTATTACCTGTATGTATCAATTAGGTGCATAAGTCCATATGTGCTTTTTTTTTTTTAAAGTAACCTTGGCCTTCTCAATCAGACCTATCTGTAGCTCTCTTTTATTATTGGACTTTAATATGCTGGAAAGGGTGAAACTGAGGATTCCTTAGCTGGAGGGCTAAAGCACCATTGCACTGGACCCTGTCAGAGGAGGCAATTAACTGTTGCAGACCTTGTAACAAGCTGAGTAGTGCTCTGTTGGGCCACAGAGGGGCACCATGGAGGCAGGTCATGTGATTTGGGTTTGCGTTAACATGGGGGTATAACAGAAAAAGAGAGGAGAAGAGAATTATTAGTACTATTCCAGGGACTTAGTCTAAAAGAGGGTAGCCTATCAGGTCTTCATGTAGTCAACAGAGAAAGGGAAAGCAAATGAGGGGACTACATTCCTCTTATGTTATGACTTAAATTTTGTCTTGACAAATTTGTTTCCATCAGCTACTTTGGAATGCCAAAAAAAAAAAAGTAGTATACAATAAGCTACCAGGGGATAAAATTCTAACTTACAACTTCCTTTGTATTTAAGAAGATTTTTTCACTGTTTGTATTGTTTACTTTTTTGCATTCCACTTGGCTGATTGGAAGAAATTGGTCACTTTCATTTTATTTTTAGTCTGTTTCACTTTCTTTTCCTGCACTACCGCAATGCTATGACCTCTTGTTAGGTTTCCAACAAATAATGAATATTTGAATAATTACATGTAAAAATCTTATTCATTTTTTTGGAAATATGGCCTATTAAGGTAAACTCTTTTCCTACCTACACATTTGATCTGAAATACAATACTTCGCTGCATCCCTTTGAGTTTTTACCTTAGGGTCATTTTAGCTAAGCACTTGTACTTTGTACACCGATGTAAGTCATTCTTGCTTTCTGCTGTTTGTTCGTCCTTGTAATTATAAATGCACAAGTTGTTGTAACTGCTCTTTGTATATAGACAAAAACAGAACCGGTACTCACAATTGCTGGGATATGTAAGGGTTAAAGTAAAGACTTGGCAGACGGCTGGTGTGCTGGCATGGTATTAGGGAGTAGGCACAGGCAATCACTATTCCTTTGCTTGATGGATAAAGTATCATCCTTCCATAAACTTCCCTTCTGCTCATTAAGGATTGGAAAGCATTGCAGTTGCATAAGGAATGTGGGGATCTGAGGGATACTCTTTTTGGGTAAAGCAGTGTTATCTGCCCCTCCCTTCCTTTCCCAGATACACAAATGAGCTCAGGGTCAGGACACCTTTCTCCCTTCCCTGCAAACTGCTGATTAAGAGAATTGCTGGTGGCGATTATAGCAAACAATGTATTTTCAAAGTAAAATTGTCTGTAAAATATGCTAATGCTGTAAACAGTGATCAAGGGCCAGACTAATTATGTTCAGTATATAGCTATTAATATTCATTGTTTGGGTGTTCATATTACTCAATAAGGGTTTTGGGGGTGTTGTAGTAAATGTGGGTATTAACATACATTTTTAGATAAGAGTGTGAGGTAACTAATACCTGCCCCTGGAAATTTCCACTACATGCATCCGACGAAGTGGGTATTCACCCACGAAAGCTCATGCTCCAAAACATCTGTTAGTCTATAAGGTGCCCCAGGATTCTTTGCTGCTTTTACAGATCCAGACTAACACAGCTACGCCTCTGATGCTTGACACTAATATAGTGGTTACTTGACAATTGGATCAAGGGGGAAAAGTATCGCAATAAAGAAGCCCGTCTACTCAATCTGCCCCGGTCAGCCTGTTCTTCTAACACTATGAATGATTTTTTTTTTGATTAAGTCAAAAAAGAACAAATGTAAAGTCTCCATGAAAGAACAGTCTCTGACACTTTAAAAAACAACTACTTTTGGGTGACCAGGTTGAGACCCTTTTAAGGGGACTGATTTCCCCCCCCCCCCAAACATCAGTACCCTTTGGTGAGTGGACCCAGGAACAACTCCTTAAAGGAGCACTCTGGGGATTAGCTCTTTCCAGATCCAACATCCCCTTCTACTGCTTGTTGCATGCCTTGCCCCCATGCTCTTTCTCTCTCGCTGTCTGTGACTCAGGGTGCTCTGTCATTGTGGCTTAGCTCTCCAGCCAGGTCACCGTGTTTTCCCCCTTCCAGGATATCAAATCCTCTTCCTCAAGATGGCAATTTCCCCTTCATTGCCCCAATGGTGCCACTTTCCCAGTGGGTGGTAGGGAAAACCAAGCCTGCCCTCTACTCCAGGTTCCAGTTCAGGGTCTCTCTAATCAGCAGCCAATGTCTGTACCCTCTTAAAACTTACCACCTTTTCCCTGAGCCTTCTCCTACACGCTCTCCACCAAGTTTTTTCTTTTGTCCTTCTATACTGTCCAGAGCATGGCCACAGGCTCCCTCACCGCAGCCCCATTCTACTGCCAGCTTCCTGGATCTCTTAGCTCCCCCTGTTCCTTCCCAGCTGGGTTCTGGCATTATTCAGGGACTAGTTAGGACAACTAATTCCCCTCAGACACTGATTAATTGGCCTCTCCACAGCCTCATAACTCCTTTCAGTCTGGTGTGTGAGGGGGTGAAAACTCCATTATAGGTGTCTTAAGGTAGATGTCCAAATACTGAGGCACCCCCATCACGTCTGAATATCTCAGTGTGACTCCCTGTGTCACAGCAGTCCTCTTAAAGTGAGATTGCTCTCCAAATGCAGAGCCTGACAGCAAATAGACTTGCCTCAAACTTACATAGAGAATCAAAACAGGTACATAGTACAAGTGCTATGTATATTATATAATCTCCCTTCAGTTAATCATATTCCAGGCTTTTCTTTGCATCTGCATAACTCCATTAGCCCTGTGATGTCAGTACTTGCCCTGCAAGATAAATCAGATAAGAGCTATTTTCCAGCTATACTCGTTGCCCTCAATCAGAAGGATTGCAATAGATCCTTTATTCCAGGTAGCTTGCATAACTGTGTAAGCAATAGCCTTGTGACCTCTTCATTCTCCTTTTGGTGACCTAAATTATATACTGACATTTACTAAATATATTGCTCATCTCACTTAGCATTGTAATTGCAATATATGGCCCTGGGGAAATTTAATGATTTCCCATAAGAGCTCATTAATTGACAGCTGTAGTAAACTCATTGGGGCAGATTGTGAACTGGTGTAAATTGGCATAAGACCATAACTTCATTGGCGCTGAGGATCTGATCACTTACGACCAGTAAGCTACATGTTAATAGGTATGAAATGACTTTGCCTTAGTTCTGAAGTTCTCTTCTTTTCTTCTAAGTTAAATGAACAATGAATTGAAATTTATAAACTAGCTGCAAAGCTAGGATTGTTTGCACAACAGAATCCAATCAAGTGATGCTTTGTAAATCTGTAAATGTTTTATTTCAGAATTTGCAAATTTGACATTTAGGGCAAACTTATTCCTTTTCTGACATAGACATTTAACCTCCTGTACAACTTGAAAAATAACATTAGGCTGCATTGGCTTGAACTGGATTTTTTTTTTTTTTAAATCAAGTTGGAAGTGCAAAAAGTGAAATAGAGGTTTCATTAACTGTGGTTTAAATGGAAATTTGGTTTGCAAAGTCTGTATTTTTCTCCGCAACATTGCCCATTTCCTCTGTCCTCTTCCCCAACTGTAACCCCATGCAGGTACCTTTAATAAATTTCTCCCAAGAAAAGAGTCCCTTCTGATTCATAATCCAAGACTAAATCTTGAATATGGAGCTGACATTCAGATGCCATGCAGATGAGCATGTTAGAAAAAAGGGTAAGCTGAGGAAATAGCAATGAAGATGCGATCACCACCAACAAAGCATGCCAATTCTTTTTCCCCTGCTCATAGAGACAAAGCATATGGCTCCGCTGGGTCTGATGTCCCCTGCAGGTTGCAAAGAACCATTTTCAAAACACACGGTTAATTTGCTTTCTTACTGGTGCAATAATGTATTATATGGACAGAACAGGAAAGAACAGTTTCATTCCCTGGGAAATGACTAGGTGGTTGAGGGTAGACTTAGCCAGTGTTGCTGCTAGTTACAATCTCCCACCACTTCTCATGATAAACCAATTTATTCTCAGTACATGCTGTATGTAGCATGGCAGGCAGCATGGATAGTGATAACAAAAAGTACAAGTAGGACTACGGTGATGTGGGTGAGCATTGCAAGAGACGCAGTGCTGGCCCGGTGATAAGGCTACTGAAAACCACACTTTGTTACAAATAAGCCAATAAGGTGAAGGAATATGAGATAGGACAGAAGACTGGGGAGCTGGCAAGACTGTTTGTCCCAGCAAATGTCATAAAGCACTGATTGGCTGTCTGTGAGGGACAGACAATAGTTTTAGCAGGCAAGACTGAAAATATTACAAAAGGCTTTTATGGACTTCACTGGATTGCATTTAAACACCTACATCCTGGCCATGTCATCTCTTTTGTCCTGCCATGATTTCCTCATGTTCACAGCAATGAAAACATTCTCATGTATATATTTTTAACTCTCTAAATTGGAAGAGCTATACTAAATTTAGTATACCAATCAGGCATGGCTTGCACGAGAACGATCAGGTAATTTAAACTCTAACTGGCATTTTTTCCCCCTCCACATGTGATAATGCTCATCCCAAAGGGATGTGGTGAAGATTAATTACATGTATCTGAAAAGTACTTCGAGATCCTTCAGTGAAGGTGTTATCCCCTTAAATGGAAAGCTGTTGATGTGGGAGGGGGAAAATCTGCAGGAAATTTTGAATCTGAAGTGAAAAACTGAAAACCAAAATCTTTCAAGTGAAAATAAAAAAATTCAATTTGGAAATGCCACTTCAGTGCTCATGGCACTTGGCGTTTAGGCCCCTCAAACCACTGTTCTCCTCTGTGGTTTAGGGTCCCCAGGCAAGACTACATCTCTCGTAATGTACTATAGTATCCTCTCTTACTAAGCCACTGCTCTACAGCATGGGAGATCCAGTCTAGACAGGGAGTCTATGGGGGCAGGAAACAGCCAAACTACATCTCCGAGGAAGCAGTGCAGTGGCATTTCAAAAAAAGACTTTTTTTGTTGTTGTTGTTTTCAGTCAAAATCTCATCTTTTTGGAGGCACTTTTTAAATGAAATGTCAAATTTTTCCATAGGAAGCAAACTTTTCATGATTTTTTTTAATTGCCAGTAAAAAAAAAACCAAACAAAAAAACAGTTAATGGAAAATGTTCACTCAGCCCTACTTGAAAGTACTTCTCTGAAGGATGGCAGGGTCAACTTTTATAGAATCTCAATGATATTGAATAGACATCCATGGATGTTGTAGGAAACCCCTTGCAGGGAGAAGAATCTTCAACTCAAAGAAACTGTAAGTACAAATAATTTTTAATTCAAACTCTAAATCTTTTTGGAATTCTGGTTGTGGATTCAGAATCAAAACACTGCAACTTTGGCCAATCTGTATTCTTTACTGAGCCTACTAATTACTGTTACATGTCAATCAGGTTCTTTTCCAAGTAACTGATTGCAGTAACATTTCACTTCTTTAAAAATAGTTTTGAGTAGTAGTAATCTGATGTCAAGGTAGTCATGGTACCCAGCATAGTCAAAGACAGCCTCAATGGATAAAGTATACACACAAAATGCATGAGTCATATTAATGTGAGACTGGAGAACCAATTCTCATTGAAGCTAGTGGGACTCTTTCAATTGACTTGAATGGGAGCTGGCTCAGACAGACCCTAAGAAAACAAGCCACAATCTGTAACAGATTCTGTAACAGAATGCTTTTCATATCCACTAACTGGGTATTTGTAGCATATTAATTTTTTGTAACATAACTTCATCAACCTATGTTTTAATCCATCATTTTATAAGATGGCATCACATATTAGGGTATTAAATTAATACTGGAAAAGCAGCAAAGAATCCTGTGGCACCTTATAGACTAACAGACGTTTTGGAGCATGAGCTTTCATGGGTGAATACCCACTTCGTCGGATGCATGTGACTAAATGGATATTCACCCACGAAAGCTCATGCTCCAAAACGTGTTAGTCTATAAGGTGGCACAGGATTCTTTGCTGTTTTTACAGATCCAGATTAACACGGCTACCCCTCTGATACTTAAATTAATACTGTTCATTTTAACACAGAAGGTTTTTCCTATTTTGAAACATAACCTCCAAACCAAGAGATACATCTGACTGTTTAATAGGTGAATGCTCTCTGCAACAATAGAGTCCCACACTTTGTTCCGAAGATTTGACAGGTATTATATTTGTACCGTAGATTAACCAAGGTTTACCAGACAATGTAGTAACTGTCTGTGGTCTATCATATTTCCTGTGTGAGGAATAGCAGAACTTGGCTGAATTTTCATCGCATCAGTCCTCTGTCTCTTATCATTGTCTCTGTAACTCTGTCTCTGTTGCTCACAGTTATAATAAGATTGTTCACTCGGTCACAATGCTGAGTTCATAAAAGGCACAATGTGCAAAAATAGGTTGGCTTCTAGAATGGAACTGTCATAAGTAGATAGGTAAGGGTTAATTTTCTTTTATCTGTAAAGGGTGAACAAAGGGGGAACCAAACACCTGACCAGAGGACCAATCAGAGACCTGGATTTTTTTTAAAGTCAGAGAGGGAACTGGAACCTCGGGGTCTTTTTGTTTTCCTCGGCTGTGAGTAAACAAGCTTTTCTTCTAACTCCATCTTCTTTCAAATATTCTACTATCAAGTGTAAGTACAAAGGAACCAAAGTAATCGGCTGTGATGTGCTTTGATTTGTATTTACATGGGTGTTGATTTGCTGGACTGGTTTAATTGGGCTATCTTTTAAATCAGACTGTTTATTCCTATTTTCTTATAAGCCATATTCCTGTATTGAGTTTCTTAATGCAGTATTATTGTTCTGTATTTTCTTTCTTTTTATATAAAGTTTCTTTTTAAAACTTGTGGGAGTTTCTTTTCCTAGTGAGGCAGAGGGGAGAGGAATTTCTGTGCCCGGAGCTCTGTTACATCTGTGACAGGCTAGGGGGGGAGGGAAAAGCCCAAGCTCTGTGTCTTACTTTCCTATTGTCCCAGGGCGGGAAAAGGCTACGGGACAAAGGGAGGGGTGAATCTCTTGTGTGAGCTGACTAGGTTTGAATGCATAGCCTCGGGGAAGCTAGATTGCCTCTCTGGTTGTATTCAAAGGGAATAGGACAGCATCGCACCGACTAACCCAGGAAAGGGGGGGAAGCTGGGGGATGAGATAGAGGAGACCCAGGGGCTCTGGGTCTTGGAGGGGTCCCCCAAGGAAAGATTTGGGGAACCCGAGGGGGCCGAAACCCTGGAAAACTTTGGCTGGTGGCAGCGAAATAAGATCCAAGCTGGGTATAAGCTTGGGGGAGGTTCACAGTAAGCACCCAGATTTTGTACGCACAGGTCCAGATTTGGAAAAAAGTTTACCACAGGAACATACCAATGTTTTGATTCATCTGCTTTTGAATAGCAGGGACCTAATTTAATTATAAATACTTTTCTAGTAATTCCTTTCTGTGGCTGTCTACACCTGAGATCTCACTTCCTCTCTCAGCCCTTATGCCATCTATCTCCTTCTCCCACTCATGACTCCGCACCTATTTTCACATCCCTATCTATGCCTAGGGAAAGGAGAGGAACCAGAATTGTAGGAAGTAGTCCAGGAAAGGAGCAGTGAGGGTGGAGAGAGGAAAGCCTAGAAATGCTAAACTGAGGGTTACATAACTGGAATCTGGAGAAGATGGCAGGCCTCGGTTACCCTGCCAGCCATTGAGGGAGTGACATCAAGGCAGTGGAAGGAAGACTGCCTAGGACTGTTGATGGACTGAGCCCCAGAACGGAGAACACCGAGTGACCTAGCCAAAGGGCTAAGTCACAAAGAAGATGCTGTGGGTCCTGGACTGAGAAGAGTTGTAGAGCAGAGTCAGAGTGACAGTGCGCAAACTACAGATGGAGCTGTTGGCCTTGAGAGCTAATCCCCGGAGTGACCTGAAGGAGGTGCCAAACCCGTGGTGAGTGGATTTGTTGTTTGCCTATTGTGTTTGTCCTGCATTGGATTTGGTGGATTGGTTGAATTTTACACATAAAAATATATTGCCCTGGGTTAGGTTAAACCTTCGAAACTAAGTGTAACAACTGCCCTTCATTTGTAAGAAGCCATTAAGCTCCTTTATGTAACCATGTAGCTGAAACAGAGTCCTCCCCAAAACAAAGGCACACATGGGCAGAAGGGTTTCACTGGCTACGGTTTTGTGAATGTCTCTGACAGAAAGACCAGACAAGCTGGGAGAAGGCAGAAAGGAAACTCCAGACACAACCAGAGCAGCATTGGTAGTGTAGCCCTGAGAAGAAGCTAAGAGAAAGAGATGTTGAACTGTGTGCTGGCTGGAGGAGGCTTGGAACTATGAGCAAAGAAGCTATCGCATGCTGTTGGGTTTCTTCTGTGTTCTGGGAAGCAGGTCTTTGTACATTCTTTTTAAATAGGCTTGCCACAAAGATAATTGATTGCATCATCAATTTCTCCTCCTACTGAAAACAACCTGCAGGGCCTATACTTTGACTAACTGCTTGGGTGAAAATAGTTACAGTATTGTATGGCTTTTATTAGTGTATGGCACTTAGAGACCTACTACAAGGCACCCTGTAGACAGATGAACATGAACATGAAAATAAAATGACCAATAATAACTTCTGAGAGAGCATGTTGACTCCTTAGAAACTTATGGGAATTTATATGCTGTACGTGGCCATTCGTGCATGGGAGTAACAAGGCGTAAGACACCCTCCTGTGGGATATCCGTACAACAGGTAACAGCACTGGAGGTAAATCGGGCTCTTCAGAGTGACTATGTCTTCTTCATTCCTCACGTAGGTGAGCAGGAGGGGCGAGAAGGATTTACATAGTGGCTTTGTGCCCCCAGCTCTCAATGCTCCAGCCAGTAGAGCTGTGCTGACATGCTGCAGGGAGGAAGACTGTGACTCAGAGAATCACAATTGCCCCTCTTAGGATTCTCCAGGGACAATGTAACAGCACGTTGCCCCTTGCTCAGGGCAGATAGTATAGTTACGAAGTAGCACATGAGATGACTGCAGACCTTTTGAAGAAAATAACCAGAGCCATTTGACCTGAGTTAAAAAGGTTACCTTACTAGTACAGCCAGTAGACGTCTCTGTTGTGTTTCTCCATTGTTTTGTCCTTCCAGGGCAAAGAGGTGGTTTTCAGGACTGTCCCAATGCACAGTGAATGTCAGTGCTGAAGAGCCTCATAATCCAGGCAAAATGGCTTATGTTCTGTACAGAAGTGAAGCTGGGAAAACTCCAGAAAGTCTTCTCAGTGAGCAAGTCTTGCTTTTTAAAAGCTTTCTGAGAAAGGAAACAAGTGTTAGATAGACCTAGGGCTGTGCTTGATCTGCAGAGCTTGTGACACAGAATGTGTAATGAATTGAACCCAGCTGTTTAATTCTGAGGTGTTGGAGGAGAATCAACCCCTGTTGGTTCACTTGGACTGTTAGGTTTGGTTTAGATGAACTTGAACTGCTAAAACTGCACCTGCACTAGGCATTTTTGGGGATGTTTTACACTATTGTTTTACTATCAGTTCACCCAGTGGTAGCAACTTTAGGATCACGTACTGATGAGTTTGTTTTAATCAAGTTATCAAACTGGTAAGTTTCTTTGTCCAGCACTGCCTTGAGGGACCTCTTGAATTCTGTCATCTTTGATTAAGGCCACTGGAACCTAATATCCCCTAGTAGATCTAGATTTTCTAAACTGTAGGTTGAGTGAAGAAAGTTGACAAAAAATCCTATTGTGCATGCATGAAAACTTTCAGAGGCCATAATTTCAAAACTAAACCGATTTTCTTCAGACTAAGATATTATTATTCACTTGTGTTACGGTAGCATCCAGAGACCCCAATAAGGGTTAGTGCTACTTCCCATGTGCCACATACTGTCAAAACAGAGAGGAAAACATCATCCTTATGCTGAATACTTTACAATATAATCTTCAGTTTTCCTCTTCCTTAGATCTCACTGAAATCTACCAAATAAACCAAGGTTGACTGAATTCAGTTCATTGATGACTTGTGCATGCATGGCACTTCTGATTGGAACACTTGTGAGATGTGCAGTTGTTTTTTTATTTTGTTCCTAGAACTCAGAATAAGCAAACTGATTTTGCTGAACCTTAAAAAAACAGACAGGAAAAAAAGGGGGGGAGGTGAGTGGAGGGCACTGGGCAGAGACCTAGCGTAGAACAGTTCTGTCACAAAGAAATTTGTCCAGAGAAGTTCTGAGCAACTGAAATAAGGTAAACATAAAATGCACCATCCTACGTAATTCTAACGATTGTGGTTGCTGCTGTTCCTGCTCTAACGCTCACGGTACTATTGCTATTATCAGTTCCAAACAACCCACCCTTGCTTACAGTATATAGGTCAGATTTTCTCCAGTACCAAGATCCACCAAAGGCTACTGTACCTTGTACTAGCTGGCTGTAGCTCCTAAGGGACGGTACACCATCTGAGAAATGGCAGAGCAGAGCAAAACTCTGCTTTGCCCCCAATATTCCCCTTCTGATGCTCAACACAATCTCCCACCACAGGCTGAGAGGCAGTTGGCATAGTAGCCAGTTCCACTGGCTTTGCGCCAGCTGAAAGCCCTGAAGACATATTGAAGGAAATCTTAGCTGAGCAGCTGTGGTTAGATTCCAGCCCCACTGCACCACCCAGAGACAGGGAGAACCTGGTCTTATGTATAAATAAATATATATACATCAAATTGGTCATTTTGCTGTTTATAATCTGTATCAGAAACAGAGGATGAAGTCTTTTTTTTTTCTTTTTTTTTTTTTCCAAGAAGAAAAAGCTAATCAGAGTGAGGAAAGAAATTTCTATTTTCTAAGCTAGCTACAGTAGAGAACTGGAAAAAAATAGAAATGGTTATAAAATACTTGGCAGCATCACTTTGAAAACAAATGAGTAAGGGGGAAAAATCCCGGGGCTGGATT
Source organism: Chelonoidis abingdonii (assembly GCF_003597395.2). Classification (NCBI taxonomy): domain Eukaryota; kingdom Metazoa; phylum Chordata; order Testudines; family Testudinidae; genus Chelonoidis; species Chelonoidis abingdonii. The sequence goes on from NC_133774.1 coordinate 19,647,372, forward strand.
CTGTGACCTGCCACCTACACTCAGCCTGTCAGCAAGAGAAATCACAGGTTAATTAAATGAGTTGTGTGTTTCCAACATGTACTGTTGGTTAATTACATGAGTCTAGTAAATTATACCTATTTCTGAAAGTGCAAAATATTGTTGGATAACAAGCATGTGACTGTAACTCATCATTATAAACTGGGTTTGGAGATCACAGTTTGAGAATGTCTATTAGAGGCAATACTGCTGCAGTACTTAAAATCCTGTTATAATGACTGGGCTGGATTAATTTAATCTGCGATCCTTGTAGTCTACTAATGGGTGCTGAATTAGTTATGAACTCTTAGGAAGAAGACCTAGGTATCATGATAGACGTGACAGTGCTGATGCCTACTCAATGTGCAACAGCATTAAAAAAGAACAACAAAAACCAAAGAGAATACAACTGCATTTTATTTTGGTCACCTGTGCAATCCCAATGAAAACTTTGCATGCATTGAAATTGCAACCTGAAACTTGTGCTGAACAATTTTTGTAGTGAGCACTGGGCATCCTGTGCACTGAATGAGACAGAGGTCCTGTGGAAAAAATTGTATGTATTCATGTAATTAGACTGTGTCATAATACATATGCACAAGAGGGGCAAAATAGTTGCACAGACAACTTTAATTCTGGCATTTTCCCAGCTTTTTTAAGTGCTTGATTTTATTAGAGTTGCAATGTTCTTTTAATTTAGGATTTTTTGTGTAACACACAATGTTGTCGTAGCTTCCAGGCAAACGTTTGGACTTCTGGGATGAAATCCTGGCACCAGTGAGGCTAATGGTAAAACTCCCATTGACTTCTATGGGAGCAGGATTTTACCCCCAGGGTGGGTTACTTCCTCACTGGGGGAGAAATGAGTAGATCTAGTCCGAGGATTTCTTTTCCTGAACTATTCCTATTTACAATAAGTGTATAGGCTTTGTTATTGCCTTTGTCAAGGTTCCTTCCCCACTCTGAACTTTAGGGTACAGATGTGGGGACCTGCATGAACACTTCTAAGCTTAATTACTAGCTTAGATATGGTACCACTGCCACCATCCAGAATTTCAGTGTCTGGATCACTCTCTGTCCCCCCTAATCCTTTCCCTCCCTGGCGGCTTGAGAGACTCCTCACCAATTCCCTGGTGAGTCCAGATCCATCCCTGGATCTTTAAAACAAGGAGAATAACCATCCCCTCTTCTTTCTCCCACCAGCCCTGGTGATCCAGATCCAATCCTTGGATCTTAAACAAGGAAAATCAATCAGGTATTAAGAAAGGCTTTTAATTAAAAGAAAAGAAAGGTAAAAGAAGACTCTGGAAGATTAGCTACTAGCTACTCTCACAACAACAGATTTAAACACAGAGGATGTTCCCCTGGGCACAATTTAGTTACACAAAAAAAATACCCAAATACCCAATTTTGAATTCCCTAATGGTACCAGACAAGTTACAAGGAAAATAAACATAAACCTATTTATCCCTTTCTAAAACTTACTACTCTGATAAGGCTGTTCCTTGATCTTTCCACTCGCTGAAATGAAACTCTAAACAAAGGAAAAACTTCCCTCCTTCCTTTGAAACATCTTGTTCCCCATTGGTTCCCTGGTCAGTGGTTAGCTAGCATGGTGAACTTTACCTTTACAGGTAAAAGAGGCATTAACCCTTACCATCTGTTTATGACAGCCTTAAGTAAAAATGGATTATCAACCAAGCATAAGATTGCAATTCACAGGTAGACGAGATTTTGAACTCTTGGGATTTAACGAGGGAGAAGAAACAACTGCATCAGCCAGTCAAGAGGTCCTTCAAACACACTATGGATTTTGTGCGCAGCATGTACCTATATATACATAGGTATATATGTGTATATTTATAATGCATATATACACAGCTAGCAGTATAAATACCAGAGTGGGTATTAATTTCAACATATCAAATCTCTAATACTTAAATATTTTGCTGTTTGTTATTTGTATGGTGAGAAGAGTTAACACATAGTTAGATCATAGATGTCTGGACTATGTAGAGGTGTTCCAGGATGTGATGCAAGAACTAGGTCAAAGTTCACTGTTGAGGAGATTTGAGCTCTCTGTGCCTTCTATGTCATTTCAGAGTTCACTAGCTCTTGTATCCATAACAGTAACCCAGATTCTTTCTTTTCTTTCAGCCCTTGTCAGCTGGAAGGTGATTCAGGGACAGATAGTCTATGATTTACTCCGCAACAAAAAGTGCAATAGAAAGCTAATCAGAGAAACAGATGACAAAAATTCCTCCTCATGGAATGTTTGAAAAATAGAGCCAGTTACCCTTAGACAGATGCAGGCTGTGGAGAGAGAGATGGAAGCCAGTTGTAAAAAAAAAAAATGGTCAGTTAGAGAATCTACATACAACTGCTGCCCAGAACTGGTGCATGGCAACTAAAGTGGAGACATCTCCACAGCACAAGGAGTAACAGCTTAGGGTAGATGATTGTAAGACTGACGAAGTTTTAAAGGGAAAGAACCAATAACAATTGAAAACCAACAAACTTTCCCCAAATCAGCTATTACCCATAGTAACACATTTTCCAGCACACCCAAGTTGCTGCAGAAACAGGAATTACTCGGATGGGCTAGAAGAGTAATCCTCTGCATAGTGTCAGTCTGACAAGGAATTAATGAATGGGGTAAACTTATTTATGCAAACAATGGCTGACACTCCTATGATGGAAGCAACAACTATCCTCAACAAAAGACTAGAAGTGTCACGAATCAAGTTACACGGTACCATGTCAGCTACAAGATGGGTTTATATCAGAAACCTAAAGCACGAGGAGTCCTTGTGGCATCTTAGAGACTAATATATTATTTGGCATAAAGCTTTGTGGGCAATAAAGACCCATTTCACAACGCATGAGTGGAAAAATACAGGCAGCGCAGGTATAAAATACAGCACCATGAAAAATGTGAGTTGCCTGACCCGAGTGGGGGTTGTGCTAATGAGGCCCGATCAGTCAGTGGAGTGGTCCATTCCCAACAGTTATAAGATGTGAGTATCAACACAGAGGGAAATATTTTTTTGTAGTGACCACCCTCCCAGTCTTTATTCAGGACTAATTTGATGGTGTCAAGTTTGCAAATTAATTCTAGTTCTGTAGTTTCTCGTTGAAGTCTGTTTTTGAAAGTTTTTTTGCTTGAAGAATAGCCACTTCTAAGTCTGTTATTGAGTGTCCAGGGAGATTCAAGTGCTCTCCTACTGGTTTTTGAATATTACAATGCTTGATGTCTGATTTGTGTTCATTTATTCTTCTGTGTAGAGACTTTCCAGTTTGGCCAATGTACATGGCAGAGGGGCACTGCTGGCACATGATGGTATACATCACATTGGTAGATGTGCAGGTGAACAAGCCCCTGATGGTGTGGCTGATGTGGTTAGGTCCCATGATGGTGTCCCTTGAATAGATAGGCGGACAGAATTGGCAACATGGTTTGTTGCAGGGATTGGTTCCTGGGTTAGTGTTTCTGTTGTGTGGTGCATAGTTGCTGGTGAGCATAGAGCTAATCTTGTCACCTGCTCTCCAGCCCACTTCTGGTTCCTCTTCTCCTTGCCCCTTTTCTGCATAAGAGAAGTCCAGGCTCCTCCCACCTCAACATTTAGCACAGTTCCAACCCTCCCACTATTACTCCTAGCCCTTAACCCAGATTTAGATACTTTGCACTTCTATTTTACTGTCTCCCACCTTCCCTGCCTCCTCAGTGGGAAAGCTCTGTGTGCCCAGTCTTCCTCCAAAACCTCCCAGTTTTTCCTGCACAGATCCAATATTTTCCTTCCCATGGATAATGCTGAATTTATCTACCCGACACCTCTGTGCTGTAGTAGTATTGTCATTTTTCAGCAGAGGAACTAAAACAGAGATTAAGGCCAAAGTTAATAGCCAGCTCCAAACCTTCTGGCTTCAGTGACTTGCCCAACATCCCAGAAGTAGTCTGTGGCAGAGGCATGGATAGAATACAGCTTTTGAGGTTACCACTTTATGGCCTTCAATTTTGGATCACTCTTTTTCTTCTCATAGCGGCCTGCCTCATTCACTGCATAGATATTCCACCCTGTGAAAGTATTTGCTAGGCAAATTCACTGGTGTACCTCACATTGTTTTGCAGGAAAAGGCTCATTGCACAGGAAGTACCAGAAAATATGTAGATTGCACCTAACCTTTCATAGGGTTGGTTTTGCTCTATGTAGGACCTCAGTTCTACTCCTGGCTCTGCCAGGAATGAACTGGTGGCATTTCTCTCAGGATTCCGATCTACCCATTTTTCAGACAAATTTGGTTGTGTTTTTTGTTTTGTTTGTCTTCTCCTAATTTTTTAGAGAAGAGGCCAAGTTAGAGTTTAAATTTAGCTGCAACTTTATTCAAAGTGGCTGGGCGGGAGGAAGGAAGGAAATTCTGTTCCATTGAACCACAATAACCTCTGCATTAGGTCACCAGCAGTTTTTTGAATGAAGGACCTTCAGATCCACTCCAATTCTTCTATTCCTAGAATTAACAGTTTTTTTTCAAGAGATTTTAACAGCTGCTTGCTAGACAACAGTAGAATTTTGGAAATCCTAAAGTCGTCCTGAGTTCTGTTTCGGATTTGGGCTTTGAGGATCGATGTCTAGTGATAAAAGGCTAGGCAAGTCCATAACTTTGGCACACTCATTCATAAAGATAGAGTGGCTAAGCGGATCAGAGTTGATTCTTTCATATTAAAGCAGTAGGTTATGTTTCCAATTCCAGAAGTCATCTTGTTCAACCTCTCCATTATTTTATCTGTGAAATAGAGCTGAATGCGGAGATAATTGCCTGCCCCCAGTTATAGGTATGAGGTTTTGATCAATAATAAAGATTGTAAAGTGCTCAGAAATATGAGTAGGCATCATCTGAAGATGTCAGGTGAGCCTAAAACTCATGATCTTGTGGACTGTAGTTCAGTGCACATTCCCCTAAGAAAAAGGATATTTGGTAGAGGAAGCTTTTTTTTTTTTTTTTTTTTTTTTTTCTTTCCCTCCTACTGTAGAGGAAGGAGCTGTATCCTGGGCACCCCTTGATCAATAGCATAACAATTTCTCCACCAAGTCTACCCTTGCCTTTGATCTACCTTATTAAATTTTAAGCCAATCTGATTATGTATATTTTAGATGCAAAATTCTGATTTATAGTGAAACTTAGCTGCAACCTTAGGGTACATCTACACTACAGGATTATTCCAATTTTACATAGACCGGTTTTGTAAAACAGATTGTGTAAAGTCGAGTGCAATAATTCGGCAGTGTGCGTCCATGTACCGATGCTAGCGTCGATTTCTGGAGCGTTCCACTGTGGGTAGCTATCCCGTAGCTATCCCATAGTTGCCGCGGTCTCCCCCGCCCATTGGAATTCTGGGTTGAGATCTCAGTGCATGATGATGCAAAAACAGTGTCACGGGTGATTCTGGGTAAATGTCGTCACTCATTCCTTCCTCCGTGAAAGCAACGGCAGACAATCATTTTGCGCCCTTTTTCCCTGGATTGCCCTAGCAGACGCCATAGCATGGCAACCGTGGAGCCCGTTTTGCCTTTTGTCACTATCACCATATGTGTACTGGATGCTGCTGACAGAGGCGGTACTGCAGTGCTACACAGCAGCGTTCATTTGCCTTTGCAAGGTAGCAGAGGTGGTTAACATCCCTATTCTACCGTCTGCCATGCCATTGTAAATTGGCGATGAGATGACAGTTATTAATCGTTCTGTACCGTCTGCTGCTGTCATGGGTGCTCCTGGCTGGCCTTCGCTGAGGTCGGACGGGGGTGCAAAGACAAAAATGGGAATGACTCCCCGGGTCATTACCTTTTTTATGTTTTGTCTAAAAATAGAGTGAGTCCTGCCTAGAATATGGGGCAAGTGTACTAGAGAACCAGTGTACCAGAGAGCACAGCCGCTCCAGGTCAGAGGGTTGTTTATGTGTGGCCGCAAATTGATGGTATTTGGCCTCGGGCGGTTATTCCCACAGTGCACTTTGTGACCGCCTGGAATTAGCAATCTGAACTCAGGATGCATCTGGCCAGGTAGAAGGGAAAGCCCTTACGAACTTTTGAATTATCATTCCTGTTTTGCCAGCGTGGAGCTTTGATCAGCATGGGTGGCATTTGCAGTGCCAAATCCAAAAAGAGCTCCAGCATGGGTACCTACGGGAGATACTGGATCTGGATCGCTGTATGATGAGACAAATTCTGGTTTTCTATTCACTAGTCCTTACAGAAGACGAAATGGACAAGCATTGACAAAATCTCCAGATATGATACAGAGTCCACGCAGCAGGGCTGTGTGACAGAGTAATGAAAGCAAGATATGAAGATGTACGCTCATGGGGAGGAGTGGTACTGAGGACTCCAGCTATCCCACAGTCCGCAGTTCGAAAAAGCATTTACATTTCTTGCTGAGTCCAATTGCCTGTGTAGGGTCAAACACATGTGTCCGGGGTGTTTCAGGGTATTATGTCATCAATTTATCCCCTCTCCCGCTCCATGAAAGAAAAGGGCGAAAAATCGTTTGACTTTTTTCAATGTCACCCTATGTTCTACTGCATGCTGCTGGTAGACGCTGGGTTGCTGCGGCACTGAACAGAGGCATCCTCTCCCCTCCCCTCCCCTCCCCTCCGGCAATTCTCTCTCTTTGGGTTGTTTATGTGTGGCCGCAAATTGATGGTATTTGGCCTCGGGCGGTTATTCCCACAGTGCACTTTGTGACCGCCTGGAATTAGCAATCTGAACTCAGGATGCATCTGGCCAGGTAGAAGGGAAAGCCCTTACGAACTTTTGAATTATCATTCCTGTTTTGCCAGCGTGGAGCTTTGATCAGCATGGGTGGCATTTGCAGTGCCAAATCCAAAAAGAGCTCCAGCATGGGTACCTACGGGAGATACTGGATCTGGATCGCTGTATGATGAGACAAATTCTGGTTTTCTATTCACTAGTCCTTACAGAAGACGAAATGGACAAGCATTGACAAAATCTCCAGATATGATACAGAGTCCACGCAGCAGGGCTGTGTGACAGAGTAATGAAAGCAAGATATGAAGATGTACGCTCATGGGGAGGAGTGGTACTGAGGACTCCAGCTATCCCACAGTCCGCAGTTCGAAAAAGCATTTACATTTCTTGCTGAGTCCAATTGCCTGTGTAGGGTCAAACACATGTGTCCGGGGTGTTTCAGGGTATTATGTCATCAATTTATCCCCTCTCCCGCTCCATGAAAGAAAAGGGCGAAAAATCGTTTGACTTTTTTCAATGTCACCCTATGTTCTACTGCATGCTGCTGGTAGACGCTGGGTTGCTGCGGCACTGAACAGAGGCATCCTCTCCCCTCCCCTCCCCTCCCCTCCGGCAATTCTCTCTCTTT